>NW_004443973.1:2075299-2112582 GCF_000243295.1 Trichechus manatus latirostris | reverse complement strand
TTCACCTGAAGTACAATAAAAAAAAAAAAAATTAGAAAAAATAGATTGGCCAAAAACAAAAAAAAAAATCTAACATGAGGATAATCTCCCCCCCATAAAAAAACAACAATAACAAATTCAAAGTTATTGTAGCAGAATTATTCATTATAATAGTGTAAAAAAATGTTGGGGTTTCAAAGGGCATATCATGATCCAATAAAAGCTTGTGTGGTGTAACTAAGATAATAATACTATTACTTTATTGAAACTAAATAGTTTATAAATATTTATTCAGATAATTTTCTACCAGGCAGAAAAAACAAATGACTTCTTTTCACAGCAACACGAAAAATCAGAAGACTGTAGAAGCAATATTGACATAGTTCTAAAGGAAACTTTGACCTAATACATTTACACCTAGCTAAGTTAGCTTTTTGTATCAAAGTGCAAATATTCTGAAACATGCAAGAATTCAGTAAACAGTATGCGGTGTTCTGGAAAAAAAATAATAATAATGAAATCCAGCTAACTCTAAGAGAATTATTTTAAAAACAAAACTCAGGATTTAAAAAAATGTGATACAAACATTGTTGGTGAGCATCAATCAAATTTTAGACGTAAACAATGGTGAAAATTATGTTTTCTAAAAGAATGTAAATATTATAAGTCCTGAAAATTAAAAAGTAGAACCAAAAAATTCAGGACTTAGGGAAGAAGTTTGAGGAAAGATAAACATGCTAATTTCTTCACCTTTTGTAGCAGAGTCAGTTGATAATAACTATACTTGAAATATTAATTAAAATAATGTTTTCCCTCAACTGTCCCCCCCGCCCCCATAATGTTAGAGTGATCTTTAAAGAGCTATTGTCTCTTTGGTGAAGAAACGTTTATTTAAACTTCACCAACTTTAAAAATTTTACCTCAGTATCTTTTTCTACCATTAAATTAAAAAAATATTAGAGTACTTTATAAAACTAGAAATATCTTGGATGGTATAAATCCATAAAATTTTTAAAATCTATAGAGTGCTAAAGTGTATTAATTATAAAGTAGATTATAACAAGTACTAATACACACACACATATAAAATGTTCCATTTTCAAGTATTTAAACTTAGTTTTATAAGTTGCATTTTCAAGGTAAACTTGCTGGAGGCCCGGGTTTTTATTGCCTTTCTATTATTTTGGCATGTTTTACTAAGAATAAGTGCTCATGTGTTTTTCAGCTTTCAAGAACAACACTTGCAAAGATGAAAGAAGAAGTAGATAACAACACTTGACTTTCAAAGAGTGGTGCGGATTTGTAAGAATTATATCAAGAAGGCTAAATACCAGAACCAGTTGAGGCTTGAAAATAAAGCACCATAAAACATACACATAAAATAGCATTTAGATCTTTCAGCAACAAGAAGAAGTATATTTCCAACTGCTTTGTTAAGATGCTGTAATCTCTTGTATTACCCAGTGGTTTTTAAGCATGGCATTGTTCAGATTCCAGGTATTTGATTTGTTTCTTTGTTCTTCCTGGTATTGATTTCTAATTTTATAGCAGGGATATCATTGCTGATGTCAGATGGATCCTGGCTGAAAGCAAAGAATACTAGAAAGATGTTTACCTGTATTTTATTGACTATGCAAAGGCATTTGACTGTGTGGGACATAACAAATTACGGATAACATCATGAAGAATGGAAATTCCAGAACACTTTAATTGTGTTCATGAGGAACCTGTACAGTCGTTCAAACAGAACTAGGGGGTACTTTGTGGTTTAAAGTCAGGAAAGGTGCGCGTCAGGGTTATATCCTTTCACCATGCTTATTCAGTCTGTATGCTGAGCAAACAATCCAAGAAGCTGGACTATATGAAGAAGAACAGGGTATCAGGATTGGAGGAAGACTCACTGCGATATGCAGATGACACAACCTTGATGGCTGAAAGTGAAGAGGATTTGAAGCGCTTACTGATGAAGGTCAAAGACCACAGCCTTCAGTATGGGTTACATCTCAACATAAAGAAAACAAAAATCCTCACAACTGGACCAATAAGCAGCATCACGATAAACAGAGGAAAGATTGAAGTTGTCAAGGATTTCATTTTACTTGGATCCACAGTCAACACCTATGGAAGCAGCAGTCAAGAAATCAAAAGACGCATTGCATTGGGCAAAACTGCTGCAAAAGACCTCTTTAAAGTGTTGAAAAGCAAGGATGTCACTTTAAGGACTAAAGTGCACCTGACCCAAGCCATGGTGTTTTCAATTGCCTCGTATGCATGCAAAACCAGGAAAATGAATTAGGAAGACCAAAGAAGAATTGACGCCTTTGAATTGTGGTGTTGGCGAAGAATATTGAATATACCACGGACCACCAAAAGAATGAACCAATCTGTCTTGGAAGAAGTACTGCCAGAATGCTTGTTAGAAGCAACGATGGTGAGACTTTGTCTCACATACTTTGGACATGTTATCAGGAGGGATCAGTCTCTGGAGAAGGACATCATGCTTGGTAAAGTAGAAGGTCAGCAAAAAGAGGAAGACTGTCAATGAGATGGATTGACACAGTGGCTGCAACAATGGGCTCAAGCATAACAACAATTGTGAGGATGGTGCAGGACTGTGTTTTGTTCTGTTGTACATGAGGTCACTATGAGTCAGAACCAATTCAACAGCATCTAATAACAACAACAATTTTATAACATTGTGATCTGAGAAGATACTTCGTATTATTTTGATATTTTTCAATTTAGTGATGCTTGCTTTGTGCCTAGATATGGTCTATTCTAGAGAATGATCCATGTGCACTGGAGAAGAATGTGTACTGGGTTGCTGTTGAGTAGAGTTCTCTGTATATGTCTATGAGATCAAGTTGATTGATTGTGTTGTTTAGATCTTCTGTATCTTCGCTGAGTTTCTTTCTAGTTGTTCTGTCCATCTTTAAAAGTGGTGGGTTAAAGTCTCCTACTAGTATTATAGAACTTCTATTTCTCTTTCCATTTCTATTAGGGTTTGTTTTGTGTATTTCAGAGCTCTGTCATTGGGTTCATAGATATTTATTATGGTTATGTCCTCTTGGTGGATTGATCCCTTAATCATTATATAATGTCCTTCCTTGTCTCTTATGATGGAGTTTGATTTAAAGTCTATTTTATCAGAAATTAACATTGCCACTCCTGCTCTTTTTTGGTTACTGTTTGCTTGATATATTTTTTGTCCAAATCAAATGTGAATGAAAATACAACATATCAAAACCTTTGGGATACAGCAAAAGCAGTGTGCAGAGGCCAATTTATAACAGTAAACACATACATCAAAAAAGAAGAAAGGACCAAAATCAACACCTTAACCTTACAACTCAAACAAATATAAAAACAGCATCAAAAGAAGCCCACAGTTGCCAGAAGAAAGGAAATAATAAAGATTAGAGAAGAAATAAATGAAACAGAAAAGCAATTGAAACAATCATCAAGACTAGAAGCTGATTGTTTGAAAGGATCAATAAAATCAACAAGCCACTGGCAAAACTGACCCAAGAAAAAGAGGATGCAAATAACCCCAGTAAGAACTGATATGGGCAACATCAGAACAGAACCAACTGAAAAAAAAGAATCATAACAGAATACTATGAAAAATTATACTCCTATAAATTTGAAAACCTAGAGGAAATGGACAAATTTCTAAAAACATTATCTACCTAAACTAACACAAACTGAGGTAGAAAATCTGAACAGACCTATAACAAAAGAAGAAATTGAAGGGATCATTAAAAAAAAAAAAAAAAAAAACTAACAACAACAACAACTCCACCAGTTCTGATGCCACATTCTTCTTCATATAGCCCAGCTTCTTGGATTATTTTCTCAGCATACAGATTGAATAAGTATGGTGAAAGGATGTAACCTGGACACACACCTTTCTTGATTTTAAACCATGCAGTATTCCCTTGCTATCTTTGAACGACTGCCTCTTGGTCTATGTACAGGTTCATCATAAGCACAATTAAGTGTTCTGAAATTCCCATTCTTCAAAATGTTAGCCATAATTTGTTATGTTCCATACAGTCAAATGCCTTTGCATACTCAATAAAACAGGTAAACATCTTTCTGGTATTCTCTGCTTTCAGCCAAATCTGTCTGACATCAGCAGTGATATCTCTCATTCCACGTCCTCTTCTTAACCTGGCTTAACTTTCTGACAGTTCCCTGTAGTTGTACTGCTGCAACTGCTTTTTGCATGATTTTCAGCAAAATTTTACTCGTGTGTGCTATTAATGATATTGTTCGATAATTTCCACGTTCAGTTGGATCACCTTTCTTTGGAATGGGCACAGATATGGATCTCTTTCAGTTGATTGGCCAGGTAGCTTTCTTCCAAATTTCTTGACATAGACAAGTGTGCACCTCCAGGGCTGCATCCGTTTGTTGAAATATCTCAGTTGGTAGTCCATCAATTCCTGGAGCCTTGTTTTTTGTGAATGCCTTCAGTGCAGCTTGAACTTCATCCTTCAATACCATTGATTCTTAATCATATGCTACCTCCTGAAATGGTTGAACGTTGACCAGTTCTTTCTGATAGAGTGGCTCTGTGTATTCCTTCCATCTGCTTTTGATGCTTCCTGCGTCATTCAATTATTTTACCCGTAGAATCCTTCAGAATTGCAACTCAAGGCTTGAATTTTTTCTTCACTACTTTCAGCTTGAGAAATACCGAGCACGTTCTTCCCTTTTGGTTTTCTAACTCCAGGTCTTTGCACATTTCATTATAATATTTTACTTTGTCTCCTCCAGCTGCCCTTTGAAATCTGTTTGGCTCTTTTACAGCAACATGCAAAAAAAAATTGGCATGGCAGTGCTTATGAAAATACCTCGTAGGGGGAAGGGCATGGTTGGCAAACAAAAGTAGAAGGCATGCATCATCTGTGTAAAAATATGGTATCTGCATTTCTTTGATATGATGTATGATTATTTCATATTTGTTATTGTTCTGTTTTTTCAATTGTTTTGTGAAATTCTGATACTCAGGGTCAGTAATTATTTTTTCCTTCTCTATGTGTGTGACTCCCTCCTCTCCCACTTCTTCTCAGTATATATACTGTACTTAAGCACAACATTTTTCTCATGTTTAATTGAGAGAATTGGACTATATGGTTATATTCACTGAGAAGCCATAGCTCCTTTTAAATTTTTCTACTAGTTCAGTGAAATCTCAATGAAAAAATAGGATTGAATGCTTCTTGACCTTTGTTCAATTAACTTCATGTGTGTTTTATTCCATGTCCCAGACCAAATATTAAATATAGGTGAGTTAGTTTGGATTCTCTGGAAAGTAGAGCCTGAGAAAAGGATTTGAGTGAAGCAGTTTATCTGGGATGTGATTTCAGAGGGCAGGAGTAAGTTAGGGAAGGAGGAAAAGATTCACTATCAAGGTTGCTGTTGTGTCAATGGAGGCTTGATTGTGTTGGGACCTCCCGAGAAGAATATAGACCTGCCAACCTGAAGAACAGGAGGCTAGAGATTTCCCCCACTAGCTTCAGATCTCCACTGGTTAAGAATTGTCCCCCAGGAGCATTAACTCCAACTGTAGTTGGTTCTCCCAGAGCCAGGTAATCCCCCTGTGGAGAAAGGAAAGATGTATGTGGCATGCCGCTGAGGTGTGATGCAGTCAACAAGAGTATACAGTCTTGCTACATTAACAGAATAATATCTTATGCCTTGATCCGGAATGTTGTGCTCAGTTCTGACCACCATATTTTAGCGGGAAATATCAAATGATTAGAACAAACAAGATAACATAAGCTAAGGAAACCAAGTCACATGAAAAAGGACTGAAGTGGCTGAAGGTACTAGCCTGAAGAGAAGATAGGAGAATAAGATGTGTTCAGTCAGTAAGGGTGAATTTGAGCTCTTCTGGAACTGTTTGCTGTAGCTATGACCAAAGTCAGGGAGGGTTGATGAGATTTGATGCAATGCATAGGAAGCATCTGCTACAATAAGTAATCTTTAAGGAAAATTTAACAAGAATATTTATTTTAAAAAATTATCTTTCACCTTAAAAATATACATGCAACTCCAAACTATGAGCCACCAGAGAAACCAGTGAAAGAATTGACTAGCAAAAAATAATGGCAAAATACTAGAAAAGTAAAAGAACACACAAATCAGCATTTTTTTCAATTTCGTATTCATGGAGTTCTATTTAGATGCATTTGGTCAACCACTTCATATTTAAATTCATGTGTGTGGAAGTAAATTTGATCCATCTGTTCCTGAATTATTTTTGTAAACCACGAACATTTTATTTTACAAGAACTGATTTCCAAGGAGTCTTATGATACCCCTGACCTCCTGCCAAACCTACTCAGAAAAGCCTGAAATATGGCTATTATGTACTGAATCTCCTGAAATATATTGTTCTTTAAAATTAATAACAGGCAAGAAAACAAGCAAAGGAATGTTTCATTTATCTGCTACAGTGCCACTCACTTTGAAATCTGATACAGGACGTGAAAAAATAAGAAGAAATATCTGCACAATATCTATTTTTACTGCATATATGCCCAGATATGGTACAACATAAATAATCTATATAGATGGAAAACAATGAGTAAGCAGTTCACACGTGTTACTTGCTTGAATATGGAGTGGGTGACCCAGCATAAATTTATGCTCACTCTTAAGAACAGCTTAAGTCATAAAGATTACCAGTGAAGGAGCCTCACTTACCTTTGGCTCCTTTCAGGACTCTCTTCCTCAGTCTGCCCCTTAATTGTTGCTCTACCTAAGGGTTGCCACCTTGGCCCTCTGCTTCTCTAGCTCTCTGCCCTCTTCCTGGGCATTGCCATCCTTTTCATGGCTACATTGACCACCTAGATGCTGACAACTCCCAAATCTGTATCTTCAGCCCTGCTTTCACTCATGATACTATTCTGGAACTCCTTCCACTTGGATATTTAATAAGTTCCTCAAAATCAACAATTCCATGAGTACTCAAATCTGAGCCAGAAACTGGATATAATCTTTGACCCACCCCCTACACCTAGTCAGTCTCCAAGTCCAGTCCATTGTTTCTCTTAAATAGCTGTCTAACCTGGTTCTAACATCATTATCCCTCACTGAATTACTGAATACCTTCCTGACTAAACTATCCGTATCCAGAATATTCTCTCCAATCCATTCACCACATAACCGTAGGCATGATCTTTCTAAAATAGAAATATTATTATGCCTCTTGCTTTCTTAAAACCCTTCCATGGTTTTCCATCACTTTTAGAATAAAGTCCAAACTTCTTAATATACAGTGAAACCTGTGATAGCTGGAACTCGACCGGATTGCCTTGCTTTTCTGGGTCTGGCAAGTTTTCCACCTTTGACAGGGTGCAGTCTTACCACTTTCCTATTGCTTGTTTTAGTGGAAAATACTTGAATTTTCTTTCTCTGACAGGTTTCTACCTTATACAGGTTCTGGCTTTCTCAGGTTTTACTGTAGTCACAAAGCCCTAAATTATCCAGCTTCCTCATAGATCTTTAAATTTTTCCCTCTAAGCTCACTCCTGGCATTCTACAGTCCAAATATTGAATTTTTTTCACTTTCTAAAAAAAAAAGAAAAATTGCCACACTCTCTCACACTTCAGGAACATTTCCATAAACTGCTTCATCTGATTAAGATCTGTTGCCACATCCAATCCTATCCCATCCAACTTTCCTGTCCCATCAACTTCCCTGCCCTGCTCTCCTTTCTTGCCATCTCAGCTTAGATGTCCTTTCCTCCAAGAAGCCTTTCTGGCTCCACCAAGGCTAAGTTAGATGTACTTGACATGTGCTTCCATCATACCTTGTGCTTCCTCTGTTACAGCTCTTATTTATTATTATTATTTCTTATTGTGCTTTAAGTGAAAGTTTACAATTCAAGTTAGTTTCTCATACACAAATTTATACACACATTGTTGTGGGACTCTGGTTGCTCTCCCTGTACTGTGACAGCACATTCCTCCTTTCCACCTCGGATTTCCCATGTCCATTCAACCAGCTCCTGTCCCTTTCTGCCTTTTCATCTTGCCTCCAGACAGAAGCTTCCCATTGAGTCTCATATATCTACTTGAGCTAATAAGCACACTCTTCACGCGTATCATTTTTTGTTTTATAGTCCACTCTAATCTTTGTCTGAAGAGTTGGCCTCAGTAATGGTTTTAGTTTTTGGCTAACATAGAGTCCAGGGGCCATGTCTTCCAGGGTCCCTCCAGTCTCAGTCAAACCATTAAGTCTGGTCTTTTTGCTAGAATTTGAGTTCTGCACCCCACTTTTCTCCTGCTCCATCAGGGACTCTCTGTTGTGTTCCCTGTCAGGGCGGTCATTGGTGGTAGCTAGGCACCATCTAGTTCTTCTGGTCTCAGGCTGATGGAGTCTCTGGTTTATGTGGCCCTTTCTGTCTCTTGGGCTAATATCTTCCTTGTGTTTTTGGTGTTCTTCATTCTCCTTTGCTCCAGATGGGTGGGACCAATTGATGGATCTTAGATGGCCACTCACTAGCTTTTAAGACCTCAGACACCTCTTACCAAAGTAGAATGAGGAACATTTTCTTAATAAACTTTGTTATGGCAATTGACCTAGATGTCCCCTGAAACCACAGTCCCCAGACCCCTGCCCCGCAAAGTGTTTGTATTCAGGAAACTTGTCAGCTTTTGGTTTAGTCCAGTTGTGTGTTACAGCTCTTATTGATAACACTGTACTGTGGTTGTTTCTTTAATAGTCTGTCTCTTCCAATAGAGTTTACAGTCTTGGAGAGCTGGGTCTCCGTTTCTAGAAGGATGCCCAGTACATAGTATACATATAATAAGTTACTGTTAAAATATTGGACACATTTTCAATCCATGGTGACATCTTTAGATACAAAGCACATGCTATCATAGATCCTAACTTATAAACTGCATTTAAATATATGTTTTCATTCAGTTTTTCTCTTGCATCATAGTTCATAAGAACAAAAGTTTTAGTTTCAAGTCTTATACAAATATAAAGCTATTTCCCTCCCAATATATATATATTTATGTTTCCCTATCTGAACTTGGTGCCGAAGATATTGAACTGGTGTCTAATTATAGTGCTTAGTTCTTTAATAGTTCTTGCATAGAACACTATAAATAATCATTGCTTTTTAGAACACACTATGTGATCTTTAACTAAATTACATTTGAGACAAGAAAATTGAGAAACTACATGAAAGTTAAGATTTCCAGAGTGGAAAAAATATGAAAAGTTGCAAACAACTCAATTATGCAAATATTTAATCTTTCAATCCTTAAAACTGAGTGAATGAGACTTCACTTTTTTGAGAAATGTTACTTAGCACGTCAAGTAAATGTTTATTATACATAATCTAGTGACAAAAGCTAACATCTTCTATACTCATCAAGTCTAGCAAAAGTTATACAAAGTAGAATGTTGTTGTTAATTGCTGTGGCGTCAGCTCCAATTCACGGTGACCTTATGTATGACAGAACAAAACATTGCCCAGTCCTGCACCAATTGTTGGTATGTTTGAGCCCATTGTTGAAGCTATTGTGTCAATCCATCTCTTGGTAGGTTTCCCTCATTTTCACTGACCCTCTGCTTTACCAGATATGATGTCCTTTTTTCTCGCCATCTTTGCTTCTAAGGAGTATTCTGATTGTATGATGTGGAATAGGAGTTTAAGGATATAGTTCAACTGACCTTTTTTCTGTTAGTAACAGCAACATATGTGACCATCGATGATAGGATGCCTTCAATTGAGTAAGTCATGAAAATATTACCACATTGTTTATAGATAGATGCCCACATGTGTTTAATGTGTAGAGTGACACTTTGTAGCTTTTAGAAATGCGCCTTCTTTCTATAACTGAGAGGCAAGTTTGCCTCTTGTTACAGAGAATTCTAGTTAAAAGAAGATTGTTGCTTTATTTTACATCATTTCACAATGGTTTACTCATAATAGAGACAACTCAGATTAAAATATTTTGAAATTCACAATTCTACACAGTCCAAAATGCAGGAAGAAATTTGGAAAAAAATGTAAGTTGTTTATCAATGGATGAGATCAAATAGCATGACTAAGAAATAAGAATACAACCTAAATAAGCAATCCTTTAACTTAATGGTTTGCGTAAGGTAAAGAAACTCAAATATTGTCTAACATTCACTTTAATCATTTCATAAGTATACATAAAAATCTAATTTTAAACATAGCTTTGTTTCACAGCTTTTATGATTAATCTGTAGCCCCTAAATTAACCGTCAAAGATAACTAAAAATTTAAATTAGAAATACATTGATCATAACTGTAAGTTGAACAATCATGGTAAGTAATTAAATTTGTGATCTATAAATAGTTTAGAAGTTTACTTTCATATCATATGATCTTCTCTATATATGGAAAGCCATTACATTTGCTCTGACTAACTTTTGTAAGTTGAAAAGCAGGTTTTATAAGTATTGTCAATTTTAACAACCAGTGTGAAAAAAAGAAAACATTCTTACGCAATGGAAAGAGAACTAAATCCTATTCTATTCCGTTCCAATGCCTCTCAGTCCCATCTCTAAAGTGCATAGTCTCAAAATTCCCTGTCATCATCATTCAAATGATTAACCTCTCAATAATTTTCTCATGCTCACCTCAATCGTTTTCCCTACTCTTGCTTATGAGGAAACTGGTCATGGGACTTCATTTGGGGACTGTGGTAAGAATACCTTTGCCATAACCTTTGGAATAGAATAATGAAATTTTAGTATTTTAAACTGGTAAAAACCAGAATTATTCAAACCTAACTACTAAAAGGAATGAGGATACATAGGTCAAAATTACACGGAGCATATTGTTGGAAGACAATAAGTGCTCATTAAATAATTACTTGATTGGTTGTATACATTGTCTGAAATATCTGATAATTATTTTTAAATTAATCTATAAAATTAATGTAAAAATATGTTTTATAATAAGTTCTCTAGGTAAGTCTATCTAAAGGAAATGACCTTTTTTTAAAATTAGAATTACTGGAAAAAGTGTGGCTGTTTAAACTGATGTCATCCCAAAAGATAATCCATCCATTAAGTAAATGTATTTATTTCTCCTGGAGCAAATGTGGCAAATTCAAACTCCAAAGAGGCATACAAAATTTAAGAATAGTTGAAAATCACAAGTGATAAGATGATGCAACAGTTCTTTGGCCCTCATATGTACTGGGAGTGTGGTAGGATAAAATATGAAAACATACGAGAAACTAAGTTTATAAAAATTGAGACTAATTAAAAGCAGATGGATTGACAGAGTGGCTGCAACAGAGGGCTCATACATAGCAATGATTGTGAGGAGGCTGCAGAATTGGGCAGTGTTTTGTTCTGTTGTACATAGGGTGGCTATGAGTTGGAACTGACTCAACGGCATCTTAGAACAACAATGAAAAGCTGACTGTTGAGGTTTCAAATGATCTGCTGTTTTTTGCTCTTCTTTTACTGCATTTGGAAGTGGCAGCAGAAATTATGAAATATAAGCAGAAAGGTAGTTTGGAAGATTTCTAGCTTGAATCACAGACAATTACCAGTTGAGAGTTCTTTCTTATTAAATCAACATGATCTGTCTTGTGTTTTCCTTGTCATCCCCTTCATTATTTCCACGTAGAATACCTAGTACCTGGATGTTATTTGGCTGCCCCTAGAATGAACCATTTTGTAGGGGGCTCTGGAAGATAAAAATCTATTGGGTAAAGAAGTTACGTTTCCACCTCATCAATTAAAAATGGAAAGCTATAAATAATACTGAAAGACAAATACAGCTGTGTGAATCTTGGCACAACACAGGGCGAAACTATTCTTACTGTTTTCCTCACATTCCCTTTCTAGTACACATAATTGCATTGCTCTGGTGGTTTCATTTCAGTTTTGACTAAATCTAAGAGCCTAAAGAAAACGCAGCTGAAACCACTGCCTAGTGGCTTAGACCCACAGCCCCAAATCGTAGACCTCCAACAGAGCCCAAGAGGCTTTCAGCAAAAGGGCTTGCAGCTAGACCTCTTTTAGGCAAGTTAGGAAGTTTGACAATAAGTCAAGAAGAGAGGCATCACCATAGCTGTCTTAGGAGATTGCATAGCCCTAATAAGAAGAAACTTTGAGCGTTCTAGTTCCCTATGATATGCGAAAAGTGCCCTGGTGGTGCAATGGTTAAGTGCCCACTGCTAACCTACAGGTCCGCAGTTTGAACCCACCAGCTGCTCCACTGGAGAAACATACGGCAATCTGCTTCCGTAAAGATTACAGCCTTGGAAACCCTATGGGCCGGTTCTACGCTGTCCTATAGGTTCACTAAGACTCAGAATCAATTCCACGGTAATGGGTTTGTTTTTTTTCTTTTTTTGGGTACTATATGTAAGAAATACATAATAGAATTTTCTTTCACTTTAAACTGACTGATTCTATGCTACAGTGCTAAAATTACAGGGAAAGGACAACTATACTTGGAAAGTGCAGAGCTGAGTTGTGCACAGTAATTTATTGAATTTGTATTTGATTTTTCCTATTCAGTTCTGAAGGCTAATGGGGTCAGTGATGGTTCCAGATAGACCTAAAGCCCTCCATGGAATTTTTGCCTTTGATTGTGCCCCTCCTGTATTGCTCACCTGTAGATGATCTTGTCAACAGTGTGATCCAAAAACCTCCAAAAATAAAGATATCCTGTCTTCAAATATATTAGATACAAAAATAGAGAACCTGCTGAAATGTAATAATTTAAACTTAACTGCTGTTTTCAGAGATCTGATGGTAAATTCCTTCTAAGACTGTCAAAAGAGCATAAATGTCCCTGTGATTAAATCTCTAGTGCACCTCTAAAAGAGGACTGTAAATTGTTTTCTCTATTGCTACTCCTCTACTGAACAGAATTTTTTTCACAAAAGTAGTGCTGAATGAAAATATACTGAGGATTTAAGATAGTATCCCAGGAACCCGGGTGGCGCAATGGTTAAGCACTTGGCTGCTAATGGAAAGGTTGGCAGTTTGAACCCACCCAGCAGCTCCGTGGGAGAAAGACCTAGCGATCTACTTTCATAAAGACTACAGCCACAAAAACCCTGGGGAGCAGTTCTACTCCATCACATGGGGTCGCTATGAATTGAAATCAACTTGAGGGCACCTGACAACAACATCCCAGTTTGCAGCCAATGCAGATAACCCTGTTTATTAGGCAGAGTGGTGAAACACATACCTGAAAGGTATGCCGGAGTATTTTTAATGACGTTATACGAATCAAGTTACAGCACACTTTTCTTATCAGAAATATTTCAGAAACTGTAGTGCCATAATCACACTCAAGGGAAATTAGACTTACAAGGTAAATATGAAATGCACTGTGGTCCAGATACAATTTAAGTCAGGTTTGCATCTACAGTTCCATTCTGTTCCACTCCCTGGAGCACTAGGCTTTTCTTTCAGTTCTTGAGAGAGAAGAATACCATATCCAGCTCTTGTGGGTGGGTCAAAAGAAGTTATGTGTTGATGAAAAGAAAGGACTAGTGACAGTGTTTTAAAATTAGGAAACTAGACAAGTAGCCTTACAAATTCAGTTTTGACCCAAAAAAGAAATATATAAAGAACACTGGTCTTAGAAGAGACATGAATCAGTATTTTAAAATCAGAAGTTAGACTAGGATCCTTACTAATTTCAGTTTTGACTCAAAGAAAGAAATAGATGGCGGAAAAACAAAACAAACAAAAATCTTGTTTTAGAGAGGGCATGCTTTGATATTTTACCTTCATTTGGGAAGGATAATTTTGCTAACTGTAGAATTCTGGATTGGCTATTACTATCATTATTTGCAGCACTTTAAATGTTATTCCATTGTCTTTTGGGTTCCATTGTCTTGGCTGAAGATTTTTGTATCCATGTTATTGTTTCTTTAATGATAATGGGTCTTTTTTAGTGGCTGTTTTTAAGTTTTTCTCTTTTGTCTTTGGCCTTCATGAGTTTTACTATGATATGCCTATGTGTGATTAACTTTTTCCCCTTCCTTTTGTTCTTTTTTCTTTTTCTGTTTGAGGTTTATTAAACACCTCAAATCTGTGTTATCTGTTTGTTTTTTAAATTATTGACCACGATCTCTTCAAAGTTCCTGGCCCTTTCTCTCCCTCCTCTATTTTGTTACTCCAATTACCCTTATGTTACATATTTTGTCTGCAATCTCAAATGTCTTATTATCTGTTTATTTCTTTTTTTCCATTATTTTTTTTTCTCTGCATACTTCAGTTTGGACAGCTACAGACCTGTCTTCTAGTTCACTAGTTATATCTTCTGCTAGGTCCAATGTGCCTTTGAAACCATTCATTAAGTTCTTCAATTCAGATCTTGTCTGTTGAAGTTCTTTTGTTTATTTTCATAGGTTCTATTTCTCTGTTAAAATCATTTTTTAATCTATTTTGTTTATGTCTCCCTCTATTTTTCTTGAGCATATTTTCTCCTTTTTTCTTTTTTTTCTTGGTTACCAGTCCTGTCTTTTTGTGCCTAGTAATTTTTATTGAAGAATCCTTGAGTGGCACAAACAGTTTAAGTGCTCAACTACTAGCCAAAGGGTTAGCAGTTTGAACCCACCCAGAGGCACCAGGCAAGACAATCTGGTGATCTGCTTTGGAAAGGTCACTGCCTTGAAAACCCTGTGGTGCCATGCTACTCTGCACCCATGGGGTTGCCATGAGTCAGAATCGACTTGATGGCAACAGCAACAAGAAGAATGATTTTTTTTTAATTGAAATCTGGAAATTCATGTTTAATAAACTTTAGAGGCTCCAGAACATTTAAATTAAAAAAAAATTGTGTTAAGGGATTTGCTCTTTCCTCTTTTAGACAGATAGAGTAGAGGGCTAATCTAATCCTGGACTATGCTAGAGGGAGACCAGATTTAAGTTTTGGTAAGACTCAGACTACCTGTGTTTTGCCTCTATTTTAGGACTTCCGTTCAATAGCCTGTAGATCTTTGTCTTTAGAATTTTTGTTCTGCTATTAAGAGGTTTTAAGATTATTTACTCACCCACCCTGTGTAGCTTCAGAATCTCATAAGTCTCTTGAGTGGGAGACAAGCAGTATGTTTGAAGCCCCTCAAGTCTTCAATTTTGTCACTGTAGCCCCACACAATTTCTAAAGCCTCTGCTGGTTTTTCTGTTCCCCTGCAGTGGCCCTTGGCCAGGAGCAGTATATAAATTCTCAGCCTCTCACTCTGAAATGGCTTCTCTGTTGTTTTCTTTCATTCTGAAGCTCTTGATGCCTTTTGTGATTTATCTTGCTTTTCTTATTCTGAGAAGTGGTATCATTGGCCTGCTGTGAACTAGTTTATTCTATCCCCAGCCAAACCTCAAAATTTAATATTAAGGCCATTTTTTTTTCTCTTTACTTTGCCAGCTCTGTAACTATCCTCTGTAATTTCTACTCAGTCAATCTTTTAGTGACTGTTTTTTTCACATCCCAGGCTCCCAGTGGTTGTGTCCTTGGTCTTAGCACCTGGTTTCATGAGTGTTGATCTTCACCACCCATTTATACCATCCTGCCAGCTTTTACTGTACTTTAAAATCCTAATTCTGGTCTTTAGACCTTAATTACCTCTTAGAAGTCAACTCCACCTGCTGACCTTCCTCCAGTTTGGACTTTTAGATACAAAATTGCTGCCTCTACAACCCATTCCCCAGCCCTCAAGCCTCTGCTGATACTATCTGTTCATGTGTTAACTCTGAACAGCATCTTGAAACTGCCACCTCAGATGTCACCCTTACCTGGTTTCCTGATCATTTTATCACACTCTGGCAATAAGTTGTGTATTGATCCCACAGCCTTGCATAATTATTTTATTCTTCCATACCCTGCCTAATTTGAACCCTAATCTTGCTTCTCCTAATCATATCTGTTCACCTATCATCTATAAACCAGTATAGGTAGTCCCCTACTTACAGCAGGGTTCCATTCTGATGACTACTCCATTATAAGTTGGTTCTAATGTAAGTCGAATACCTCATTTTATTTTCAGTTTTCATTATTACTGCCTTTTATTATCAGTATCTTTATAAATCCTATCTTTGTCTTTTGCGTTGGAAATTTTACATCTGAGAATGATGACATCGGCAAATTATGTGCTGCAACATTATATGTAGTACATATTACTGACGATAAGATGTCCAAAAAGAAAAAAAAAAACTCAGGTGGTCATAAGTGTTGTTCGTCGTAACTCCAATATGTCGTAAGTCGGGGACTACCTGTACTTATACTTTTATAACAAGGAGCCTTGGTGGTGCAATGGTTAACCGCTAGGCTGCTAACTGAAGGGTTGTTGGCTCGAACTCTCCCTGCAGCTCCATGGGAGAAAGACCTGGCTATCAACCTATAAAATCCTATGGGGTCATTCTACTCTGTCACAAGGGATCACTATGAGTCAAAAATCAATTTGATGACAGTTAACAACATACTTTTATAATAGCGTATAAAGTACAAAGTTGAAAGGAAACTTCAAAAGAAACATATTTAGAAGTAGAATATTTTCTCTACTTCATTTATGATTTTGATGTGCTTTGCACACATTTCCTAGAATGTGAGTCCTTGGAACATAATTTGACTGCAATAATTCAACTAGATTGTATTATAGCAGTCAGACATTTTCTGTTGACTAACTTTAAAAAGAAGGGAAACAAAAACATTCTCTCTGAATGTCTCAAAGGGGCTTCCCATAGAGTGGAAATACATCTCCTTTCACATAAACACAAAACCACAGAGACTAAGTCTTTCATAATCCAGTAAAACACACAGGTGGGATGTGAAAATAACCTATCCTGGCTGAATACATTGGATTTTACTGAGGAAAGTGATGAGGAAGGGTGCAGCACTTTATTTTAGCAGTAGCTTAACAGGATAGAAAAAGACATGGGGAGAGAGTATATGCATGATTGAGACTTTTATTCTCTGATTTTATTAATATTTTCTGTGCATAGCATGTCATTAATGCCTCTTGAAGGAAAGGACAATAATTTAGGCACTGGCTAGTGTGTGATGTCTGTGAAACTGCCAAGTATGGACTTTCTTATCAGTATTAGATTAATTGGAGCCCTGGTGTCGCAGTGGCTAAGCATTTGGCTGCTAAGCAAAAGATCAGCTGTTTGAATCCACCAGCCGCTCCTTGGAAACCCTATGGGGCAGTTCTACTCTGTCCTATAGGGTTGCTATGAGTCGGAGTCGACTTAAAGGCAATGAGTTTGGTTTTGGTTGGTTTATTAGATTAATTGAGGTGAAGAGGCGAACAGTCAGCCTCTAGTAATACTGACCATGGCAGCTGGAACATTGTAGTTTCATGAGGGATTTTCTTAGCGCAGAGCTATACAGAGGAAGTGACAATATTTACAAGGGTTTGCCATGGTTTTTCCTGCAATGCAATGTAATTACCTCCACACCAGTGGTAATATTTCCATCGATGGACATTTAAAAAAATAAAAACTAGTCAAGAAATTATTTTGTCACCATGTTTGTGAACTTCCCTGGCCTCTATTTTTCAATTCAAACTTTAGTGTGAAAGCATGTGGAATTCTGACAGTTATACTAGATGAGTCTCAGTGCCTTAGAAAACACTTGGAAATATTTTTAATCAAAAAATTTGACTAGCACCTAGGAGTGAATTGTGATGGCTAGCTAAATAATGGCCTCTCCATATGTATTCCCATGCTCTGAAAACATTTAAACCATTTGATTTGGGATATAAAGGTGCATATAAAATATTTTAAATTTAGTGGAGATTAATGGTTAATATCTTATAAAACTCATTTTTAAATGTGATAATACAAAGGTTCATAATAAATGTTTTTTTTATATTTTTGAAAACATTATAAAGCATCAATTGTACATTGATGATTTTTAAATGATACATTTGGTAGAAGTTAAAAGGTATTGACACTGTATCTAACAAAAATGTTGGCAATATAAATGAAAATTTTAACCTTTTTTTTCCTTTTATAGTTCAAGCTAATTCAGGAAATTAGTGTGATCTCTTTCCTGGGACTAGTTTTAAGGGATGGCTTTGAATAATTACTGTTTAAGTGTGAAAGCATCAATCACCCCTGCTCTTGCAGTCACTGTCTTGAGAAATATCCCTCAGCACAGGCACTGTCTTAGATTGCTTCTTATAAGATGAAGGCAATAATTTTTTCAATTATTAATAAAAGCATAACAATTTATGGAAAGTGCTATAAGTTGCCAGGTGGAATGCTTAATTCCACATATAATAAAAAAAATTGTCAAGCAATCAAGAATTTTTTGAACAATTTTAACTCAGGTTTCTGTTAATGTGGCATAAACAATTAATTTATTATATGAATTAAGCTTACACAAGCTGAGAGTTTGGTGGAGCTTAGGGAGTTGGTCAACTAGAACATTGTTGTTCCATAAACAAAGTTCTTCTAAATTTTAGAATTTTTCTCACTTGACTTTACAACTGTTTCCCAAAGTTGGCTTTAATGTGTCCAAGTTAAAGCATGAGGAAAGTGTGTGACAATCTTAAGTACACCTATAGAGACTAATAGATATTTCATAGATTATAGAAATAGATTTTTTATATCCACAAAAAATCCAATTGAGACCTCAATATGAATAGCAAAGAGATACTTACAAGGGGCCATTTCAGCATTCATTCCTGATCCTTAACTTTGGTAGTGACACTGGGAATGAAAGAATCCATTATTTCCTAGTCTATTATTCCAACAAAGCCACTTGACAACCAACAGATTAAATCATGGTTTTTATGGCAACTGCTACAAGGAAGAAAAACCAAGCGAACTGAATTTATCATACTGCTTTTTTGTTTGTTTGTTCCTGTTAGTGTTTCTGGGTTGCCAACTTCTCTAGCACCCACAATATATGAGGGGGGAAAAACACAAGGAACTCACCGCCCTGCTGTTCCTCAGGTGCTGAAGTCCCTACCTGGTCTGTCTACTTCGAGAGAATTCTTGTGTTTGTTTTGCATACACTGTTCAAGGTTTTGTTGTACTTAACCCAGCCTAGAGTTTTTCACCTCTATTGAGTATTTTATTTCCATGAATGTATTTTATATTTCTATTTGTTTCTTTTTATATCCACCTGTTTTTGTTTCACTTTTGCCTATTTTTGTTTCAACATTTCTTGATTTCTAAAAAATGGATATACTTTCTGTTTTTATCCCTTAACGAGTCCCAAATATACTGATTTTAAAGACATTTCCAAATTTGTGAAATATTTTCATTTCTTCTGGAGGAAATTCATCTTCCAATTACTTTGTAGGCAATCATTCTTAAGTGTTTCTTTCCCTCTTGTGTTTTGAAATTTTAATTTTCAACTCAACATGAGTAGGAGTTTTTCCCCCTCTGTTAATGTTCTTATGTTTTTCTCCATTAAATCCTCCAGTTTTTTAATCTAGGATCAGATCTTAACTCGGACTTCAGGGCTCTGGTTCCATGGTGGTATTAGAAATAAAGCAGATGCAGTCAGGCCAATTGTCTGCTTTATCCAGCCTCCCTGGATACACATATCTATGCCTTTTCTCAGCATGCTTTCATAGGTGAGAGAGTCCTGCTCCTGGTTCTAGGCAATGAGCCTGGCTTCTCTGCCTTGTCTCACGTGGAGACAATGTATTCATCCAGGAATCAGAGCTCTCAGCAGCTTCTGACTGCTTCTAGATCTAACATCTTCCTGACACACAGTTTGTCCCCTGCTTATTGCACTTTGACTCATTTTAGACTGTGGGTATCTTTTTATTCATCTCTTTATATATTTTATCCGGCATTGCTATTACTTTTGAGCAGAGAAGTCTTCAAAGCATAAACTTACAACACTGTTTTTACTGGAAGCCCTCCAATTTCCTCTAAACTTTTTTTTTCTTGCTTCTTTCTTTCTTTATTATGACTTAGGTGAAAGTTTACAGCTCAAGTTAATTTCACATTCAAAAATTTATACACATATTGTTTTGTGACATTAGTTGCAGTCCCCACAATGTGACAGCACACTTCCCCCCCACCCGCCGCCCCACTGCGGGCCCCCTGTGTCCATTCAACCAGTTCTTGTGCCTTCCTGCCTTCTCATCCCGCTTTTGGGCGGGAGCTGCCCTTTTGGTCTCCCATATCTGATTGAACCATGAAGCACATTCCTGACTGGTATTATTTTTTGATTTATAGTCCTGTCTAATCTTTCTTTGAAAAGTGGACCTTGGAAATGGTTTCAGTTCTGGGTTAACAGTCTGTCCGGGGCCATAGTTTTGGGGGTTTTCCAGTCTCTGTCAGACCATTAAGTCTGGTCTTTTTACGTGAAATTGAGTTCTGGTCTATATTTTTCTCATGCTCTGTCTGGATCTCTGTTGTGTTCCCTGTCAGGGCAGTCATTGGTGGTAGCCAGGCACCGTCTAGTTCTTCTGGTCTCAGGTTGGTGGAGTCTCTGGTTCAATTGGTCCTTTAGTCCTTTGGTCTAGTATATTTTCCTTGTGTCTTTGATTTTCTTCATTCTCCTTTGCTCCATGTGGGATAGGACCAATTGATATATTTTAGATGGCTGCTCACAAGCTTTTAAGACCCCAGATGCCACTCACCAAAGTGGAATGTAGAACATTTTCCTAATAAACTATGTTATACCAACTGACCTAGATGTCCCCCGAAACCATGGTCTCCAGGCCCTGCCCCAGCTACTCTGTCCCTCAGAGTGTTTGGATGTGTCCAGGAAACTTCTTTGTTTTGCTTTGATCCAATTGTGCTGACTTCTCCTGTATTGTGTGTTGTCCTTTGCTCCACCAAATTTGATCCTTGTCTACTATCTAGTTAGTGATTTCCCCTCCCCCTCACTCCCCTCTCTCATGACTATCAAAGAATGTTTTTTTCTGTGTTTAAACCTTTTCTTGAGTTCTTATAATAGTGTTCTCATATAATATTTGTCCTTTTGTGACTGACTTACTTCACTCAGCATAATGCCCTCCAGATTCATCCATGTTGTGAGATGTTTTGTGGATTCATCATTGGTCTTTATCGTTGCATAGTATTCAATTGTGTGCATGTACCATAATTTTTTATCCATTCATCTGTTGGAACCTAGGTTGTTTCCATCTTTTTTCTGTGGTGAATAGTGCTGCAGTGAACGTGGGTGTGCATATGTCTATTCATGTGATGGCTCTTATTTCTCTCAGGTATATACCTATGATTGCCGGATCATATGCTATTTCTATTTCTAGCTTTTTAAGGAAGCACCATATCATTTTTCCAAAATGGTTGTACCCTTTTACATTCCCACCAGCAGTGCATAAGAGTTTCAATCTCTCCACAACCTCCCCCAATATTTGTTATTTTGTATTTTTTGTATTAGTGCCAGCCTTGTTGAGGTGAGATGGTATCTCATTGTAGTTTTGATTTGCATCTCTTTAATGGCTAATGATTGTGAGTATTTCCTCATGTGTCTGTTAGCTGCCTGAATGTCTTCTTTGGTGAAGTGTCTGTTCATATCCTTTGCCCATTTTTTAATTGGATTATTTGTCTTTTTGTTATTGAAGTGTTGCGGTAGCTTGTAGATTTTGGAGATTAGACCCTTATTGGATATGTCGTAGCCAAAATTTTTTTCCCAGTCTGTAGATTCTCTTTTCACTCCTTTAGTGAAGTCTTTTGATGAGCACAAGTGTTTGATTTTTAGGTGCTCCCAATTATTTAGTTTCTCTTCTGGTGTTTGTGCATTGTGAGTTATGGTTTGTATACTATCCTCTAAACTAACTTTTGTCCTCACATTTCCAAAATAACTGTCCAAAATAAGGACCCAAGTGACCCGCTGTTATCAAAACTCATCAAAAATCTGTTTTGGTTTTATTCTAAGTAATTGTGTCTCTCCTGACCAAAGCATTCTATATATGGGTTACTGCTCTTTGGCAGTCACTATCCTGTATAAATCATTCATTTCCATGGTTTAGTTATCATCTGAGGTTGATTTCTATAAAAGAATGTATTAAATTTGACTTTTCACTTATTTTTAAATTTTCTTATGGTATATTGTCCTTGACCCAGATCTTGTCCCACTCTCTAAAAATCAACAGAGCAAAGTCATACAGTCTTGTTTTTCCTCCAACCTTCTCTTTGAGGCAGTATTTATAAGAATTTGAGGGCCTGCAGCATTGCCTTGGACTGAGTACGGGGATTTAAAGAAATAGAAATTAGAGCCTTTGCCTTGAATGAGTTTACAAATCAAATACTCATTTGTTAAAGGCATTTACTGAGCACCTATTATGAGCAAGTAACTCTCCTACTATTATGTTTGTAAATATAGAGAAGCAACAATCACATTGTTTGTTTTTATAAAACATAAGGTATTGAGATATATTTATTTGACAAAATGTTATTATGTGTCAGCTATGCTATTCTGTTAAGAGCTGTGGAAAATAAAACTATGGATGCTAATCCCCAGTCCTTTACAGGTTTTCTGGGGAGATAAAGCATTAATGCCCATAATACAGGGCATAAAGTAATGAGTACTATGAAAGTGTTGTGGGTGTTCAGAGGTGCTGGAGATGACTTCTAGTTGGGGGTGGGAAAGGTGTGATTTGGGAAAGGTTTCCCAAAGGAGCTGCTATTTGAACAGAATGTTGAGGGATGGTAGCATTGGCTAGGAGAGGAGAAGAGTTAACCAGGGGATATGTATAATCAAACAGGAACTATTGGTACTCTCTTTTATGCTTTGTTCTTTTTCCACATTCAATCAGTAAACAAATCAAAGTAATAAGGTCTCATTATCATTAGAGTTATTTGAAAATCATTTAATTCCTCATTTTTTCCACTAACGTCAGCTTTCAACAATATCACTTGGACTTCAGCTGACCCCACATAACGTTTTTTTTTAATTATATTTTTGGTCATGATCTTGTTTTCAGTTACCATAACTATTTGCTAATAATGATTCTCTAGTGTCCTTCAAATCACACAGACTCCTGACAGAAATAATAAACACATATTCATGGAGAGATTTTTAGTTGTTAATTGTATTTTAATTTCTTTATTAATTGACATTTTTTAAAAGAACAGTTTTAGATTTACAAAAAAAAAAAAATTGATCAGATAGAGTCTCATATACCCCCCTCCTCACACACAGTTTCTCTTATTATTAACATCTTACATTAGTGTGGTACATTTGTTACAGTTAATGAACCAATACTGATACTATATTATTGACTAAAGTCCCACAGTTTGATATTTGTTTAGTTTTTACCTAATCTCCTTTTTTTGTTCCAGCATACTAAGTTACATTTAGTTGTCATGTCTCCTTAGGCTCATTTTGGTGGTGACATTTTCTCAGACTTCCCTTGTTTTTAATGACCTTGACAATTTTGAGGAGTACATACATTAGAATGTCCTTCTAATGGAATTTGTCTGATGTTTTCTCATGATTAGACAGGGATTATGAGTTTTGAGGAGGAAGATCACTGAGGTCAAGTGCCATTTTGATCACATCATATCAAGGGTACATACCATCAATGATATACGACTGTTGATGTTGACTTTGATGACTTATCTGAGGTAGTGTTGGTCAGGTTTCTCCACTGTAAAGTTACTCTCTCTTCTCCCACTTCCCATCCTATACTATTTGGAAAGAAGTAACTATGCAGACTATATTTAAGGAGTGGAGAGTTATGCTCTTGCTTTTCTGATTTTTAATCCTCAAAATAAGTTTGTGAGGAAGGCAGGGTAAGAATTACTATGCTTCCCCTTTCCTATCTTACACTTAGGAAAAAATATGAAGTTCAGGAAGGTTAAGTGACTTGCCTGGGTCATGACAACTAAGTGGAAGAATCGTGTTAGAAATTATGTGTGCTCTCCACTGCTGTTTCCAAGACTAAGATCTCTCTGCTAGCTGCTCCAATCATGAATCTCTTGCCTTTTCTCATTTTTCTACCTCTTTACATCGTGCCCATTTCTTAGTTATTGTAGTGTTTACTTTGTTACAGTTCAGAAACTTTTCTTTATTCTTTGACCATGGTCTTCCCTGCTTTCTTCTGTCTTAGATTTTTATCTTTATATGCAGTTAATTTTTTTTATCACTGATAGTTTTTCCAAAATGTGATGAAATCTCATTCATATTCTAAGGCAATAAGACATGGGTATTTGCAGTTTTTGTGCATATCCACATGGATCTTGAGTTTGTCCTGCTCCTTTCATAAGCTTAAATATCTCAAGAGCATTCTAACTAATCAATACTCAAACCATTTTAGAACATCTCTGTCCCTATCTCCATCTGAAATGATGGCAATATTCTTCAAAATGTTATGACCAGATACTTTTATACTTTTCCCCAAAGCAGGAAATTTTTCTTTTAAACCAAACACTCCTTGAGAGAAAGAAAAATATAGATAAGATAAAGCTAGAATAGGGACACAGCCTCTTTCAGAAAATTTGGGGGCTTTGGTCATTGAGAATCAGTTAACAATCTTCTCATGTGTTTATTGATTGTGTTCAACCCTTCTCCAATATAGTATTTTTTCTGGTTTAATGATAAAGCTAAGTGATATTTGGAGGCACGGATATATATTTACATTTCATGAGGGATCCAGCTTTTCTAAATGTTTCTGGGGTTGCCCGTGGGTCACAATTTGGGAACTTGAAGAAAATGTGGAGACATAGTAAATTCCATTTAATGTTTTTGTGCAGAATAGAGGGATGGAAAATATGCATATATTTTTTCGGACTCCTCCTTCAGTTTTAGCCTGCTTGATGCTAATCAGAGAAAACATTGTGCCTGTGTCTGTTTGTCCTCCTACAGCATGTGGATGCCATGAGCTTGTGGAGTAAGTGTGCGTGTATGGGGGTGTATTTATGTGACGTGCTTGGGAGGCAGAGAATATCAACCTCCCCAAATTAGTAACAGTCTATTGAGGGAAACAGAAATATATTTAAATCAGTAGATTTCAAGAAAGCCACGACCTAGTCTTGGCTTGCCCTCTGCTTTTCTCTGAGTCATTTTAACTTGAAAGTCATTTAATTTTCATTCCCTAATTTCAAGATAAGAACATAATACTAAATTCTTTCAATCGTTGTCTTTATGACATAAATAGTTGATTTATGTCACCATAACTCAAAAAGAATAAATACTGTTTTCACTGAATTGAGGAATGAGTAAAGTCCACACAGTTGCCTTGGGAAGATACTATTTTAGTGTGTATTGTAGTCAGTATGAAAAGTGCAAAGCTGAATGATTGGACCCCATTTTGTTCCTAAGACAGTAGGTTATAAGTCCTGGGTTGATTTTTGAAAAGACCTAAGGCATAAACAAAACATTAGGAAACCCCATCGGCATTTAACAATCCAGTGGATCACAATACATGCATTGTTACAGTAGCTTGTATTTGACATTAATTAAAAGGTGATGGCTAAAGGTTTTGCACTGCTAGAACTGTTCAGTACATTCATGGCTGCCTGATAATGATCCAGATACTTCCAGCTGATTGCATCTCACACTTGTGTTTGCTGTGTGCAACCAATAGTTTCTTGCCTGCCCTCCCATAAACAAGGGAGGTAGAACTCATTAGAAATTCCCATAACTTTTTAAAATCTAGTAGCCAAGATATCAGACTAGAATACACCATAATTCCATACACCATTCATTCTAATTGCTTGGCTATTTTGAGCTCTTACTGTATGAAATAGTAAATTTAGACATGGTTTAATTTATAAATAAATTGTATTTTGTGTCTCTCTATATATATATATGTGTGTGTGTGTGTGTAGATGTATATACCTATGTCTATATCTATCTACCTATCTTTCTACATATACATACACATACACACCCATGTGAAGTTCTTTATTACAAAAGTAATACATGTTCATTATAAAAAGAAAAACAAAACAATTCAAATAGAGATAAAACAGAATGTGTTATCCAGTCATCCAGAGATAACTATGTTCAACGTTCTGGTATATCCTTGTGTGAATGTATATGCATCTTTCTATCATCTCTCTGTATACATCTATCTTTCATAACGTAAAAAGCCATACATATAGTTTTGAGATCTTTTTCACTTATATAGTACATCTTTTCAGGTCACTAAATATATATCTCTATCATTGTCTTCAAGCAGATATTCTTTGATGAACTCCTCATTCAATTTATGAATCGTGGGCTCAGTCTGTCAATTCTGGGACTGACACAAGAATCAGGAAAACAGTAGCTGTTGAGTCGACTCCAAGTTACCATGACCTCGACTCAACGATGACCTCATGTGTGTCAGAGTAGAACCATGCTCCATAGGTTTTTCAGTAGCTAAGTTTTTGAAAATACATCACTAGGCCTTTCTTCTGAGGCACCACTGGGTGGGCTTAAACTGCCAACTTTTAGTTAGCAGCTGAGCATGTTATCTAGTTACACCACCCGGGGGACTCCAAGAACCAGGAAAGGTTTATCCAATTAAGAGTCAAGAGGCAGAATCATTGCATCTACGCAATAAAGGTGAAGAGGAAGGAAGGAGGTCCAGCCCAGAACATTCTTCCTTTTCGGAACGGCACCTCTTCCTCTCCTCCCAACCCCCACAACTCTTTTTATACAGACTGTGTAGAAGTTGCCCTAGCACTGTCATAAGTAATATTTTCACAGAGTGACTGATTCTCTCCAGGGGCGTATAGACAAAAGATGTTGCCTTCCTTAGAGTCATGGTGTTTGGTTTGAGTGGAAAAGGTTTGTTCAGGTTAGTGGCAAACTTGGAGAAATTTGACAGAGGCTGCAGTCAGTAGGTGGTGGCAGGAGCGGCAGTAAGATCAATGAGGGGAGGAGGTTGCTTATGCCTTAGCAGTATGAGGTTGATGACACCAACAGTTCTTCCAAAAGCCATTTCCCCAACCCTCTTTCTGGAATACTGGAATGTGGGGAATCTGGGATTCCAGCAGGAGTAATTTTTTTATTGCCCTTTTTTAACCTTTATTGGAAGATTATCTCAGAAGAAAACCATCAGGGCTTCGAACAGGTTTGTTCTGGTTCAAACCTCTGCTGAGAATTTACATTTCTACCCCAGATATACTGAATCAGAATCTACATTTTAACAAGATCCCCAGGGGATTCTTATGTATAATAAATTTTGAGAACCACTGCTCTACAGGAGCCCTGGTGGCACAGTGGTTAAGAGCTCGGCTGCTCAGAATTGGTTCCTAAACAGCAGCATTACCATGGCCTGGAAATTTGTTAGAAATGCAAACTAACAGCAGGGGTGCGGACCAGAAGGAATCTGTTGGAAGCCCTGAAAGCCACCTCCCACTTCCCACACTCCCTTTCAGCTGTTAGACTAAGCCATAGACGTTATATAAGCATAGGCAATTATGCTTATATAAGGCAATTATTGGATCCCTGGTAACACAGTAGTTAAGAGCTAGAGCTGCTAACCAAAAAGTCGGCAGTTCAAATCCACCAGCCGCTCTTTGGAAACCCTATTGGGGCAGTTCTATTCTGTCCTATAGGGTTGCTATGAGTCGGAATCGACTTGATGGCAATGGGTTTTTTTAATTTTTTTTAAGGCAATTATTAAATAATTTTGATCTGTTGTTGAAAATGTTAATGTACATATTATAAAAAGGAATATTACCTTTCTAATAAATTATACCTACTTCTCTTTCAGAAATAGATGACAAGAGGGTGACCAACACACAGGGGGAAGTAAGTTTTCTTATATTTTGAATAAATATGTGCTCAGTTCAAAACATAATTAGCTTTATTCAATGTGATGTATACTATGATATAAATATAACTGAGATGTAAAATATATTTACTTTGCTTTTCTTGACTGAACAAATAGTAAAATGAATGTCATTAAAATACTCCCTTTAAATTACCTTAATTCTCTAACTATGAAGTGCTAACAACCCCTGCCAAAACTTCTAAAAGGGCAGAAAACATTAGATATTTTAAGATGTTAATACAAATAATCTGCTTTCATAAATCTAAAATAAGGCTCTTTTTTCTTTTTGGAAGTTTTTTGAACAAAAATAAAGCATTACCTTTAGTGGCAAGATAGAGTATTAATGATTTCAATTTTGTGACTGATTGCGTATGATACCACAGGCCGGGGCCAAGCAATACTGGAATCCTGGAGCTAGAAGATGGAGGGAGGGAGTGGTAAGCACCTCTTAAAGGATCTTTTGGTGTGTGATGCCAACAGCAGACCCTGAGGGAAGAGTTTAGGGGAACTGAGATCTTCTAAAACTTGAGTAAAAGATGTAACAAATTCTCCAAGAAATGTACTGAAATTCCAATTCAGCAGCTAGTCTGAAAACTGCCCCTCCCCTCCTGCATACACATAGGAGTTCAGATAGAAAACAAGAATCAGGGGAGGCTAGGGGAGCTGATAATATAGAATACATAAAATATGAGGAAGTGAGCAAATGTGAGACAAAAAATGGAACAAATATTGACTAGGAGGCTGTGAGGACTCAATAGTCAATTCCTTTGCTGCATGAGTAGACATACAGCAGTACTTAAATAAAAAAATGTGGAAGGACAAAACACAAAATAGTATTTCATAAGGTTGTTCTAAAATAGTAAATTTGAAAACTAAACTCTTACCAAAATACAGAGTAGTATTTATTAGTTAATATTCCTAAACGAAAAACTTTCCTGTAGAATTAATTTTTCACTGTCTTTGTATATGTGTATAGCAATAAATATATTAGAAACACTGGCAGTGACTACCCCTTAAAGCCAACCAGATGTGACTGAATACAGCAGAGGTGCAAGAGTAATAGCAACCATCTACGTGGTTAACATTGTTGATGCAGAGCAGCCCTGTCTGCACCCGTGCATAACAGACTGGTATCAAAACATTCAATTCAAGAGAAAAATGGCTCATGCTATTTGCTTTTTTGATATGGATTTAGAAACTGGCTGAAATTTTAAATTTTTTTTTTACTTTTCAATAGTCACTATTGCGTCATGTAAAATATCATCATCTTGATGATACCTTTGAAGGCAATTAAGCTTTAGCATAGGAGTCCTTGGGTGGTGCAAATGATTAAGCGTTCAACGACTAGCTGAAAGGTTGGTGGTTCAAACCCACCCAGAGGCACCGTGGAAGACAGGCCTGGCGTTCTCCTTCCAAAAGGTCACAGCCTTGAAAATCCTATGGAGCAATTCTACTCTGTACACATAGGGTCACTGTGAGTCCAAATCGACTTGATAGCAACTAACAACAACAAGCTTTAGCATGTACAGGTAAAGATGCCTATTTTCAATTTTGTGACTGGCTTCTAGTTTCTTTCAGACTTTTTACCCTATGATATTTCCAATATGCATGGAAAGCCTAGAAAAATCTCTAATAAGTATCCTCTAACTAGGTACACTTTACTTTTCAGAGCAAAAATTATTGTCCCAGAATGCTAAAATTCGCTGATTGAAACCCTTACCCTTCCCACCTTGAAATATAAACCCACACACTATTAAAAGAAGTCTTGGTGGGGAGGGGTCTTTGAAGAACCCTCCAAAAGCTCCCAGGGGAAAAGCCAGCTCTAAAAAATAAAAATAAAAAAGGAATCTTTGTCACAATCTGATTTAGGGTATAAACCATAGGCTATATAGAATATTTATTATGCTAAACAGTATTGTATCTATTGTCTAATATATATAGTTTCATATCATCTGTAGTTTTGCCCCTGAAATATGTTTCTCCATTTTATCATTTTAAAATGCAAAATCCTTTCTTGGTTTCGTCTAGATCCGCTGTGCTTAGTCCAGAGTGTTAAATAGTGATTTTTGTTAGGAAAAGACTTATCTTTGGAACATAAGAAATAATATTATCCCAAAATTGTAATTCCAAGTAAATAATATTATATTGAACATGTCAACTCAAAAGGGTTGTAGATTGACATTACTTATCAAGGACTCTCTTTATTCCTCCAGATAATTCAACAAGTGAACGAGCATGTATTATTACCCCACGAACATAGCTTTTGGAGTATACTTTTTGCTGGCATTCATCTTTTTTTCTCATATGGAAAGGACTGAGGCCTCTTTTCCTCTCTCTCTTTTTTAAATAAACTAATGTTACTAGGTAAGAAAATAAAAGAGAGTAATTCCAAGACTGCAATGAAGAGTTTTATGATAATACAGACCCTACACCTTCATATATCTCTTGAGCCTGTGATATTGTTGAAGGAGTATATAACTTCTCATTGATTAGAATTCTATTATGTGACAAGGGGAAACTGGAACATGGCACTGTGTTTATTTTCCTCGCAGGTCTGGTGGCATTGTACTTTTTATCCAGATATAAGGCTTTTACTTTTTTCTTTTTGTCCACAGTCACAGAACGCATCCCCTAAGCAAAGGAAGCAGAGTGTGTACACACCACCCGCCATGAAAGGTACTGTTCAGGTACAGCCTCAGGTTGTCACGGGTGTGGAGTTCATGGCTCGTAGGTGATCTGTTCTCCAGATCTTGTGAGCTCTACAACTCAACAGTTGTGTGACATTTAGTAAGACGCTTTTTCCAATTAAATCTTAGTTTTATCAAGAGTAAAATTGGTGGTTGAAAAAGGGAAACTAGGGATGTCTCTGAAGCTCAGCCTGGAAATTCAGAGCTTCCAAAATGATAACAAAGATTTTTCTTTTACCCTTCCTCACATATATTTTCTTTGAAGGGATTTTTCTAGAAGCCTTAATTACTCTTTTTGGTATTGGCAGATGATTGTCATTTTCTTTTCTTTTTTGTCTTAAGCAAAACAGAGTAACTTGAATTTTGGAGAGATTTAATGTAAAGTATTGCCTCATTGCCTTGTGTTAAGAGAAGCTCTAAGAAACCCAATCAAGTAGCTATTATCTGTACATTTAACAGCTGTTGAAAAAACAACTAAGAATGCTAGTTCAGATTCTGGCATTTTCTCAGAATTTTTCCCCAAATTTGGAACTGCTAAAGGAACATCTAAGTGTGTTGGTATTTTGACCAACATCAGTTCCAGAGAAGGCTTCTTTTATTTCTCACACAAAAATGTTCCTGACATGAGTCAGAATCTGTCCAATCCAGTAGCTCATGTTCCAGTCTGGCGCTTGGGCCATTGGCCCAGCGGTTCATCATGCAGTAGTTCAACTCAGCTTCAACTGCAGGAGTGGCCAGCTGAGCAGCTTCCTCTGGAGTTTGGAGAGATGTCTAAATTGGGAGTGAAATTTTCCACTCTGTATTCTCTCTAGATTTTGGGGCCTTTTCAGAGAGGGGGTATATAAATGGATACATTAATACTTTAATCTTCCTTCCTGTGCAGCTATAAAACACCACGTTTGCTCACTCACAAGACTGCAGTAAATAATACAATCATCAGTATTGTAGTTCATTCCAGTTAAGTGAGACTATTAAGCATCCCTCTCTGAAGATAAATGTAATTATTTTCAAGATATTTCTCCCCATTGTAAATGATTTTGTACTTTCAAGACACATCAATTTGGGCATGATTGGGCATGAAAGATATATGTTCACTCATTTAATGATTTCCCATTCTATTTTTAGTTAGCTTAACTAAATAAAGTAATACTGTTTTCATGTCCTCAGAGAATAATAGTATTATTTTTAAAGGAAAAGTCTTAAAATCAAGGTCCCAAGGGCTCATGGTTTTTATATTTAGCCCTCAAATATCGTAAGAATGTGGTCCTAACTATCTTAGGCTGGGTTCTCTAGAGAAGAAAAGCCAGTGAAGCACATATGTGTGTGTGTGTGTATATATATATATATATAATATATATATATATATAGAGAGAGAGAGAGACATTTATCTCAAGAAAATGGCCGTCGCAGTTGTAGATGCTGGCAAGTCCCAAGTCCATGGGTCAGGCATCAGGCTGGGGGCTTCTCCTGACTCACGTAGCTGCTGCAGGGGCTGACGAACCCAATATTGGCAGCTCAGACAGCAAGCTGCTGACTCACAGGCTGTAGAGGCCGACAAATCCAAGATCATCAGGTAAGATGGTAGGTTGCTGGCTCACAAGCCGCAGAGGCTGATGAATCCCAAGATTGGCAGGCAATACGGCAGGCAGCTGGCTCAAGTCCCAAGAACCAGAGGTTGGATGATGACGAGCTAGATGCAGGGTCCAGAGCAAGCAAGTGAGCTTTGCCAAAACACACATATGTATATTGGATGCAGGCCACACCCCCGAGGAAACTCCCCTTACAACTGATTGGCTGATCACATCAGATCACATCATGGAGGATGACTACATCATTACATAACTGCTAAATTACATCATTACATAACTTCCAAACTACATTACATAACTGCCAAACCACTGAGAATCATGGCCCAGCCAAGCTGACACATAACCTTAACCATCATACTAACAATAAGAGAAGTTAGTCCTATTGTTCATTTTCACATATAACTTGGCTTCTGTCAAGCCCTTCAAGATTGTCATTCAATGACAGTCTTTTTGATCACAAGTTAAATGCTTGAGAAAGCATAGTAACTCTTTCAAGAGGCATTCAGGGTGTTATTACAAACCATTTAGGTCCTCGTTTATAACCAGTAAATACCTAGCTACATCTCCTGCTTGTAATAAAAGAAAAGAGAAAGCTAAGTCCACATTTTATTTGTCCTACCTGTCCCTGAAAGCTAGAAATTAATATTTCAAGATAAAATTAAGCAGTGGTAACATGTGATGTGATGTGAGCACATTAAGAAGTTTCATTCATAAGAAAGATGACTCTGCAAAGGAAATGTTATTGAGATGCTAAATACAATAATACAATTGCTCTGAAATGTAGAATTCTTAAAATTGCAGTGGAACACACAATTACTGAGTGTGAAAGAGTTTACTGGTGCAGCAAAGCAGCAACAGGTGTGATTTAACGGTTCTGAAAAAAAAAATCACTGTGGCAAAAAGGTCAAGTAGGGCCTCGTGAAGGATTCAGTGAGTAAATGGTTAGTTAACAACAAAAAAGAAAAATGCTAGCCAGAATCCTCCCTTCCCCTCTCTTATTAGGTTGTGAGGAGTTACCAGGTACTGATTCCAAAGTGGCAAGAGGGGAAGAGATGCTGAACCCCATTGTTGTGTATTTATCCATAGACAGGCCAATATCTTATCTGCTAAACTCATTTATTTTTCTCCTCTTTCAGTTCCTGTGATATTCATGACTCCTCCAGGTTTTCAGGAAACAGGGACATGCCCAAGTTACTTCTTGTGATGAGGGTTTTCTATAAAGGTAAAAGGGGAGGAAATAAAGCTGAGGAGACCATCTTAATGGGCACACTCTCAGGACTGATATGCTGATGATTCTCAAATTCATAACCCTAGTCCTAAAATATCTCCTGAACTTCAGACTCCCATTGCCAACTACCTACTGAATGTCTTCACTTGAATGTTATTAGGCTTCTCAAATTTAATATGTTCAAAACTAAGCTTGTTGGCTCTATTTCTATTTTTCTCCATGTCAATAAATTGTACTCAGCCATTGAGAACAAAAACTTCTGCATACCTCTTGACCCTTCTTCTTTATCAAATCCATTGTCTACTCTCGTTAGCTCTTATTTTAAAATACATCTCTCATCTGACCACTTTTCTTCTCCTACCATTATTTCTTGCCTGGTCTGCTGAAGTAGCTCCACTCTTGCCCTTCTACAATGTATTCTCCGCACAGAAACCAGAGTGATTTATCTGATTTACAAATATAATCCTATCATCCTCCTGATCAAAACCCTCAATGACTTCCCATCACATTCAGAAAAAAATTAAAAGTTCTCCTTGGCTTATAAGTTCCTGAATGACCTGGGACTTTTCTCCCCCTCCACCCTCACCTCCTTTCAGATTGCCCTTGCTCACTGGGGTCCAGCCAAATAAACTTACTTGCTATGTTTTGAACATGACAAGCACACTTCAGTTTCAGGACAGTTGCACTTTCCATTTCCTCTGCCCAGAATGCTCTTTCACCATGGCCTCATGGGCTGCTCAGCTGAAGTTACCTCTTCAGAGAAGCCTTCCTGTCCTATTTAATATAGCAACTGACCCCCTCAACCATCACTATCCATCTCCTCAAACTGTCTTATTTTTTCCATAGTACTCATCATGATGTATCTAGCACAAGGTTTCCCTGACAACAGTTTTGTTTATTTGAGTATCTCTAGCACCTAGTGGCATAGTGGTTAAGAGCTCAGCTGCTAACCAAAAGGTCTGCAGTTTGAATCCACCAGGCACTCCTTGGAAACCCTGTGAGGCAGTTCTACTCTGTCCTATAGGTGGCTATGAGTTGGAATCGACTCGACAGCAATGGGTTTTTAGCACCTACACCAGTGCCTGGTACATACAGGCGCTCAATAAGTAGTTGTTGAATAAATATACTGGGGAATCTAGTCACATTGCCTTATTCTTCTATCATACATTTTTTTTTTATTATTTTACTTTAGATGAAGGTTTACAGAACAAACTACTTTCTCATTAAACAATTAGTACACATACTGTTTTGTGACATTGGTTACCAATCCCAGGACATGTCAACACTCTCCCATTCTCGACCTTGGATTCCCCACTACCAGCTTTCCTGTCCCCTCTTGCCTTCTCGTCCTTGCCCCTGGGCTCGTGTGCCCCTTTAGGGTCGTTTTGTTTTATGGGCCTGTCTAATCTTTGGCTGAAGGGTGAACCTCAAGAGTGACTTCATTAGTGAGCAAAAGGGTGTCGGGAGACATACTCTTCGGGTTTCTCCAGTCTCCATCAGGCAAATAAGACTGGTCTTTTTTTTTTTTTTTTGTGAGTTGGAATTTTGTTCTACCTTTTTATCCAGCTCTGTCCAGGACCCTCTATTGTGATCCCTGTCAGAGCAGTCCGTGGTGGTAGCCAGGCACCACCTAGTTTTGCTGGACCCAGTCTGGTGGAGGCTGTGGTAGTTGTGGTCCATTAGTCCTCTGGACTAAACTTTCCCTTGTATCTTTGGTTTTCTTCATTCTCCCTTGCTCCAGATGGGGTAAGATGTAGAGTATCTTAGATGGCCACTCACAAGCTTCTAAGATCCCAGATGCTACTCACCAAAGTAGAAAGTAGAACATTTTCTTTATAAACTATGTAATGCCAATTGAACTAGATGTTCCTTGAGACCACAGTCCCCTCAGCCCTCAGCCCAGTAATTCGTTCCCTCGGGGAATTTGGAAGTGTCTATGGAGATTCCATGACTGACTATCATACTTTTGATAACTCTGCTTCTGTTTCTCTTATATTCTCTCTCTGCTAGATTCTTCCTCTACTTTTGTGTTCCTAATTATCCATATGCTTCTGTCTTTCTATGTTTATTTTTCCTCCGTCCTCTGTTGTCAAAGACAAAATCTGATTTGATCAATTAGTTACCCCCTGTGTGGTGCCTCAGTTAGGCTGTATCCTTAAGAAAGGCCACCTATAGACCACTGGAACCATTAGGTTGTTACCTTTGGCTAAAAACTAGTTCTTGGATCAACTAGTTTGTGGCCAAGGTGGCAGGGTCTTATGACACAAACATGGCAATGTAAATAGAGAGAACTGGATGTGGTTCTCTTCCTTCAGAGGTATTTCATGTATTTCCCAGCATAATTACCCCTAGGATGTAATAATGGACTTAATACCTGCTCTGACCATCTTTCTATTCATAAGATTATAGGCACTCAAAGTTGGCAAGAACTTTAAGCTTAACTAGTCCAACTATCTAGTAATGACTAAATTTTCAACACAGTATCTAACCTCAGGGTATTCAATTGGCTATGCTGTATTGAGGATTCTAAAAATTAGGCCTGGCGTGGAGCCAGATAACCAAAAGTTCCAGGTGATTCCACTGCAGGTGGTCTATAGATAGAGCAGACTCAGATATTCAACCACTTACTTAACATATCTTTTTTGTGTCATATGCAGATATTTCATGGGAATCTCAAAATTAACTTGCTCAAAACAGAACTTTCAGTCTTCCTCAAACCAAATCAATTTCTCCTCCACTGTTCTCCTTTTCTGGAAGTAGTATTTTCATCTGCTTAGTTTTATTCCAGAGTTCTGTGAGTCACTGGTAATCCCTTTCCCTCCTTCACTCTCACTCTCTACAATAGTCTAGTGCCAGGACTTGTGAACTGCACCCCCTTAGTCCCTCTCCAGTTCATCATCTTATCTCACCCCCAATGCCACCACCACATTTCAAGTCACATTCATCTCTTTACCAGGCTCTAACTTGTCAGTTCCTTCCATTCTTTCTCTTCTCACCTCCTGTTTTCTACACTGTAGCAAAAGTGATCCTGTCACTTCCGTGGTTAAAAACCTTCAGTGGCACTCCACTGCCCTTAGATAAAATCCCTATTCCAAAGCAAGGTTTTCGAAGGTCACTGCCCTATGACTCCAAGCTGCCTCTTCTCTCCTCACCCACTAGGTCCCAGCCGCACTGTATTCTTTCAGCTTCTGAATGCACCAAGCACTTTTTTACTCCAGGGCCACTGCACATGTTTTTCCCCTTGGCCTAGAATGTTCTCCCCTGCTTCTTCCTTTTCCTTATTCTTCATCTGGCTAACTCCTACTCATCATCCAAACCTTGTACTTACAAGCCAGCTCCTGAAAGGGGCTTTTCCTAACCTTCCATTCTAAACTAAGTTATAAACGCTCTACTGATTCTCTCTATAGTTATACATTCTCTATAGATCCTTTATTTCCTTCATTGCTTGTAATCACAATGTCTAATTACTTATTTAATGTCTCCTTCCAACTAGACCAGATATGATCTATATGGCAGCAGTGGCAGTGTCTATTTCTTCACTCTCATATCTGGGTTAACATAATGCTTGGGACATAAGAAGTATTCATAAATCTATTTTTAAAATAATTTTTAAAAATATACCAAACATTCTAATGTTGGTGAACGAACCATTTCTTGAGGAAATATGCTTTCTCTCTGGGAAGTCCATTAGAATAATCTTTTCCATATTACGGTCCACAAGAATTTGTACTCATGGATTCTTCTTCTATATCATGTTGCTATTTGTGGCTAATTTTTAAATTACAGCTGTCTAAATATTTGAAGACGTATGTTGGGTCCTTGTCTCATTCTTAATTGTCTTTTTTCCAGGTTACATTATCTTGACTTCAATTATGTCTGGCATTTAGTCCTTTCACATTTATTTATTTATCTATTTATTTTTATTTTACTTCGGGTGAAGGCTTACAGAACAAATAGTTTCTCATGAAACAGTAGTACACATGTTGTTTTATGACATTGGTTAACAATCCCACAACATATCAACCCTCTAACTTCTCAACCTTTTTTTTTGGTGAAAATACACATAGCCAAAGATACACCATTTCAAAAATTTCTACATGCACAGTTCAGTGACAT
>NW_004443973.1:2068095-2069321 GCF_000243295.1 Trichechus manatus latirostris | reverse complement strand
TATTGATTGTAGATTTGTTTGTTTCATCCCTTTTTTTAAAAAAATTTGACTATGTCTGAGCAGGTGGACTGTGTGTTCTTTGTTGTTTGCTCGTCTGTGGGCACAATACTTTTTGCCTCCATCTCCAACTGGCAGGGTCAGTCACTTGGATATGGTACGGCAGGGTAGGTCTAGCTGAAGAGGAGTTACCGGGATGGGTTGTTTGTGGCACTTACTACAGCCACCAGAGCGGGTTGGTAATCAGCGCAGGGCAGGTTCCAGTAGGCCATGCCTGTGCTGCTTGGTGGTGTGATGTCAAGTGCACAGTGCAGGTAGGCAGGATGCAGCAGGGAGATTGTTATGTGTGGAGCTAAGATGGATATAGGAGACAGGAGAGAGGAACAGGCACCAAAAACATACAAACAAACAAAAAAGAATGCTAGGAGAGCTTACTGTTGGAGTGGAGACATAAGAGACTAGGAAATGTAGAAAAACAGAAAGGGGAAGAGGAAGAAAAGAAAAGAATGAATAAATAAAAATCAGAAAGGTTAAAGAACCGCAAAGTTCCCAGAGATCCCACTGGTGCAGCTATGAGGTCTGGGGAAGTCGCTCTCAGGTGTTGCAGTACAGCCTGGCTAGAAGGCATAGAGGTATACAACGCCAGGTATTCAGGGAACAGAAAGAGAAGGAAGATATAGAGAGACGAGAAACTGAGCACTGAAGAAAGACAAAAAGGGAAAAAGAGGGAAAAGAAAACAAAACAAATTAAAGAAAAAAACAAGAACAAGAAAGTCCCCCCCAATAAAACAGAAGAAAAAAAAAACCAACCAAAAAAGAAATGTCCTCAGGTATCCCTCTGCACGTCTGTGGAAGCTGAAGGGGAGTCTCCTTGTCACGCAGCTCTGCCTGGCCAGAAAGGGCTCCCAACTCAAGAAAAGGAAAGGAAAAGAAACAAACAATTCAAAACAAACAAACGAACAAAAGCCCCGGGATCCCACCAGCGCGGTAGCCCAGACCAGGAAGCAGCTCCACATTTGAATGGAGCTCCGCAGCCCCTCAGGAAGAAGCAAAGATGGCGCATGAAGCCAGGTACTGAAGTGAAAGAGGGGAAGGTGGCGAGAGGCAAGTAAGAAATCAAAAGAAGCAGAAACAAAAAAGCAACACTAGCAGCCAACAAATGGCACTCAAAGAGCCAGCTAGTGTGGGCTGGTGTTTCTGGACAAGAGACTGTGTCCGTGGGAAGCAGA
>NW_004443973.1:2026379-2067577 GCF_000243295.1 Trichechus manatus latirostris | reverse complement strand
TTCTGTGTCAGTTTTCTCACTCCATTTGGTGCTTGGCTGAGTTCTTTATCTCTTCATCTGATGTTTTAGGATTTCAGGATTGTTGTATTCTCTGTTTGGCTTAGTTTTTCAGATCTTTGCTGCGGAGGGACAGCATGGTGCTTCTGCCTAGAGCGCCATTTTGCCGGAACTCTCCTTCACATTTATTTTTGATCTCCTAATAAACTCCACTTTGCCTATTTCTGGGAGCCCTGATGGTGTGATGGTTAAGAGCTATGGCTGCAAACCAAAAGGTCGGCAGTTCAAATCCACCAGCTGCCCCTGGAAACCCTATGGAGCAATTCTACTCTGTCCTATAGGTTTGCTATGAATCTGAATCCACTCAGCAGTGACAGTTTTTTTTCCCCCTATTTCATTCTAGAAGTACATTATTCAAAATCAACCCAATATTTAAGGTGCGATCTAACCAGAACAGAGTGGAGACTTCAACTATCCTTGTTACCACTTTCATCCCAGAGAATTTAGTTTAATTAATGCAACCCAAAATCTTAGAGCCATTTCCAGCAGCTATACAATAGTGAGCTTACTATAAATTCAAAATTTCCAAACCTTTTTCATGTGTACTGCTTTAGAGCCATATCATTCACCTCGCACCCCCCATTTTGAAATTATAAGTCTTTGTTTATTTTTTTTAACTAAAAATCAAGACATTCCTGTCATTCCTATTGAATTCCTTTTGTTAGTCATGCTGTTACATCATCATGTCATGATACTTAATATTCTGATTCTATCACTCATTCAATTTTCTAGTATCTCGATTGCATGTCATCCACAGATATGATAACTTATCTTTCATATTTTTTATCCAAGTACTTAATATAAATACATCAAACAGAACAGAGCTAAGAGACAGCCCTGTAGTATATTTATGTCTCTCTAGTTGACATTGATCCCCCTGAATGGCACCATTCAACCAGTTTTCAAATAGACTAATCATATCAGGATCCCAACTCTTAAAACCAAAGGATATCATGAGCAATCTTTTTGATCATATTTCTTCATCTATACCTTTCCAACTAAGTTTATAATGCCTCTTATGCACTAAAATGACAGAAGTTGAATGTTGCATAGGAAAACAGACTTACTTTTCCATTACCCTGTGTTACATAGTATGTTATGATTACATAAGTAGAAAGGTCTGAAGATTATCAGAAAAATGACAGCTGACTACTGAATACCCACTTGCATTTCTCTGGTGTTTATATGCTGTTCAGGCCTGTAATTTACAGAACAGCCAATTAGATTATTGTTGGATAGCTTGAATCATGTTTTCAGAAAATCAGAGTTGGTTTGAATCTTGGGACAGGAAATGGCTGACTCATTTCCACCCCCACTTTGTTGTGTTTGTGTGTGTTACTGGAACGCAAATGGCTACTACTGAAGAGTGCAAAGCAAGTGCTATCGATTAAACGAAAATCTGAACATTAAACAAAGCAGCTGACTGAAAAACGACTCTGTAGAACAGAGCTTATTAGTATTACATTACCATTCTTATTGCATAGCAAGTCACATTTTTTACTTACGTCTGAAAATCATTTTCTTCTTCCTTCCATTCTTCATGATTTCTTGTAAAAGAAATCTTTAGCTACTTCTGTGTCCAGAGATTATTCTTCTGATATAACAAATAGATCTTACTTGAATGCTTGCAGCATTTTAACTCCTAAGTATTTTCTTCAACGATGGCTTTCATTTTGATATTTTATCTTAATTCAGCCTCTTTTCATAATAAAGCAATAAATGCAAATAAAGAGTAACTAAAAGAGGGAAATAAATGAAACCGGCACCACAAGAAGGTAGAAGTAGATTCTGGAGGATGAGAGATGATGATAGTAGCATTGATATGACATGTAATATTAACTGAAGGGATAATCTTCAAATCAGGGAAAGCTGCTGATCACGGTAGTTCCAGGGGACCCAACATGAAAGGACATGAACTTTGGGGCACAACTGATCAGGGTTTGTGTTAGTTTGCTAAGGCCTCCATAACAAATTACCACAAACTGGGTGGCTAAAAACAAAAATTTATTCTCTCACAGTTCTGGAGGCCAGAAGTCCAAAATGGAGGTACTGGCAGGATTGATTTCTTCTTGAGGATCAGAAGGAGAATCCATTCCATACCTCTCTCCTAGCTTTTGGTGTCTGTTGGTAATACTTGACATTCCTTGTAGAGTTGTCACTCCAGTCTCTGCCTCCGTAGTTGCATAGTCTTCTCCTTTGTGTCTTCTTCTCTCATAAGGATAGGAGTTTATTGGATTTTGTTGTTAGCTGTGGTCAAGTCGGCCCGGACTTACGGCCTCCTCAAGCACAACAGAACAAAATGTTGTCTGGACCTGTGCCATCCCCATGATCACTTGTAGATCAGACTGTTGTGATTTGTAAGGTTTTCACTGGCTTATTTTTGGAAGCAGATCTCCAGGCCTTTTTTCCTAATACATCTTAGTCTGGAAGCTTTGCAGAAACCAGTTCAGTATCATAGCAACACGTAAGCCCCCCCAACTGATGGATGGTGGCTGTGCATGGGAATCAAACCTGGACCTCCTGCATGGAAGGTGAGAATTCTACCACTGAACCACCACTGCCCTCATGGCACTGGATTTAGGGCCAACTCTAATCCAGGCTATCATTTTGAGGTCCTTAATTAATCTGTAAACACCCTTTTTCTAAATAATGTCACATTCACTGGTTCTGGTTGAACATATCTTTTTGAAGGTCATCAGTCAACCCACTACAGGGTTTAAATCTCAGCATCACCACTTATTAACTGTGTGAACTTCAGAAAGTCAACTGATTAACCTAAGTCTCTGTCCTCTCATGTAAAATGGAGATGATAGTGACCACACAGATGTTTGTAGGATGAAATGAAGCAATATGTGTAAGGAAATGACTTAGAACAGGCATACAGTATGTGGGAACTATGTTGATTAGTTATTTGAACCTGGAGTAAGAGTCAGGTACATTCTACCTCCATTTTTTTAATTTTTATTTATAGAAAATGTAAAAAAAAAAGTATTTAAAAAAAGCTTAAGACCAAAATGAATGATGGCTAATAGTGAATTTTGGGGTGTGGCTTGTAACTGGTTGCTAACCTAAAATTTGGAGTTCAAACCTACCCAGCTCCACTGAAGAAAGGCCTGGTAAACTGCTTCTGTAAATATTAAACCAAAAAACCAAGCCCATTGCCATCAAGTCAGTTCCAACTCATAGCAGCCCTTTAGCGCAGAGTTGAACTGCCCCGTAGGATTTCCAAGGCTGTAAATCATTATGGAAGCCGACTGCCACATCTTTCTCCTGCAGAGTCAATGGTGGGTTCGACTGCCACCCTTCTGGTTAGCAGCCTAGCACTTAACCACTGCACCACAAGGGCTCCTTTCCATAAAGATAACTACAAAGAAAATCCTATAGAGCAATTCTACACTGTAACACATGGGGTTGCCATGCATTAGAATAGATTCAAAGGCAATGGGTTTTTAAGGAGATTATACAATAAATATTTCTAGTCAGAGGGGAGAACAGGAAATCAATCATACCACACAGATCCATTCTATAATTAGTCAACCTAGATAAATTAACAATGATTATGTGAATTGTGATCAATTAACTATTTCTGATTTTAAGCCCTTATAATTGTGACTCAAAAAATGCTCAAAAGGAATAGACCATTATCCTGTTCTCATACCCCCTCCACATTGAAAGTGTAAGGCAAGAATAGAAGGTAGCAAGATCTTTTAGCTTCTGCTCATCAGCCCATCCGTGCCACACTGCATTCCTTTTTTGAACATTTCTGTTCCTCTGTGGGTATTCTCCAGGTATTCATCACATTTGCCTTTCTAAATCCTGGCTCTTTTGTTTGTGCTGGCTCAGTTTATTTACTGTGTAGGGTGGGGCTTATTTATGCAACTCAAGAAACATTTAACAGATTTCCAGATAACAAGGAACATTCTCAATATACACAGGTCTCACTCATTTCTCTTTCTAAGAGCAAATATGCTTCTATTTCCATATCCACTTCCTTTACGGTTTTTAAATTTTTTCTAATAGGTTTTATGTTCATCTTTCCTCATATCTTTCAATGCGGAGGGCACGGGCAGGTTGGAGAACTGCCCTGAGAATGTATCTTTCTTGAAAGTTAGTAAGATGTCTTATTTTCTGAGATCAACATTGAGAGATTGAGAAGCAAGAGGAAAACGCTAGCAAGCATGAATGTACTTTATATTTTACAGTTTTGGCATGGATTATTAGGTTAAAAAATTGAAAGGGCCTTTAAACCAAACCCATTGCTGCAGTCAAACTGCCCTATAGAGTTTCCGAGGTTGCAAACTTTAGGGAAGCAGACTGCCACATCTTTATCCCATGGAGCTGCTGGTGGTTCAAACCGCTGACCTTTCAATTAGCAGCTGAGCACTTAACCACTGTACCACAGGGCTACTGGAAAAGGCCTTTAGATAAATTAAATCACAAATTTGGAATTTGAGACAAGTAACTAATCTCATGTGGTACCGCTTAAACATTTGAGAAGGAGAGCACCATTTGGCACTACGGTTCCACTTGTTTGTCTATGTTGTTGTTATTGTGTGCCTTCGAGTCGACTCCGACTCATAATGACCCTGTACGACCGAGTAGAACTGCCCCATAGGGTTTCCAAGAAGCAGCTGGTAGATTCGAACTGCCACTTTTTGGTTAGCAGCCTGATCCCTTAACCACTTTGACACCAGAACTCCCTGGTGGTGCAGTTGTGAAAAGCTACGGTGAGCTACTGCTGCTAACCAAAAAGGTCAGCCGTTCAAATCGTTGGAAACCCTATGAGGCAGTTCTACTCTGTTCTTTAGGGTCACTATGAGTCGAAATCAACTCAATGGCAATGGGTTTGGTTTTTGGTTTTATATAAAAATTGGAGCCCTGGTGGCACAGTAGTTAAAAACTCAGGTTGCTAACCAAAAGGTGGGCAGTTTGAATCCACCAGCCACTCCTTGGAAACCCTATGGGGCAGTTCTATTCTGTCCTATAGGGTCTTTAGGAGTTGGAATCATTCAACTGCAACGGGTTTGATTTTTTTGTTTGTTTGTATTAAAATTAGTCATTTTTATTTATATCTCTCAGTTTAAATACTATACGACTTTTAAAATTACTTCCTATTTTAGATGCTGAGGAAGAGAGAAACTTTTGCATTTGGTTTGAACAAACAAATCAAGGTGAAAAAGAAGAAGACCCTCAAGGAGATGGATTCACACTGTAGTTGCAACAATGGGCTCAAACATAGCAACAATTGTGAGGATGGCGCGAGAGCAGGCAGTGTTTCGTTCTACTGTGCATAGGGTCACTATGAGTCGGAACCGACTCGACAGTACCTAGTAACAACAACCAAAAATATATATGGTCACAAATCACATATGAGCCTCTACTGTGTATCAAGTTCTGCATTAAATTGGTTTGGATGCAAGATGAAAAGCAAAGTTCCAGCCCTCTGGGAGGACCAGTGTTCCTCCCAGCCCTCTGGGAGGGTAGAGACACACAGGTAAACAGTTACAGTTTACCATGCTAAGTCCTTTAAAAGAGATTTGGACCCAGTCATCAGGGAATGTGAGAAGAACCATACTTGACTTGATGGACAAGAAGGTGATGTCACTTTCAGATCACAGAAAGTACAGTCATGTTTCCACACGTGTCCAGAGAGTAAAATGGCCTGGGTTATGGTAAAAAAAAAAAAAAAAAAGGCCCATTATTTTCATCCCTCTTGCTAATGCAGATCTGTAAAAGCTTTAAGATGATGTTGTAATGTGACAGTTAAATCCTACATGGACAAGCACAAAGACCTTCACTGCCATACAAAGTCGAAATAGGTCCCCTACTGATGGGCCTTTATAGATATCATTTTCCAAAACATTTGGAAACCCTAGTGCATTTGATTCCTATTTAAAAGTTCTGGTTCACATCTTTGTCTTTCCTATGAATAGTATTACTTTTAAAACTGAATAAATTCCAGCTCAAATTATACTTTTTTAAAATAAACTTTGTTTTAGAACAGTTTTATTTAGACTTTGAAGGAAAAATTGTGGATACAGAGAGTTCTCACACACCCCATACCTAGTTTCTCCTATTGTTTACATCTTCCATTAGTGTGGTACATGTGTTACAATTAATGAACTAATATTGATGCATTATTATTAACTAAAGTCTATAGTTCATTCACACATGTTCAGTTTTCACTTCATATCCTTTTTGGATTCCAAGATCCCATCCAGGATACCACATTACATTTAGTCATCATGTCTCCTTAGGCTCATCTTGGCTGTAGTAGTTTTTCAGACTTTCCTTGCTTTTGATGTTCTTGACAGTTTTGAGGAGTACTGGTCAGGTATTTTGTAGGATACTCCTTGTGATGGTTGAGATTGTGTGTTAACTTGGCTGGGCCATGATTCTCAGTGTTTATATATGATCACTCTCATGATTGAATCTGCTGTGAGTAGGCAATCAGTTGAAAGAGAGTTTCCTTGGGGGTGTAGCCTGCATCCAAATATAAGCAGACGTTCTGGCTGTTTGCTCGCCCTGGATCCTGTGGCTGCCTCCTGTTCATCTGATCTCTAGTTCTTGGGACTTGAGCTATCAGTTTATCTGCCAATCTTGGGATTCGTTGATCTTCACAGCCTGTGAGCAGAGCCCTGCTTTCCGATTTGCCGATCTTGGGTTCACCAGCCCCTGCAGTATGTGAATCAGAAGAAGCCTCTATCCTAATCCACGGACTTGGGACATGCCAGCCTCGACAATTGTGTGAGCTGTTTCTTTGATATAAATCTCTCTCTCTATATATATATATATATATATGTATATTTTATACGCTTTACTGGTTTTGCTTCTCTAGAGAACCCAGCCTAAGACACCCCTTTACTGGGATTTTTCTGATTTTTTTTGCTAGTGATTAGACTGGGGTTATAGATTTTTGAGAGGAAAAGTAACATTTTCATCACATGATATCAAGGTAATACTATCAACATGATCTTGATCAGCTGGCCAAAGTAGTGTTTGTCAGATTTCTCCACTATACAAGTTTTCTCCATCCCCACCCTTCACTTCCCATATTGTACTTTTTGGAAGGAAGTCATTATGCCCAGTCCACCCTAAAGGAGTGGGGAGTTATGCTCCATCTCCTTAAGGCAAAATATGTACATAAATTATTTGAAATTCTTCTGCATGGGAGATTTACATTTAGCTTCTCTCCCCTTATTTATTTATTCAGTGTTTTTTTTTTTTTTAATCTGTATGGACTCATGAATATATATTTCATACTTTAGGTTATAACCTAATACTACAGTTGTCCCTCACTATCCTTGGGGGACTGGTTGCAGGACCCCTGTGGATACAAAAATCCTGGGATGCTCAAGTCCCTTATATAAAATGGCGTAGTATTTGCATATAACCTATGCAAATCCTCCCCTATACTTCAAATCATCTCTAGATTACTTATAATAACTAATACAATGTAAATTCTATGTAAATATTTGTTATACTGTATTGTTTTGGGAATAATGACAAGGCAAGAGGTGAACAATGCTCAAACAATGAATGGTGGAGAAAGACTGAGGATCTGTGAAATGGTGGGAGGCTACAGCAGGGGATGCCTACACATTACTTCATTCACATGGATTCAGCGTAGTGTTCGGCACCAGGAAAAATTTTGCTTTTTGGAACTTTTTTTCCCAAGTATCTTCAATTCCTTGTTTGGTTGAATTCACAACCTGCAGATATGGAGGGCTGACTGTACTTTGTTTTGTAGCTCAAATAAAATATTTCCAACTTTGGCCATTGAGAACTCTTTCAGTTGGCTCCTGTGTCCCTTTGACATATCCCCTCATTGTTTTTTGTTGTTGTTGTTATTGTTGGTTTATTTTGTTTGTTTAGCACTTCCTTACTTTCTGGTACTAAGATACTGCAGGCTAGAATCAACCATTCCTCCAAAGAGTCCTCGAATTACAACCTTTATTCCTAATTGAGTCAGTATAATATAAAATATATGTTTGCATCAATATATGGGTACTAAATATGGAGTAATCTATCTCTTGCTCTGCGGAAATGTATGTGCACCATATCCATTAGCTTTTAGGAGGGTTAATGCTACACTATCAGCATGCTAAGATTTACACACTCCACTCTTATTAACGCTAATGGGAGTTCCAGGAAGACAAAATAATGCCTCAGTAGTAAAATAGGCAGATGTCCTCTTTAGGGCTTGCCTCCCTTCATTTAATACTTAATACAGTGCTCTCTGATATTTTCTGAGATGAGATTTGTATTGCTACTTTATAGATGTGGACATCGTAACAGGTTTCCAGCCTTCTCAGAGATTGGCTATTTGTTTAAGTCAGAGATAAAAAATAATGTCCATAACACCTTAGGCTTATATAGTGCTTCAGCATACGCAACGTGTTTTGAATAAGTGTATCTGGTTTTCACAGAAAACCATGTGAGGTAAATAGGGGCTTTTATAAAAGAGGGAAGTGAGGCTCCCAGAAGAGTGGGGTGCCCATGTTAAATGCCCCTCCCCTTTACAAGGCTAAATTGTGATGAGCCTTTTTTTAATGGTGTCCTAAGAAATTCTGTTGGAATAGCAATAGGCCTTATTGTTATTGTTTTTAACATTTGCTCATCTATCTAGCTTGCTTTAAGTAAAATCCAGAGATCCTTCACTCTTATAACTTAATGGAAAGTTTTTACAAGATTTTCTCTTTCCAAAGTTCCTAAAAATACTTAGATACCTCTGTTTTTAGTAATTGTTGTATTTTGAAACTGACATTGTAGATTCATATTTAATAACAGCTTTGTACTCACACCAAGCTTGCCTTAATCTTGTCTCTCTCCCCAACCCACCTGCCTTCACATAGGCTGACCACACAAATCTGACCCTGTCACTCTTTTGTTTTCAACCCTTCAAATGTGTACCAATTCCTTTAGAATTAGGCCCTTGGAAGAACATATGGGGCTGTTCATGATTTGGCTGCCTCAGACTTTCCTAGCCTGACCTCCTGCCATGTTGTTGTTGAGGTGACTCCAACTCATGGCAACCCCATGTGTGCAAAGTAGAACTGCTTCATAGGGTTTTTAAGGCTGTGAGCCTTTAGAATTAGATCACCAGGCCTGTCTTCCAAGGTGCCTTTGGGTGGTTTTGAACTGCCAACCTTTTGGCTACTAGTTGAGTGCTTAATAGTTTGTGCCACCAGCCCCCTCCTTTTATTTCAGGCTGCAGCAATGCTAAACTGCATCTAGTTCTTTGAAAATAACACGGATTTCTCATCTTGGTGCTTTTGTTCTGCAGCTTCATTTGCATGGAGGCTCTTCTCTATCCCACCACCCCATCCCCAAATCCTTTGAATTGTGCTCCTTTGAGACTCAGAATGCATTATACATTCCTATTTATGTGTATATCTGTGATCCTCTCTAGCTAGACTGTGCATTGCTTAAGCACAGGCCAATGTCTTGTTTGTCCTTGTATTGGAGGAGGCTCTTAATAAATGCTGAATCAGAAAATGAATGATCCTCTGATTTAAAATGTGACTTTAACTTGTGTAAATTTTAGTCTTATTGAAAAAACTTATAAATTTCTGGTGTATCTTTATTTTTTATTCATTCATTCATCCATTATTCATTCCATAAACATTTATAAAGTGCCTATTGTCTGCCAGGTCATGCATTAGGCTCTTGCAGTTCAAGAGGAGATAAACGTAGTCCCTGTGTATAGGGAACGTACAGTCTAATGGAAAAGGAAATTGTGTACAAAATAATTATAATATGATGAGCTCCACAGGTTGATATGGACAGTGGTATTTGAATGCAGAGGAGGAATTATCTAGCTCTCTCTGGCACAGGGAAGACTTCATAGAAGAAATGAACTTCATTTGTTGGTTGAGGGATGAGAAAGATTTTGATAGAGAAGGGTGAGAGGTAGATTCCAGGCAAAGGGCTGAGGTACAGAATAGGAAAGAGCATGTGAGCTTGGAAATCATGAGTCTCAAGGGTAGAACCCATGTGAGAGAACACTGGAGAAATGAGGTGGGCTAGTCAAAGGTCTTGTGTGTTATGTGTAAAGGCACTGAGATTTTATCATGCAGCAACACTTTTGGATAATTTTGAAGAGCTGCTTGATATGTTACCTTGTTCGCTTGAGTGCTTTGAAGATACGGGGAAGGGGATGAAGAATTTTTTTTTAAAAAAGTGTTACTGTTGTTAGGTGCTGTTGAGTTGATTCTGACTCATAGTGACCTAATGTGACCCAGAGTAGAATTGACCCATAAGGTTTCCTAGGCTGTGATCTTTACAGAAGCAGATCTCCAGGTCTTTCTCTTGCAGAGCTTGCTGGGTAGATTCAAACCACCAACCTTTAGGTTAGCAGCCGAGCACTTAACCATTGTGCCACCAAATACCCATTGCTGTGGAGTCAATTTTGACTCATAGTGACCCTATAAGACAGAGTAGAACTGCCCCATACCTTTTCCAAGGAGTGGCTGGTGGATTTGAACTGCTGATCTTTTAGTTAGTAGCTGAGCTCTTAACCACTGTGCCACCAGGGCTCCATTGTGCCACCAGGGCTTCTTTTTTAAAAATTAGGCAATCTTATATTTTACTTGCCTCAATTCGTCTGCTTGTTTCTAATGCCCTTATTATATAAGAATGGCTAACTGCTAAGCAGCAACCTTGCTTTATTTATCTTTAATGCATTTAGATTTTCTACATAATCCTTATGGTTTGTGAGAAGTTGTAATACTCCTAAAATTTCTTCCAAAATAAGTTAATGGAAATCCAATTAAAAATATGTATTACAAGAAAAGTATCACAATAAAGTGAGAAATTGGTTCTTAATGGAACAACTTGAAGATAAGATTACGTTCTTTATAAACTTAAACGCCAGCGTATAAAGTTTTTCTAAACATTTTTTTCTCTTAAAAACTATATTCTTGTCTGAACTTAAGTAAAATTCTGATCTTCAGGATGATAATGGTTTTATGAATTCCTTTCTCAATAGGTTGTTATGACAAAATAACTCAAATTTTAGTTGTTACAAAGCTGGCTTCTCTTTTTCTGTTGAGTGTTTCTGTGGGACGGTAAAGGTTATTAGCATTGCTGTTAATCAATAAACAAATATTTATTAAACACAAAGCTCTAAGCTCAAAGCTTTGTGTTACATTAAACAAATGAACTACCAAGTCCTAAAACACCCTAGGTCAAATTTTGAGGAAGGTTTCCAATTTTGCTTCTTTCATTAAAACAAAAAAATACTAATAGGAGTAAGGGTGTCCAAAGGCTACAGCTTGAGGAAATTATTAGGCCTACGATATAAAAATGCGATAAGCATTGCATTTATGATTTGTATTCTACATTGCATCCTTTCTGGTGTAATAACCAGCTGGAGCCATGCTGTGCTTTCCTTATCTTTGATATGTATGCCAAAGCTATTTTTTTTTAACAGTAATGTTACGCATTTCACTTTCAGGCAAGGTTGTAACATTTTATTCTTGAAACCAAATTTAAAATTATCTTGACTTCCAACAAGTTATCTTAGGGCAAGCTTCTCACATGTTTACATCAATATATCACCCAAAAGTCAACCTCAACTTTAAATACAGCTTGAGCTAGAATTGAAAAAGGTCTTTGAGAGCTTGAAATGGCAATCACCTTGTCCCTTCTGAATCTGCGACTGTTAGTCTGTTGCTAAATATTTTAATTATTAAAAGTTTACTGATTCTTCTAGACCCCAGGAACCTAGAGGCAAATGAAAAAGGAAGTAAAGAGGTAGAGGTTAACAAGTAAAATGACTGTAGGAGACATGAGAGCCAGCTGTCTGATGACGGGGGAAGCAGAAACACTACAAATTTTATACAATTACATCACTGTGTGGGCCAAAAGATGATCTTTTAGTTGGGTCACTAAGAAAAAGAAAACTGCACTATTTAAAATATAATGTGTATTTTAAAAGGCATGAAAGTGTACATTGGAATATTTAAAATATCACCATGGTTTTTTTTTTAAACAGTTTTTACTCACGGTGGGATGTGCTCCACTTTACGTGAGCATAAGTGCTCACGCCCTCTTTTGTTTTCTCACTCTGAAGCCTCCAGGCCCTCTTGACAGTCTTCTACAGTGGCCACTGGGTTAGTTAATGTGTGAAACACAAGAGATGTAGAAAGGTCTAGATCTCATCTGCACATAAACTGGTGTTCTAGTCATTCAAGGATGTTAGGAAGAGTGTAAAAACAAACTTGACATACTTAGAAATTTTGCCTAGGTCAACCAACACCTTATCTCCTACATGTGGCAGAAGTTTTCTTTAAAAATTGTTTTCAAAAATTAGAAAGGATCGACTTCCTAGATTTCTTCTTTTTCCTACAAAGTAATTCATTTGGTTTGAAGAGTTGAAAGGGTCACCTTAAAACAATACAAGGTGTTCTAATTTTTCCTTTTGGAATGGTGAACTGTTTAGCCAAACCACTAGTACCATAGCTATTATATCGTCACAGATAACTACATTGAAATGTTGTTTTTACGGACTATTTTAGAAAATAGTTAATACATAATTAGAGTAATAATAAAACTTTTCTTCTACACTATGATGCTTGGAGAAATATTTTACTTAATTGTAAATCCTTGCTTTGTGTCCACTTCCTCTTAAACCATGAGGTCTAAAATCCTATTTCAAAATTTTGAAGAGTATTTCCATTTTGGGTTCATTTGATGTTCTCTAGATCATCAGTTTTGCGTCTTAACTTAGTAGTAGTAGTTCTATGGAAAAAACATATTTCATATATTGAAAGTTACCACTCAGTGATAATACTTACATTGGGTATAGCAGTAAGTCTCAAAATAGATTTTTGTATTGCAAAAAAAAAACAGAGTTTTTAAAAGTGATTGAAAATGTATTTAATTTTTAAATATGTATTTATAATGAGTATTATTTTTACTTATGGGTTTTAAATTTAATTCCACAATTTATTATTTTGATGTTTGCTTTAAAAAAACATCCATTATTGTGGGATTAGTCTGAATCTTCTGAGAAAGTTCTTAGTGTCTCTAAAGCTACCTATAAATCAAGGATTTTGAATTTCTAGAAGAATGGGGCAAGAAGAGAAGTTCTTTCCTTCCATTGTTTCATTTTTTAAAAAAAAAATCACAAGCAAGTGGTACCTGGTTGTTTGAGTTATTCACGGAACAATATATGTAGAAAATCAGGTCAGGAGGCCCTGATTTAATCTTCTCCCAAACAATAAATTAATCAGCATTTGTACAATAATTTCCTTCAAATTATTTTTCTATTGATCTGTCTTGATTGTGTATGTCTGCAGTGTCTTGCTTATGCTATTTTTTTTCAACTTTGCAATTTTTTCTATTAAGTAACCCAACTGAATTTTAAATAACATACTTGTAAATCCTGGCATGAAGAAATATGGGAAGATTTAAAATATGCCAAAGATTCTTAGCCTGTTTAGTAATGTTGATTACCACATACTTCTTTGTACCAATCTTACTCATCCTAAATATTGTGAAAAACAATAATAATAATAGAAATAATTTTACCTTGGGCATCCTTAGAAGATGGTAGGCCAAGTGTCATTTGATTCTTATTATTTAATTAATCTTCTATAATTGCTTGGCCAAAAGAGCCCTGGTGGCACAGTGGTTAAGCGCTCGGCTGCTAAGCGAAAGGTCGGCAGTGCAAACCCACAAGCTGCTCCAAAGGAGAAAGATGTGGCAGTCTGCTTCCACAAAGATTACAGCCTTGGAAATCCTATGGGGCAGTACTACTCTGGCCTATATAGGGTCGCTATGAGTTGGAACTGACCCACTGGCAAGGGGTAACGGGTAATTACTTGGCCATATAGATGCCACCTATAAGTAATGAAAACTAAAAAAATAAAATAAAATAAATCTAGTTTATGTTCAAATTAAAAGAGAAGTACAACATGAATCCTCACTTGTATAAATGAAAACTAAAACTCTCTTTTATGACCTGAAAGAACCCCAAAGCACAAAATACATTTCAAGTTTTAAATAATTTAAGCATTGCTACATTAAGCTATTTGTTTTGAGTAGCACAATATGTCATGAATTTAAATTATTTTCTTGGATTAAGATACCTTTTCTAAAGGTTAAATCAATACAAGAAGGAGAAACACGCATAGTCTTAATTTTAAAGCAAATGAATTTTAGTTAACATACTCATATATTGATATCAGCTATGCAATATATTCAAAAGTAAATATCACAGGGCCTCGCTGACAATGCCAAAACCTTCTCTCATCATATTAAGATTAATTAATTGTTGAATCACCACAGGTCCCATGTTTTACTTGTACAGCCAAACCAAAGAATTCTTTGCATTTACATCAGCTTCCTCAGTTTTCCAGGCAGGCATTTTAATCCTTTCTGCTCTCTGAGATAAATATATTTTTTCACATAATTATATAATTATTCAATAGACCAGAACAGATCCCATGGAGCCACTCTAGTGTGTGCTGTGTAAATAATGTTCTGTTCTGCTCCTGGTAATTGGCCAATAGAACCCCCTAGGAGTGTTTTGATCCCTTAAATAAATACTACATGGGCAAGGGGGGTTGACTCAGTATTTTCTTCACTGACAATGACACAAAAGGGCTTCAAGCTCACTGCTTATTCCATTATTTTAAAAAGGACAAACAGCTGTGACCATACAGCTCCCCCTGGTGGCTCACAAAGTTTAAAAAGTACTATAAACGAAAGAGGCAACAGAAAGGCTTCTCATTTTTACGCTTCTTAAATTGTGAGCCACCCTACTCATTATCTGTCTTTTATCATTCAGCCATGAGAGAGTAGTTTTATGCCATAAAAAACAGGTTCTAGAAATAGTAAAAACAACAACAACTAAGCACTTGCCCGTGTAGTGGACTCTGACTCATGCAGCCCCATGAGTGTCAGAGTAGAACTGTGCTCCGTTGGGTTTTCAATGGCCAATTTTTGGGAAGCAGACTGCCAGGCCTTTCTTTCGAAGCATCTCTAGGTGGACTTGAACCTCCAAGTTTTTGGTTAGTAGCCACGTGTTACGTAGGTTTTTTTTTTTTTTTTTTCTGGACAAGCCTAACCAAAGTAAGCTTCATGAATCTATCAAATTCACTTTAGCAACTCAATTTCTCCCTAAGGCAGAGGATTTACTCATAGAGGGCCTTAGATACCTTTACTCCATACAGAGGTGGTAATTGTGAGATACGGATTTCCCCCACTTTCTGAAAGTAGAGCATTCCTATGAAACCTTTCGTAAGCTGAAATGGTGTAAAGTGAAGAAGCAATTACCACTGATTTATATGGGAAAAAATTTTGAGAGTCCCCAGGCCCAAAACATAATCTGCGTCCAGTTTTACCTGAAGCTTAACACTCTTAAGAGCTCTCTTAGAGACACTTTTCCGATACGTTAGGACACATCTTGCTAACAGATGCACAAAATAAATTGAGATAAAGCACAGATGCTTACAGACATGGTTCAAAGCTACTGCGGCTTGATGCCGGGATGCTGAGTGTAGTTCCTAGGGAAAGGACTTGGCGACACCACTGTTGTTGCTCGGGGTGCCTCTTTAACAGGAAGCTGCAAAACAAACGCTAAACGCCATTTCCGCTTTTCATCTTTTTTTGGTAAAAGCAAATATCCTCTTTGAATTTCTTTTGGTTAGTGAAAATAGGTACTAACATAGGAGTTTTGTAAAAAGCTAAGTGGCATAAAGTGAACTTTCGAAACGCAGGGGATACCTGTATAAATAAATAAATAAACTTTTTTAGACTGCCCGGTTGAAATCCTACACATCTTTACAGCATTGATGATCATCTTCATTTGGTACAGGCGGGAAAAAAAAAAAAACAGAAAAAGGAAGAACTGGTGTCAAAAAACATGGGCTTGAATCCCCACTCTGACAGTTAAAATCTGTATGGTCTTTTTCATGCTATTATTCTCTCTACTCTTTCTTGTTCACATCTATAATTTAGAGATACTATTCTCAGAGAGTGAGTGTGAGGGTTAAATAAAACAATGTGTAGTGCCAGGCATGTAGCAAGTATGTATTAATAGTACTTAACACTCTTACTGAGAAACCTGGATTTCTGCCCCAACCAACAAAATGATCCAAAGAATGTCAAAGAGAAATCACTTCTTCCAAAAATCTTGAGACTGTAGCCACATAATATATGCTTAATTATATAAAAAAAAAATTGTTTTATTTAAAGAAGTTAACATAATGTGAGTTTACCATACTTACACAATCTGCAATCAAATCTGATTTTATTTTTTCATATGAAGGCAAGATCAGAAATATGGTTGACCTAAGAATTGTAGGTCCCAGAATCTATTAAATCAGGCTATAAAAGAAGCTAGGTACACAGCATACTCTGATGGGAAGGATTTAGAGAATGAGTTATAGACATTGGCATAAATTATTACAATAAATTCATCTCTTTGATAGCTCTCTATTGCTACTTACATAGTAAATGTGTTTATTTTAGTATATTAGTTTTTGACAAGACAGTAAAGAATGGTTTTATAATCAAATAGGCTAGATAGGGACAAGTGGCCTTAGGCTAACGTTTTATATATTCTGAGCGACAGTTTGCCTCCAGGTAATGCTGCACTGTCTCCAGTTCCATGTACACAGGTTAGGTCACTCTTTATTATCAGGTAATAAAATTGTAATAGAGGCAGTATACCAAAAAAAAAACCAAACCCGTTGCCATCGAATCAATTCCGACCCATAGTGACTTGAGAAGACAGAATAGAACTGCCCCATAGGATTTCCAAGGAACAGCTGGTGGATTTGAACTGCTGACCTTTTGGTTAGCAGCCGTATCAATTAACCACTGCATAGGTAATGGTTAAGTGCAAAACTCTGAAGTCAGCTCTTCTGAATTTGAATTCTAGTTCCACTTAGCTGTGTGGCCTTGGCAGTGTGCCGCAGAAGCCTCATCTGTGCTTCATCTTCCTGATTTATAAAATGGCGGCAATATAAGTACACGTCTTTTATCGGTTACCGAGGGCTGCCATAACAAATTACTACGAAAGTGGTGACTTAAAACAACAGAAATTTACTCTGTCATAGTTCTGGAGGCTTTAAGTCCAAAATCAAGGTGTCAGTTGGGCCATGATCCTTCCAAAGTCTCTAGAGAAGAATCCTTGCTTGCCTCTTCTAGCTTCTGGTGGCCCCAGGCATTTTTTTGGCTTGTGACAGTATAACTGCAATCTCTGGCTCCATCTTCATATGACCTTATTTTGTGTGTGTGTCTGTATGTCCTCTCCTCTTCTTATAAGGACACTGCTCATTGGATTTAGAGTGCACCCTAATCCAGAGTGGCCTCATCCTAATTTAATTATACCAGCAAAGACCCTATTTCTAAACAAGGCCACATTCTGAGGTTCTGGGTGGACATGAATTTTGGGAGGACCCTATTGTATCCACTGCACACCTTATAGGGTTATTTTAAGGATGAAATGAGTTAATGTACCAAAAGCACTAGAGCAGTACCTGTCACACATGTTTTAGCTAAGGTGACTTCTAAAATTCTATCTATAGTTCAGGCAGTTTCACCTAAGTGACAGCCAATTGTGAATACTGGCTGGAAAGCTATCCCCCAGTAGCCCCCCCGCACCGAAACTCAATCCATCTACAGCTGCTCTGGTTTTCACTGCTAAATCAGTACCACTGGTTCCCAATTCTTGTAAATGGCATCACCAATGTCAATTTGCCCAGACTCGAAGCCTCAACATCATTTATAATGCCTCCTTCTTTGTCACCGTATCTAGTCAACCACATGATCCTATAGAGTGTACTTTGAGAGCAGTTCACTTGTTATAATCTCACTTCTCCTTTTTGAGGTCAAGCTCAGTTTAACATTCACCCAGATGAGTAACGGAGTGGGAACACAGTAAATCATAGTAAATACCAAGTGCCTCAGAGATACACACATGCACACATACACACATCATAATGTCAGGGAGAGAAACTTCATGTGCAGAATCTTTTTAAAATATGGGAAAATAAATACCAAAAAGGTGTAACTACACACATATACAGTTTTTTTAAAAAATGTCTTTTTCTTAGTAGTTAAAAGAAATAAACAGAGAGCTATTACTTTGACAAAGCAGATACTAACATTTTGAGATTTGAGCAGGATTATATATTGCCTTGTACTAACCACTCTAGTTCCCATTAAAAAATACGAAGTTTTTTTTGCCCTTAAGAAACTTACAAACTTATCAGGAATTCTCAGTGCACCATGCAAAGGATAGAAACACACTTATAAAGCAACAGATGACAGTATGCATGTGATATCGGAAATCATTAACCTTTAAGGTAATAGAACTTACAGAAGTGATTGGAGGGGTGGGTTAGGAAATATTTTGTAGTAAAGGTCTCATCTAGTTTTCAGGAAAGATTCAGATTATGTCTGACAAAACCATGAAGCATGGTCTCTACAGTATATTTGCATGAGTATGTTTGAAAATCACAGTTGGAAAGTTACCCTGAAGAATAAAGGGACCAGGCTTACTGAGTTTCAGCTTGACCTGCTAAGAGAGCCTCAGTCGTCAGGGAAGGCCTGATTCTGAACACAAGGTCCATTCTGTCACACTTGTTTCCTGCTCTGCCTTTTTTGGCCCCATGTCTGAGTCCCAGAAGAATATGGGCACTTTGAGTAAAACTTGAAAGAGTTCTTTCAGTAAAAGCACTGTCAGACATTGAAGTTCTAAGCAGTGTGCTTAGGAGATCTCTCGAATCAACCACAACTTAAAGGGAGACAGAGCATTGTTTCCTACTTTGCCCCGACCACCCTCTCTGCCTTGGTGACAGGAGGACTCTAGTGGACAATGCTTTATGGAACAATAATGGACTTGTCGGGAAGGTGCAGCAGTTAGAGAGGGCTGGTGACACCCAGTGGGAGACCACGGTATGTGATGGGACAGAATCAATACAGCCCAACTGGAATGCACTGATTTGTGAGCACTATCATATACTCACACCCTGGAAAGTCCTGAAAGCCTTCGGGCAGGATCAGCACAGAGAGGATTTTGTAAGCAGCACTATGTATATCCAAGAGTCTAAAAAGAGATTTGAGGTATTACTGATAATAAGATACCATTAGTTCCTCAGATTGCTAAAGTCTAGGAAAAACACATTCTCAAAGTAGGATTAAGTTTTCCTATCCATTTGTTTTTAAGTATTTGGCTTGGATCTTCCAACTGACAGAGTTGAATAATTAGATTGAAGGTACAAATTAATTTTTCTGTATCTGTTTTATTGTGTAAGTTTTCCCTACAGACTTCTACCCACACACACATAAACACGCACTGAAACACACACAGCCCTCTCCAATGAAAGTAAAAGGTTCTGAATGTTTGTCTTTTAATTGTAGGCAATGGGTAATTACTAAAGTTTCTTTCTAAAGTGTTCATTAACATTTTATGTAGTTTTAACTCCCGCCATCCCCACCCTCACCCCCCTGCATTGGAATATAAACATGAATATAGGTGCCAAAGATGCTGCTGCTAAAATATAATTGAATTCTGGTTCCATTCACAGTACACAAAGTGGGAAATGCCTGCTTTTTATTGCCTCTAGCTTCTCACACTAGAAACAATCCCTAAAGAATTTTCTGCATGTAAGGTTTTTGCTGCCTAAAGCAACTGTCTGCTCTGACTGGATGACAGTATCGACCCCAGTTATATTTGTTGAAGTTCAAATATTTGATATTTCCTCAATGAATAAACTGCACGGCACCATGCCACAAGGGAGACTGTTTTAAAACAGAAAAGGGACAGGTAAGAAAGCTGATCATCTAACAAGCATGTTTGGTCTGTTTTGCCCTCCAGTATACTTTAGTTTTTTGGTCAAATAAAAGTATATTGATGAATACACTAAAAAAATAATGACTCTACACAGATCATTGAATAAAATTTTTTAAATGATATCACATAGTAACTTAGAAGACAATGTGGATATATATATGATCTGGGGTTGGGAAAGACAAATATATTTCTATAATAAATTTAAGATATAGATGCAAAGTTTAAAGTAATAATTTGCAAGAAAAATATAATGTAAGAGAGAGGGTTATAGAAACCGATAGGAAAAAAAAATCTGAAACCAAAACATTACTGAAAGACAAATGACAGACTGGGAAACATGGCAGACAAAATGTTACCATCATTGTAAGAGTTTTCCTATATCAAGGACAAACATACTACTTTAAAAGAAAAATGAATAAAAGATGTAAACAGATACTTGATAAAAAAAAGTGTCCCAAACAAAAAAAAGTTAAATCTAATTCATAATTAAAGATATATAAAATAAAATACAAAGTTAGAATTTCTATTTAAAAGGATAATACTCAAAGTTTGTGACAGTAAAGGAGGAGAGACACTTATGCATTTTTACTGGAATATAAATTTCTGCTACTTTTGCAAGAAACAGGAAAATGCTCAAGTTTCTTGTTACAAAATTCCACATTTATGAATCTGTCCTAAACAAATAATCCACACTGAGGACAAAAATGTAGTATAGGCATATACACTGCAGTATGAATAATAGTAGCTAAGAAAACATACAATTAATTCAATAAGAAACAGGTTAAATAAGTCATGGTGAATTTATATGACAATTTAATTTTGCAAGCATGAAAATTACGTTTGCAAAAAATATTTATGTTGTGGGGAAAATGATGACAGTAAAAGATTAAGTAAAAAGATCTGGATTCACAATTGTACCTGTCTTATCTATTGTATGATCTCAATTTGGTAGAGAAAATGGAAGGAGATATAGCAAATACAAGCATTAGTTACCAGCATGAGACGTCTCAAACTTAAGATATACCTAACAGAGACCCTAATCTTCTCCTATCCTCTTCGCCACTCCTCTCTAACGGAAAAAAAAAAAAAAATGCTCCTCCTGCAATCTTCTTCCTCTCAAATAATGGTATCTCCACTCTTCAGTTGCTCAGACCAAAAATTTGAATGTTCCTTGATTTCTTTTTTGTTCTCACATTTCACATCCAATCTATCAGGAAATCTTGTTGGCTCTACTCAAAATGTATCTGACCACTTCTCACATCCCTATTATCACTCTTGCTTGAGCTATCATTATTTTTCACTTGTTGTTTGCTGTTAGGTGCTGTAGAGTCGATTCCGACTCATAGCGGCCCTGTGTAAAACAAGACAAAACAGCACACAGTCCTGCACCATCCTCACAATCGTTGCTATGTTTGAGCTCATTGTTGCAGCCACTGTGTCCATCCATCTCGTTGAGGGTCTTCCTCTTTTTCACTGACCCTCTACTTTACCAAGCATAATGTCCTTCTCCTGATAACATATCTAAAATACATGAGACAAAGTCTCGCCATCCTTGCTTCTAAGGAGCATTCTAGCTGTACTTCTTTAAGACAGATTTATTTGTTCTTCTGGCAGTCCATGGTATTTTTCACCTGGATTACTGCAATTACCTCTTTATGGTTCTGCTTTTACCTTTGCACACGATAGTCTATTTGTCTATTCTCAATTCATCAACCAGAGTGTTTCTTTATAGTCCTTGTAAGGCCTATGAGGCCCAGGCTCTGGATCCCTGTTAGCTCTCTGACCTCTTCACCCACTGCTCTCCCACTAGCTCACTCTGCTTGAAACACAGTGACTTCTTTGTTGTTCCTTGAAAATGCCAGTCATTCCCTTGCCTTAGGCCTTTGCACTGTTTCCTCTGCCTCGTACTTTCTTCCCCCCACATCTGCCTGGTGGTACAGTGGTTAAGCACTCAGCAGCTAACTGGATGGTTGACCCACCAGCCACTCCGTGAGAGAAAAATGTGACAGTCTGCTTGCATAAAGATTTACAGCCTTGGAAACCTTATAGGGCAGTTCTACTCTGGCCTATACAGTTGCTATGAGTGTGAACCAACTCAGCGGCAACGGGTTTGTTTTTTGTTGTTGTTGCTGTTGTCTTAATATCCCCCGGGCCAACTCTCTACTCTCTTCAGGACTTTTCTCATATGTCACCTTCTCAGTGAAACTTTCCTTGACTAACCTATTTAAAATTGGAACTGAACTCCTGAGTCCTCTTTCCCTGTTCTCTATTTTCCCATGGTACCTGTATCTTTCTAGCTTATTTTATCATTTACTTATTATCAAGTTTGATGTTAATTATCTGAACCCTCCTGATAGAATATAAGTTCCACAAGATCAAGAATTTTTTGCTTTTTTGTTTACTTGGATATTCCAGTTCACAGAATAATGCCTGGCACATAGTAGGCACTCAAGAAATATCTATCACATGAATGAATGGACCGAGTGACTGTAAGCTCCATGAAGAAGGGAGCATGTCTATCTTGGTCACTATTGCATTCCCAGAGCCCAGCACACGATTTAGCACCCTCATGGTGCCCATGTGTGTCAGAGTAGAACTGGGCTCCATAGGGTTTTCAATGGTGTGACCTTTCAGAAGCAGATTGCCAAGCTTTCTTCTTATGCACCTCTGGGTTGTGTTCAAACTGCCAACCTTTCAGTTAACCGTTTGTGCCACCCAGGAACTCCTGTTTAGCACTTAAAAACCAAAAAGCCAAACCTGTTGCCGTCGGGTCAGTTCTGCTCACAGCGAGCTTACGGGAGAGAGTAGAACTGCCCCATAGGGTTTACAAGAAGCAGCTGCTGGATTCGAACTGCTGATCTTTTGGTTAGTAGCCGTATCTCTTAACAACTGCACCATCAGGGCTCAGTTTAGCACTTAGTGGATACTAAATGAGTATTTGTTGAATAAATGAATGCATGGAAGTGAGAACTAGGTTTATCAATCAAGACACAATCTTGAGTGATGAGTCTATTGTTTATGATGTCATACGTTTTTCTTTGTTGTTCAAAATTAGAAAACTTTACACAGCTTTTATAAGCTACATGAAAGTAATCAGTATTTAATGAGCTCCCACAGGGCATAACCATGGGTTAGGAAATGGAATGATGGTAATCATCTAATGCTGCAAATGATGCCATTAAAATGATCTGTTTCAAATGCTACTCTGTCATCAGCTTCAGGGAACAGGGTGACCCCTTGTTGGCTTTTTTTTAAGTAGTAGAATTCTTTCTAGTAGCTCTTGGTAGTTATTTTTTAAGTTTTCTGTTTCACTAACTTTTTATTCTGAAAAATTTTAACATATATGCATTGTCAAATTGTAGTCAGGCACTGCATAGATTTAAACCTTTATAGGTATACTGCTTAGGCAACTGAACACTTTCCCTCTGTGGTTTGCTGAGATAATCAGCAGAGCGGTAAGCAACCTTATAACAATCCCCCATTCCCAAAACAACTCCCTGTTTCCTTCCCAGGGGTTTTCCTATCAGTAGATTCTGACCTCCGTGCTTTACATATTAAAATAGACTTCTGACATGTTTTGGGACTCTTGCTGTAGAAATTTGCTAATCCACGATTAAGTTTCAAGAGAGTTCTAAAATGTCACTCAGCTGGGAACTGCTGTTTGATTAAATGTGGAGGAGGGCTGTTGACGTTCATCCATAGCAGCCCCATGTGTTGGGATTATCTGCTTGCTGGGTCATCAGAGTTCATGGGCAGCAGTCGATGTGATGGGGACATAGAGGCTATAAGCATGGACTCTGTGTCCCTAATTTTCCATGCCTAGGCAGAGATTAAGAGGTCCCTGGGTGACACAATCATCTGTGCTCAACTACTAACCTAAAGGTTGATGGTTCCAACCCACCCAGCAGAGCTGTGGAAGAAAGACCTGGCCTGCTCCTGTAAAGATTGCAGCCAAGAAAACCCTATGGAGCAGCTCTACTCTGTAACACATGGGATCACCATGAGTCGGGATTGACTGAATGGCAATAGTTTTGATCATTTTTTGGTTTAGGTCGAGACTGGCAATCAGACAAGACTGATGCAGGGTTTGTCGTTTTTCTAATCACTCAGTTTCTCCTGCCCTGGGAAGTTGCATGGCTATTGCAGATACATTGGCTATATCATTGTCTCTACTCCTTAGTAATCTGTGTTCTTTCCTAAGAGCTACATGTTTGGTTTAATATAATCAAGACTAAGACAAACACATTACTAATAAGGTTATGATTAGCAAGCATGCTACAAATGCACTTGGCCTAAATAAATCAGAACCATTCCTTGGTGCACGCAACATTTCTTATTCAAATTCAGTTACGCTATCTTAACAAAATCCCAATAGCAGCTAGACTTCTAGGCTTTTTTAAATGCTAGATTAAAAGAATGAATAAGGGGTTGGGCTGTCTTCTATCTAGACAAACAGGTCAAATCAGCCCTGTGCAGGCCCGCCATTTACGTCTTGATTTTGTAAACTAAATTCTGTGAGTACCGTGAAAATCCAGCTCTGAACAAGAATTTTTTTCCCCCCAAAGGCACGTCCAGCTGGAGCCAGACAATTTTGAAATAGATTCCAGCTGTTTAGATTATCTCAACCCCAAGAACAATTACATACTGTCACTGAAAAGAGTATCAGTAGTAAATTCTGGTTTGAAGTCGTACCTAGATGGAAAGCCAACTCCTCAAGGACCACCCCCACTCAACAGTAGCTTGGAAAGGGTACTAAGAGGAAGAGATTAATTCTTACTTGTGGTTTTAACTGGCCCAATTATCACAGTTCTCTTGGTATCTCAAATTGTTCCAAGAATGAACATACTTTCCTACAAGTGCTTATTTCCAAGTTGGAAAGCCTAACCCCTTTCCAGGAAATCTTTAAATTTTGCCATCTTTGAGCTAAAGACGTTTCATATATTACTTCAATAATCACACTTGATTGCGGGCTCTGTATTTTGCCTCACATTTAGCTTTTTCACCTTTTTATAAAGGCAAGCAGACATAGATATTTCTATAGCTAAAGTCTCATTTTCACTTCACAGCAAAAGTGAGTAGTATTTCAGGCATAAACAAGTACTCAAAGGATGACATGGTAAACAAGCAGATGTCAATTCCTCAATCATAATAATCATTATTGTATTGTTAATTAATTTGGTAGTATTCAATACTAATCATATGCTTTGCTACCGAAAAAACGAACAATAGTACATATCAATTTGTTAAAATTAGATTTAAGAATTTTATCCTCTAGGTAAGTAAGTCTCTTCTGTTTTACTCTATGGCCAGCATTATCTTCTAATATCACAACTTTTTGAAAAAGCAATTTATGTTTGTTATTTAAATATGTACAATTTTCACATGTGTATAGTAATATTCTCTCTTGCTACTCATGTGTTCATAAATTATACATTTGATTTTGGTTTTTATCTGAAAGCCTACCCAAAAGAAAATCATTTCAAATATAAATATTTAGTCTCCCAAGAAGAAATGGATTCGTTTTCCTTCAGTACATGTGTTGTACATTTAGTTTAGACATCCTTGTCTATGGAAACCTAACAAGCCTGTCCTATAAAAAGACTTCGTGTAAAAATGAATGCTAATTCTGATTGGGTAGCAGTTTGGAACCACAGCCAAAATTTATTTTGCCATCTGATGTGATGTCAAATTACTGTTAAACAGTTCTCTCGAACTATAAATTGGTGTGTGTGCAAGTGTGTGAGAGAAGGGGATGGATCTATGTAGTCCAATATGCTTTCCTAAAATAAGACGGTGGGGCAGTAATTGGTGAAAAGCTTTTTTTTTCCCAGCCTTAAACAAGTAGTAAATTGGTGACATTTGCTATTTATAACAGATGAAAACCAGATGAGAATGTCTTTCTGCTTTAGCTTTTTGAGCAGAACATTTGAAACCTCTGATGACTAGATAGGCTCTGATTTGTTAAATGTTGTGCTTAATATTTAACCAACCAGACTGACTCTTATTTGAAAAGATAGTCTAGAATGAATAAATGAAAACATTCCAAATGTAATCTTCCAGCAGTGACAATATAATCATAGTTTGCCTAAGAATAAATTTAGGCAGTATGCCAGGTTCTGAAAGTCAAATTCTTTCAGACGATAACTAGTAAGTTTCCTAAACTATCTAAAGTTTCAAACTAAAACTTTAAAACCTGAATTCCCCCTTTACACATACACAGTCTTCACAGTTACCTGGGAATATAAATCATAACTTAAAAAGTAAAAACTTTAAAGTTTGAAAATAAAAACAGACAACCTGCTTCCCAACACAGAGAGAATTGTCTGAAGTTCTACATTCCTTTCCTTTCCCAGAAAAAAACACTCAAAACAGCGAGGATCAGGATTGAAAAAGGATAAATGAGTGTGTAGGGAAAGAGAAGGAGTTTATTGTGTTTAAAACGTATTGTGTTTAAACTCCCACTACCCACCCACCCCCCAAAAAAACCTGTTGCTCTAAAGTCTATCCTGACTCATAGTGACCCTATAGGACGTAGTAGAACTGCCCCATAGGGTTTCCAAGGAGTGGCTGGTGGATTCAAACTGCCGACCTTATGGTTAGCAGCCAAACGCTTACCCACTGCACCACCAGGGCTCCGTATTGTGTTTAAGGTGCCTGTAACTGGGGAAGAATTTTTTTCCAACCTTGAAGAAGTAATAGATTGCCCTGGGAGGATTCTTACATTTAAGGGGGAAACGGGAAAAAAGAAAAACACAAAGGTGACTGACAAGGAGGATTAATTGAATGTAATAGGCGGACCATCGCAAGAGTTATAACTCAGAAGCCAGGGAAGTTGAATCCCCAAGAAAGAGAGAATGTTCACAATGGCAAAGGCAAAGGCTGAGGAATAGTGAAATAAGATTAAAGTATCAGAAACTCCAGTTGAATTGTTGTTAGTTGCCGTCAGTCAACTTCAGCTCATGGTGACCCCATATGTGGAGTAGAACTGTTGCATAGTGTTTTCAAGGCTGTTACCTTGAAAATCCCTTGAGAAGGACATTATGCTTGGTAAAATAGAGGGTCAGCAAAAAAGAGGAAGACCCTCAACGAGATGGACTGACCCAATGGCATAACAACGATTGCGAGCATGGCGCAGGAGCCAGCAGTGTTTCGTTCTGTTGTACATAGGGTCGCTATGAGTCGGAATCGACTCGACAGCACCTAACAACAACAACCTTTCAGAAGCTGATCACCGGGCCTATCTTCTAAGGCATCTCTGAGTGGGTTGGAACTGCCAAACTTCCGGCTGGTAGTTGAGTGTTTAACCGTTTGCACCACCCAGGGACTCCTCCAGTTGGATTCCTTCCCCACCCCCACCCCCACCCCGCCCCATTGCCATCCACTTGATTCTGACTCATAGCGACCCTATATGACAGAGTAGAACTGCCCCACAGAGTTTCCAAGGAGCGCCTGGTAGCTATGAACTGCCAAACTTTCGGTTAGCAGCCGTAGCTCTTAACCACTACACCACCAGAGCTTCCCTAGTTGGATTAGTCAATCAAAAGTCATCTGTAAACAGTTTTGGTAAAGATATCGGGATACAAATCATATTGGAGCTGGCTGGTGGTGAGTGAACAGGAGGTGAGAAAGTGGAGTGAGCAACGCAGACAGCTCCTTTCTTAAGGGATAGAGATACTAGCTAAAGGAATCCACAGGGTCAAAGGAGACTTGTTTTTTGCTTGCTTTTAAGATAGAAGATACTGGCTATGTTTTATAAATGGAGGGAAGAAGGCAGTAGAGAGAAGGATAGATTGAAGTCCTAGATAGAGAGTAGAGGCAGATCTCTGAGGAAACTGGAGTTGGAGATGTGTGTGGAAATCTTCCCCATGACCATTAGCACTCCCAACACCACTTTAGCCTGTGGTACTTTTTCTTTTCTCTGTAGCACGGATTGCCTTCTATAATACTATGTAATTCACTTACTTGTTACATTTACCAAATTTTCAGAAATAGATTAAACATCTCACCTTGGCTAATCAGTCCCTACATATCATATTCCTCTGATCTCGCTTTACAACTCTAACTCTTTACTTCAAATAAATTCCTATTTTCTCTTCAGTGGCCATCTTCCTGTTCCTTAAATGTCAAGCTACCTCCAGCATCTATGTATCTCTACTTTCCATTCCTTTTATTAGGATTCCTTTCCTCCAGATAATGAGCATGGCTGACTCCATTGGCAGCTCCTAATAGTTTAGAGTGAAGGCTATAGGTCTCTTTCCTTACAACTCTGATTCCTGTTTTGATTTTGCCATACGTGCAAACATTTATTAGCAAGCAGTTCCCTCCCTCAAAATCATATGATTTTGTTCTGAAATCTCAATACATCTCAGCCTTCTGTCCTTTCAAGTTCTCCGACAAGCAACTTCCATGAAAGCAAGGCAGATGTGACCATTTTCTGCTGGCAACATTAATTAAACTTCTAGTCATAATCAGGTGACAAAGGCTGCACACAGAACAGATTGGCATCCTAAGACTAGGTTTCATTCAGAAGAAGATATGCTGCAAGGATTACCAGATTTTTAAACCCTGTTCATGCAAGCGCAAAGTTGCTCATTCAATATTTCTAGCTAATAGGCATCTCTTGAACACCTCTCATTTCCCCCAATAAAAACTATTTCTATTACACAATATGATAATCAATATGCTTTCTGATATTTATTGGAGTTAAAAGTGGTGCTTTTCTGAAGGAGGTTTCCCATTAAAGTTTGTCAAATGCTAACTAACCATTCTTAGGGTGTTAGTCTTAATAGTATAATTGAGATAGTAACCAGTCACCCTTTAAGGGATAGATAAGGTGAAAACACACACTCACTCACGCACACCTGCCCTCACACATATCACATTCTCTATTCTGATGTTTTAAAGTAAATTATAGGAAACCTAATAATTAAAAATACATAGAATAAAGGACCGAGAATCCTATTACCATCCTGCCCCTCCCTACCCCTGCCAGTTCTGAGTAAACTGATGTGGGAATAAATACCAGTTTACTACTAGGATTAATAGTGTCTGGTCCACCCTTTTACTCTTTCCATGGAACCAATGAGATTTGAAGAAATTGTTTCTGGCACCTCCCATTGTAATTTGAAATGTATTTTGTCACAGAAACAAAGCCAGAGTTAATTTGTATGCTTGAAATGGACTTGTTGGTTCTGCATTTCGGGATCTTTATGGGTCTAATAGATATTGTAGGCTTCCCTGAGTGATTCTCATGAAACTCAGATTGTGCTCCTTCCTGTTTCTCTTTTAGCTTCCCCAGATAAATTTATTGCACACAGGTGTAAGTGAACAATGTAGAATTTATTGACAATTTCACAGTAATTTCACAGGATTAAGCTGAAGAGAGAGTTTAATGTCATACACTCCAAGGTAAATTTTCTTACATTTTTCATGAAGAGTCTCTCTTTTAGGTCTCTTCAGCCTCCCACGCCGAACGGATGTCCTCCTTTCCTTTCGCGTTCCCTCAGATGCTGCTCAGTCCTTGTAGATTCCTTTCCTCCTTTTTTCCAAAATTAAGAGTGTGTCTTTTCTTTCACATGCCTAACAGCGCTACTGTTTTCTTAGAATCCTAGATGCCAGTTGATAACGTGGGTCCCAGAGTACCAGTCTCTACTATAAGTAAGCTTACAAAAGCATTTGCTCAGCAAATGTGGGTCTTTCCCACATAGATTCAGTTCCAAACACCTTACAAATGTATTTTTGGCACCCAACCTCTGCTGAGACTTCTTGAGTAATGGAATTTTTTTTAAAAATCCTCATTAATTTTGGATTTTTTTCTAATATGATGGATGTGGCTTCTTATGATGACATTTGGTATGTAAAAAGTACAAGCTGTTCTGTTCCAACACAAACTAATCTACAGTTGTTTGTGTACATACTATTAACCTAAGAACAAATATCTAAAAATAATTGGGAGATCATCATAAGGTCTCTAAAAGAACTTTGCTGGGGGGGAAAAAAACATGAAAAATTTGATTCTTGTAATTGACCTCCTCAACAGATGTGATCTGTCTCCTTACATTGTTTTGGAGATCATATGTTCATGAAAAAAAAATCAGGACTAAGGACACTTGCAATTTTGCAATACTACTTGATTCAGGAAGTAGTTCAGAAAATGTTAGACTTTCTGGAACATTTCCATAATTTATAGGCAAAGTACTTCAGAATATTAGAAATTAGTGCTTTCCTAGAAAATGCCTGCCTCATTCCTAAGTAGCATCAGTCCTACAAATAAGCTCAGAACAGGGGGCTATCTAAACATTATGATGTAAGGAGTAGTACAAAGTCTTAATATTCTGAATCATCCCCACCTGTCATGGTCTCTCTTGACATACAACTAAAATGGCCATTATTCAAACTCTTCATCTGAGGTATAAGAAAGGAAGCCATATTCTTGAGGTGGAAAAAAAAACCTGTTAAAACTTTCATCATATTACATTACAAGGGATGGGGGAAGATGCCCAATTAGGAATAGTCTGTGACTGGAAGAATGAGATCCCAGCCTTAAGAGAATGAGGAATTAGACATCATAGTGGGAAAGAGACTAGATTAGAATTCAGGAACTTTTAGTTCTAATGTTAGTTCTGGAACTGACTTGGCAAGGGATCTTGGGTAACTCATTTAATTATTGGCTACCACAGTTTCTCCAACTGTGAAATGAGTATAATAGCAGCAGCCTTTCCCACATTACAGTGTTATGCTAAGGACAGATATCATTGAATAGTTTTGCCTTGAAAAATTGAAAAGTCCTAAAATAATGCAAGGTGTTACTGTTATTAAACAAGATGATAAAATTAGGATCAGGAAATTAACAGGAGCAGCAGTAAGGGAGCCCTACTTAAGTTAGGCTAGTGCTAACTGTAAATATTGATAATATAGGAAGAAGATGCAAAAGAAAGAGGGTGAAACTTCCAAAGTAATCTCCTTTCCCAAGATAGCTTGGATGTCCCATGGGGAGGCTGGGGTAAGCTATGCTTAAAATAAAACAAATCTGACTTTTACCTAGAATTGGCTGTGCTCTTAATGGAAAAATAATTCAGGTGAGTGGGAAACCATACATGTATAACAAAATGTATGGCATCAAGAATCATGGATTTAGTTACTTGTATTTTCAAAGCCAAGTTGAAAGAATAAGGATGAAGCTCAAGAGCTAATTTATTTGAAGATTAATTTCTTTTCTTTGCTGTATTTTACTAGAGTCTTCAGGAGATTGCTTTTAGTGTGTTATGATATCGTGTGTCAGTTTCTGATGTTTTCCCCTCAGTTTATTGACATAATTACAGTGACACTATGAGAACTGAACATAAATGCTTAGGTTTCATAGTAGCCTTAAAATCACTGTCTCAGGAACCAGGGAAGACATGACATCAGTTGTGGTGATTTTGACCTATGACCTGGAAGTCTATGATATTCATCCTTCAAAAGATGCCTTGCCTTTAAGGAGATGTATTAGTTTTCTAGGGATGTAATAACAAAATTCAATAACCTGAGTGACTTAAACAAGTAGAAATTTATTCTCTTGCCATTCGGGAGGCCGGAAGTCAGAAATCAAGGTGTGGGTAGGGTTGGTTCCTTCTGGAGACTCCGAGGGAGACTGTTCCATTCCTCTCTCCTAGCTTCTGTTGGTTGCTGGCAATCCTTAGTGTCTCTTGGCTTGTAACTGCATCACTACAATCTCTGCCTCCACGGTTACATTGTCTTCTCTGAGTACATCTCTCTGTGCGTCTGTCCTTTTCTTAATGCAAGATGACTGGATTTAGAGCCCATCCTAACTCAGTAAGACCTCATCATAACTAATTACATCTGTGGGGACACTATTTTCAAATAAGGTCACATGCTGAGATTTCAGGTAGACATGAAGTTTTGGGGGACACTATTCAACCCAGAACTTAAAATAATTACTAATTTTTAAAAAATATCCTAAATATTCTTTAAGGAGCCCTGGTGGTGTAGTGATTAAGCGCTTGACTGCTATCCAAAAGGTTGGTGGTTTGAAGCCACCAGTCGCTCCACGGGAGAAAGATGTAGTAGTCTACTTCCGTAAAGATTTACAGCCTTGGAAACCCAATGGGGCAGTTCTACTCTGTCTTATAGGGTCACTATGAGTCAGAATCGACTTGACGGCAATAGGTTTGGTTTGGCTTGAATATTCTGTATGACTTTACTTCAAGTAACAAGTCTAAAGTTTACATGTAATTTGAATGACACTTCTGAGATACAGTGACATACCTCCCATCTTTGTCTGATTCTCAGCTTGGCTTCTCATAGGTTTCATTCAGTTGGAGGTACGGAAAAAAGAAAAGGGAAGAAAAACCCAGTTGCCTTTCATTTTCCTTTCCCATTTTCTATCTCAAAAGGAAATACAAGGAAGATATGACAGGGAGAATGCATTAGTCAGGACACTTTGGGTTTCATGTGTCAAAAAACAAATCTAATTAGACAAAAGGGACATTATTGAAAGATTACTTGGTTACTTCATGTTGTTAAAGAGGAACATAAATGACTAGTAAAGAAAGGAAGCAGCTGAGCCTCAGGAAAGAAAGGAAATCAAAGGCTGGCATTTCTCTCATTTCCGTCTTCTTGCCTGCCAACTTTATCCTGCCACACCATCTACAATTCAACAAACTCTGTCTTGATAACCTGATTCAAGACAGCAAGATCATGGCGGAAGGATTGTGATTGGCCCAGCACTGTTTAGGTACCTGGCCCCAGCACAGTGGCCAGAGGACAAGGTAATATAAGAACTGGACAGTGTTCTTCTCAATCTCATGTTTAAAGTAGGGAGAAGAGTGGTTCCTGAAGGAAGGGGAGTAGAAAGACCAGTCATTCCCCATAAGAACAGTCATTCCCTATAACCAGTTGCCACTGAGTTGACTCCAACTCATGGTGACCCCACGTGTGTCAGAGTAGAGCTGTGATCTGTAGGGTTTTCGGTGTCTTGTTTTTCAGAAATAGATCTCCAGGCCTTTCTTCCAAGGCATCTCTGGATGGACTCGAACCACCAACCTTTTGGTTAGCAGCCTAGCATGTTAACTGTTTGCACCACTCAGAGACTCCATAAGAAGGGTAGGGCAGGAATATTGTCGAAAAGTGTAAATAACAGATATCCAGTATAAAGAACAAATCAGAAATATCTGAAAGAAACGTTAGCTCTCGAGAAATGCACAAATCTTCTGTAGAAACTTAGAACATTTGCCTCTTATTTCCACTCACTTCAAATTATATTCTGGTAATACCATTGGTGAGTTTTTGGAACAGACAGCCTCCAATTATAGAAAAAGGCCATGTTCCAAAAGTAGATTTATGAGGAGTTTGGATCTAGGAACACCTAGAAACAATGCTACCTACGATATTTTATTTTCAGTCCAGTTTTCAAAAGCAGAATCCATAATATCCTACATTATAATAGTAGCAGTCCATTTCAATGTCTCCAAACTCTCAGGGCCCAGATTCCAGGTAACATGGAATACATTTTGCCGCTTAATGGTAACTGTTTTTGGCACTGGCATCAGACAACCAGGTCATAATTGAGTAAGAGAAGGGCAGGAAAAAGAACTCTGCTGAAATTCCCAGGTACCCACAGTTTATTCACTTGCTGTGTCTGGTGTGGTACAGTGCAGAGAATATTAGAATAAAAGTTCAAAAACTTTAGTGCTAAATTGAGTAACTGCTACTTGCTGTGTGACTTTAGAAGACAGGCCTTGATTTTCCCATCTGTATTAGGTGGTAGTGGGTGTGTGTGTGTGTCTGTGTGTGTGTGTGGAGGAAGCTAGACTGCCTTTTAATGTTCTTTCAGCCTTAAAGTATCATAAGCATTTTTTTCATAACACTGTAGCTGCTTAAGGAAAGGCAGCTCTGTAGGTCAAAAGTTATGTGAGAAGGAAGACTACAAGGGAATAGAGAAGGAAGACAGGTTGTACACCTTCTATGTGTATTGGTATAGATGGCACCTGACCAGTGCTGGGCCAATCACAATCCTTCCCTCATGATCTTGCTGCCTGGAATTAGGTCATTAAGACAGAGCTTATTGAATTATTGATGAAGGGAGAGGGGTCTGGACCACTTACCTTTTTTGAAGTTGACTGTATTAACAAATGAAGAAATGTCAAAACAGGATTGCAAAAACTACGGTATTGTCAATATTTTTAGTTAACAAATTAAGACAACAAAAATTACAATATGAGATAATTGAACTATTTGTAATTATGGGATTTATTTAAAAAAAGAAAAAAGACTAATTCATCATGCAATCCAGCTAGTACGGTCCAGTAATGGAATGCTTTTGTGAAGCTGTATGAGAAACATTTTTTTTAAATATTGTCAATAAATCTATCTGTTATTGTATATGTGACCTCATTTGGAGATAACATCAACAGCCTAAATTCATGGCTACTTTTGCACAAGAGGCCCTAGCCAAATGGCTCTTCTGGTATTTTTTGTGAGAGCCCTATTCCCTTGTGTTAGTGAATTGGAGACTATTTCTAGTAAGTGCATCAAACCAGAGATAACAGTTCTGTTTATTTTCTTTTTTTTTTATAATTTTATCTTATTATTGTACTTCAGATGAAGGTTTACAGAACAAGCTAGCTTCTCATTAAATAACTAGTACACATATTGTTTTGTGACGTTAATTACCAGCCCCACAACATGCCAACACTCTCCCGTCTCAACTTTGGGTTCCCTATTACCAGCTTTCCTGTCCCTTCCTGCCCCTGTTTATTTTCAGTGATCTCATTTTTTCCCTGAAAATCCGATTGGTTACCTTAGCAATTTAATTTATTTTTCTCAGAATAATTTCTATTATTTGAGGGAGAAGTAAGAGTAACTATCAAGTCAAGATTAGTAGACTAGATGAACAATAAGTTTAGTGAATAAATTGAAATAATTTTAAATCATTTGGGGTTAACAAGTCATAAGCATACTTCAGGACAACTCTTCTTCTGAAACTGTGGGTGTAAATGAAATTCAATATTGGTTTTGGATAATATTTACATTAATTTTTATCAATATATTTTATAAGTTTTCTAATATAAAGATGATCGTAATTTTTGCAAATTGAATGTGATGTATGTGTATTGATTGTTTTTCCTTTAAATGGAGGTATTTGGAAATTCGAAAGGCATGATTTTAGAGCAATTAGCTTATAATCTCAGAGAAATGAGGGAATTTGGACTTTGGTATTAAAAAAAATATTCCCCAGTAAGTGACACTCACATGTTGAGACCTAAGTACACCAGGTAAGTAAACACTTTTTTGCTAGTTATTACACTTGGATAGTATAGGCTGGAAATAACAGAAAATTAGCATTTTTAATCACATATTTTTATTAGTATTTTTTCTCCTTCATGTAAACTAATGAGATTGTTACTCTGTGAAATTTAAGCAATAAATTGCTGCTTTGCATAGATATTCCTAATAAAATCAAAATCAAGGGAAAAAAAAGAGCAAAAGAAATGATATTAGTTCATCCAAGGAGATTTGTTAAAGATTTATGTAAGAAGAAGACAGATTGTGATTTTTACATGTGGGAGACAAGTGAAACAGACCAACTTCAGGGCAGCAAAACAAAGAAGAAAGTAGGTCAGTGAGCCCCATGGCAATACAATGAATTGCTATTGTTTAAAGGGATGGTCAGAGAGTAAAACTAACTGCCAGTGAGCAGGAGTGCCTAAGAGAACAATGGGAAAGCTGAACTGAAAAGCAGGGTCAGAGCAACACCATGGCAAGGCTCAGAGGGTGAACTGCACGTCCTTGGGTCAGGCAGAAGATGAAAAGTGGAACAATCTCATCATTCAGAAGCTTACTAGCGGCCAGCAAGCTGAGAAAGGAGAAGCAAACTGAGCTGAGGCCCTCCACAGAGAAAAGGGAAGGAAAATAGCCTCGGGATATGGAGTGAACCCAGCAGATTTTGAGACAGGACATAACTATCAACTCATTAGGATTAGCACTTTCCAATAAAAGGGAATTTTAAGTAACAGGAGAAACACTGAGAAGACCAATGTACTTAATCAAATCCATTTACATTACTTACATGGTGAGCCATGTACCAGTGGGATTAATTAACTTTGTTTGGTGATCAGAGCAACATTACACGCTGGGGAATGTACCATTTTTTTATTTCCATCCTTAAGATTTACTGCATGTTTTCTTGCCAGTAAGTGAATTTTGGACTCATAATTGCTAAGTGAGTCTAGATTGTAACTAATATAGTACAGAAGACTGCGAAGAACGAACTGACTCCACTCCAAAAACACTCTATGCTTTTCTATTTATCACAGGATATGTGGCCTAAATTGATTGGGCAGAAGTTCTTCGGTCTGAAAAAAACTGGACTAAGTTTGAAAATTATTCATGCTTTGAATAGGAAGTAAATTTTAACAAAAGTGAAGTCAAAGTCATTCATTCAGTTAAAATGTATGGGGCATCTATAATTTCAGGCACTGTTCTAAGCTCTGCTAAACAGTCAATGAAGCAGATAATATGTTGTCTCTGATTTTATGCTGCTAACATTCTAGTGATGTCCCTGGGTGGTACAAATGATTAACGTGCTGAGCTGCTAACTGAAAGGCTGGAGGTTCAAGTCCACCCAGGAATACCTTGGAAGAAAGGCCTGGTGATCTACTTCAAAAAAACAACCATTGAAAATCCTATGGAGCACAGTTCTACTTTGACACGCATGGGATCACCATGTGTCAGAATCGACTCAACAGCAACTGTCTTTTTAATAATATGAAAGGAGTCCCCTGGGTGGTACAAGCAGTTCACATGCTCAGCTGCTAACTGAAAGGATGAACGCTCAAGTCCACCCAGAGGCACCTGGGAAGAAAGGCCTGACAATCTACTTCTGAAAAATTAGCCATTGAAAACACTATAGAGCACAGTTCTACTCAGGTCGCCCTGAGTCAGAATTGACCGGACAGCAACTAGTAACCAGTGGAGAGACAGACCATAGTCCATAAACAAATAAATATAATATAACCCCAGGGAGTGGTAGGTGCTCTAAAGTAAGGGAAAGCAGCATGGGATATTTCAGTTGGGGAAGTCAAGGAAGCCTCCTCTGAAATTGTGGCATGTGAGCAGAGACCTGACTGCTTAAAGATAATGAAGAAACTGCCACTTGGGTCCCTCAGAGGAAGAAGAACCCAGTAGGGAGAACAGAGGGGGACAACATCCTGAGATTGTACAAGGCCTGCTGTGTAAAAAAAAAAAAAAGTAGGTAAGCAAGTAAGGGGAGTGTTGGAAGGATATGAGGTCAGAAGGAGACAGAACCTAATCATGCAGGATCTTAAAGGCTATAATGAGTTTGAATTTAATCTTAGGATGATAAGAGGTCACCAAAGGTTTTGGTCAGGGGAGTGATGTAATTAGGATGATGAGAAGTCACCAAAGGTTTTGGTCAGGGGAGTGATGTAATTTGATTTGTTCCAAAGAAAAAATGTTCTGGCAATTCTTTGGAAGAACTGACTACAGCAGTTCCCGCAAAGAGCACATCCTCCCGTCCTCACTCTTATCTGATGAACTTGCTTCCTGCATTGAGAAAAGAGAAGCCATCAGAGGACAACTCCCACAGATTCTCACCACGAGGTCTTCCCACCTAACAGCATCTGCTCCCTTATATGGCCTGCCTTCTTGCCTATTATGATAGGTGAACTATTTGTGTTCCTCTCCAACAGCAGTCTCTCCAATTATGCAAAATATCCATTCCCACCCCTAGTCAGGAATATTGCTCCTGAAATTCTCTTTGCTGTTGCCTACATCACCAGTTGCCTCCTCCAGGGGGGATCATACTTATTTGTACACAAACATACTATTTTTTTCCTGGTTTAGAAAAAATTCTCTTGTGATGGAAATGTTAATTTTGATTATGGTGATATGGTTTCATACTATATGCCAAAATTGACAAAATTATACACTTTTAATATGTGTGGTTTATTGTATGTCAATTATACCTCAATAAAGTAGAAAAATCTTTTGACCCACTCTTCCTATTAGCTAATAAACCAATTTCTCTCTTCTCCCTTGTAGCAAAATCCTAGAAAGCATTGGCTACATTTACTGTCTCCATTTGTTTTCTTCTCACTCATTCTTAACCCCATTCCAACCAGGCTTCCATCCTCTATCACTCCACCAAAACTGCTTTTGTCTAGGTCATGAAGGATCTGATTATTGCTAAATCCAAGGGTCAGTTCTCAGTCCTCATTTTACTTGACCTATCAATATCTTTTGACACAGTTGATTGCTCCATCCATAATTATACTCTTTCTTTACTTGGTTTGAAGGCACCCACACTTATATGATTTTCTTCCTACTTCATATGTTACTCCTGGACAACTTCCTCTGTTGGGTCATTCTCTCCTCCTTGGCCCCTTGGTGTTGGAGTGCTCCAGTATTCAGCCCTTGAACATCTTTTCCTTTATACTCACTCATTCTCTGGATGATCCCCCAGTCTTATGGCTTTAACTACTATCTACGCAGTGATGACTCCCACATTTATACCTGAGCCCAGAATGCACTCCTGAATTCCAGACATGTGTATCCATCTGCCTATACATCTCCACTTGGATATACAATAGGTATCTCACATTTAACATGTCCAAAATTCAACTCCTGATCTTCCCTCTAAAACTTTCTGCATCTAAGACTTCCCCATCTTTGTTGATGTTATCTCCATTGTTTCAGTTATCCTGAGCAAAAAACTTTGGAGTATATGTGACTTCCTTATTCCTCTTACACCCCATATCTAATTTGTCATCAAATATTGTTGGTTCTGTCTCCCAAATATATCCAGGATATGACTGCTTCTCAATACTTCCTCTGCTTTGGCCTCTAGAAATCGGTATTTGTGTGTATATGTCAGAAGAGGCAGAATAACCAAGCGCTTGAGCCAGAACTTAAGCTTGACTCAGTTTCCCGAATTCCTAACCCAGTCTTTGGGCTCTTTACTTAAATTACTTCATCATTCTTTGATCTATTTTCTTTATCTAAAAAAATACGGCGAAGAATAGTACCTACCTAATAGGATTGTTGTGAGGATTAGAAAAGTTAATATAGATAAAGAATTTGTATATACATGGTGCATAGTATTCACTCAGTAAATGTTACATGTATTATCTCATTTACTCCTCCCAAAGACCCAAGAAATTAAGTATTATTTTCCCACTTTAGAGATGATAAATTATGTTTAAAGAGGTTAGGTCATATTCCCTATGTTACATAGTAGGTAAGAGGCAAATTTTAGATTGGACCTTGTTGTTGTAAACTGCCATTGAGTTGGCCCTTGACCTATGATAAGTCTATGCACAATGGAAGGAAATGCTGCCCAATGGTGCACCATCCCCATGATCAGTTGTAGATCAGACTATTGTGATCTATAAGGTTTTCATTGGCTGATTTTTGGAAAGAGATTACCAGGCCTTTCTTCCTAGTCCATCTTAGTCTGGAAGATTCACTGAAACCTGTTCAGCATCATAACAACATGAAAGACTCCACTGACAGACAAGTGGTAGTGCACTTGAGGTGCGTTGGCTGGGAATTAAACTCGAGCCTTCTGCATGGAAGGTGAGAATTCTACGCCTGAACCACCACTGCCCCATGATTAGATCTTAGATATCCCTAATATTGTAGACCATGTTTTTAAACTATATATAAAAAACCATGTATTTCTATAGTTGGCAAAAAGGCTGTTCTTAAAGAAATATTCCTAACCAAAGACGTGATTAAAAATGCAAACAGAACCAGGATTTGGAGTGGGAAGGGGCATTGCTCCCAGGCGGTGAATTCCTCTTCACTGGTCGTCACGCAGCAGTACAAACCCTAGCTCCTGCACAAGGGTGAATTTCTTCAACCAGCCTTTGGTATGTTGGAGTATGACCCTAGTCTATTATAAACTGCATAAGTTTGTACACTTTTACTCCTTTTTGTGTTAATGGTGTGTGCGACCTTCCCCTCCCTTTCCTCTCCTGATCTTTTAGCTTTTCACTTCCAATCTTGTGGAATGATATTTTAGGAAAACAGATTTTTAAAGAAAAAAAAGACTAGCCTTCCTTGCTTACTTTGCATATACAGACTGGATTTTTTTTTTTTTTTATTAACAGCAATTTCCCCAAAGGAATGTGTCTTGCTTATTACTGACATTTGATATGTTTCATTCATTGGAATATTTCTTATACTTATTTTCTACATGTTTCGAAAGCCTGTAAGAAATACAGGATTTGATAAAAATATTTTGAAGGCAAGAAAAACTGAAATTATTTCTTCTTTTGAGAGTCAGGACTACTTTCTACTGTGGAGAAATTGCCATTTGGAAAAATCGACAATTTGATTCTTGCTGGTATGGTTTAAAACTAAATAAAAAGTCTCAGAGTTTTTTTCTTTTGATACCACAAAACAATTTCAAAACCTACAGTGTTTTACCATTGAAATTTAAATTGTTTTAGGTTTTAACTGTCTAGAATGCAACCGATATGCTTTTCTCTTAAAGTGTTAAATTTTTTTGAAGTAGAGTTTTTCCTTGTTTAATTCGTATTTGTAAAAAAAAAAAAACAAAAATCCCCCAAATCCAAATAACAAAAAAAACAGAGCAAAACTGTTGTGCCTTCTATTCATCTTTGATTCCATTTTTGGCAATTGTTTAAAGAAAAATAATAAAAACAAAGTCTAGATTTGTTTTTTCAGGTTCAGAGTATGTGGGGAATTTTACAGTCCCTCTTCACCTTTTATCTTTTGTAAACATTTGGTATGCCTCATTCTGAAATTGAGTCTCAAACTGGAATGACTTTGAGGACAGATGCTTCTATAGAGGTCCTTTGAGCTAAATATTTCAACGTTTGTATGAAGTTTTATTTTAGTATCTAATCAGATTCCTAATCATAGCCCGTAAGAAGGAATGTGACTTTAATATTGGACTTTGCTGATGTGCTTCAGTGTCCACTTGTTTTTTTGTTTTTGTTTTTCCTTTAAATCATAGCCATGTGATATTGAGTAAGACCACTATTATAAGAACTCAAGAAAAGGTTTAAACACAGAAGAAAACATTCTTTGACGGAGGGAGGGGGAGAGTTATTTACTAACTAGATAGTAGATAAGAATTATCTTAGGTGAAGGGAAGAACAGCACTCGCTACAGAGGAAGTCGGCACAACTGGACTAAACCAAAGCTAAGAAGTTTCCTGAATACAATCAAATACTTTGAGGGACAGAGTAGCAGGGGTAGGAGTCTGGGGACCATGCTTTCAGGGGACATCTAGGTCAATTTGCATAACAAAGCTTATTAAGAAAATGTTCTGCATTCT
>NW_004443973.1:1973511-2026279 GCF_000243295.1 Trichechus manatus latirostris | reverse complement strand
TACCCGGCTACACCAATGACCGCCCTGACAGGGAAGACAACAGAGAGTCCCGGATGGAGCAGGAAAAAGGTGGGGTGCAGAACTCAAATTCTAGTAAGACCAGACTGAATGGTCTGACTGAGACTGGAGGAACCCCGGAAAGCATGGTCCCTGGATTCTGTAGCAGCCCAGAATTAAAACAATTTCCGAGGCCAACTCTTCAGACAGGGATTGGACTGGACTGTGGGACATAAAGTGATACTCGTGAGGAATGTGCCTCTTAGCTCAAGTAGATACAAGAGACTAAAAGGGCAGCTTCTGTGTGGAGGTGAGATGGGAAGGCAAAGAGGGTTAGGAGCTGGTTGAATGGACATGGGGAATCAGGGGTGGAATGGAGGAGTGTGGTGTCACAGTATGGGGAGAGCAATTAGGGTCACGAAAGCAATGTATGTATAAATTTTTGCATGGGAATAAATAAATAAATAAAACCAGGATGGCATTTTGAAAGTATCTGCAGGACCATGGGTTTCTCTTTTTATGTGGCCTCACTGGTCATGGTCTTGTAACTCCCAGAAAATGATTGGGTGGGACTAGGCAAATAAAGTGTGTAAATCTCTTGCTGGGATTGGACAGTGACTCTGAAAATAAGGTTACTGTGGTCTACTGAGGGGATTGGTCAGTTTTGCCATCTGGCTAGGCTTAAGAACCAATACCACAGAGATTGAGGAGGACCTCATTACCATCAAGAAGAAGAGCCAGGAGTGGAGTGTGTCCTTTGGACCCAGGATCCCTGTGCTGAGACCCTCCTAGACCCAGGAGACAGAGAGAGCTATAACACTGGAAGCTGCATGAGACGGCAGTGGTGCAGGACCGGCAGTGGCATGGGACCGGCAGACAGCTGCAGTGGGTTTGCCAACCCATGGAAAGAGTGCTCAGTGTCTTTGAGCAGGAAGCTTCCTGGCAGAGCGGGGTGCCTTCAGGAACTTGCTGGCATAGCTGAAGAGCTGTAACACTTGCCCAGGCAGAACAGAGGCTGAGACCGAGGGCCAGCGGGCACAGCTGAGAGTGAGACCTGCCTTGCCTATGGGCTGGGCGACAAAGAGCTGAGAGGTTGGAAGTTGTCCTGATTGACAAACTCTATCCTGTCTCCTGAGTTTTCCTGTTACTTCGAAGCTGACCCTGAATTATAACCTGTTACTTCCCTAATAAACTCCATAATCATGAAAAAAAAAAAAATCATAGCCATGTGATAAATTTTCTATTTTGTTATGGTTCTCTTTTGTTGATGAGCATGGAGTAGGTGTCTCTTGGAATGGTCAATTTTTATTAAAATATTTCTGAAAGAAAATTTCATCTGACAATATAAAAAAAATGCAAACAGATATTTTTGAGTGGTTTATAGCTCAATCGCAACCATCACTTGTTTAATTCAAGGAGAGTGGCACAGAGAAGGCCAGCAGGCTTCTTCTCCCCCCACCTCCAGAGGTCAGTGAAAATTGCCACTTACTTTGGCAAACTCTTGGCCAGAATCAGTCTCTCAGCGCCTCAGGCTCTCAAACTCTATCTCCTTGATGGTGACCCAGAATCAGTTGAAATCGTGGTATTTGTACTCAATAAAAAGCATACCAAGACTGACATGTAAAACTTTATTAATTCAAGATAAGAAACATAACTCTGGGGCAAAGATAGAATTAGCCTAGTCAGGGCTTTCTCTCCTTGTGAGCAAGCTCCGGTGTTATGAGAGGTTTCTCAGAGAGCTTGGAATCAGAGATGGATGATTTGGTAATGTGTATACCGGCATCAAATCTGTCTTGGAAGAAGTACAGCCAGAATGCCCCTTAGAAGCGAGGATGGCTAGACTTTGTCTCACGTATTTTGGAAGTGTTATCAGGAAGAACCAGTCCCTGGAGAAGGACATCATGCTTGGTAAAGTAGAGGGTCAGTTAAAAAGAGGAAGATCTTTTACAAGATGAATTGACACAGTGGCAGCAACGATGGGCTCAAGCATAGCAGCGATTATGAAGATGGTGCGGGAGGGGGCACTGTTTCCTTCTGATGTACATCGGGTCACTATGAGTCGGAACCATTTCAACATCACCTAACAACAACAACAACAATAATGGCATCAGGCTATGTTAGCACATTGTGACAAGCAACATTTGCCTCTGTGGCTGTAAATGCAACTCTACTTTTGTTATTTTATTTTTAGTGCTTTTAAGCCTAACCACTGGTTCCTGCTGTTCGATGAGTTCTTTATTTTAGATATGCTATTGTGTTCAATCAATTGCAGTCAAGTCTTGCAGGCTATGGAGCCACTCTGTCTCTTTCTAATGTGAAATTGTCTAACACCGTTTAGCTCCATTATGTGTAAGTTTAAAAATTTAACTCTACTTCTGAGTTCATGGGGAATGCATTAGCTTCAGAATAAAGAAGGGGTATTAGAAGGGCCTGGATCTCTAGGGGGCTAAAGAAGCACTCAGCCTATAAAAGCGATCTTCGTCCCAGCCTGAGTAGCCGGATCCTCTTGAAATTGGAAAATATGTATATTCTTGCCTGGCCCCAACCCCAGACTTACTGATAAAGATGTGGGCACTTTATATTTTGACAAATGATACCAGATTACTTTCCAAAGATATTGCTCAAATTTCTAACACTTCTAACAATAGTATGTATCTCCTCCCCTCCTTTCTACTGAGTATTTACTGCTAATCCTTTCATATTGTCTTTACTCTTAGTCAACAGCGTTGGTAAAACATATGATAGGTAAAAATATACATCAAATATATAATTCCTCATAATATCACACAACTGTGCTGCCCTGTTCCAATAAATGATGAAGACAGAATCATATCACACATTTATTCTTTGGCAGAGAAATGCTTCAGTAAGTCATGGAGAGTTAAGCGAAATGTTTATGTTAACATACATAAACTTGTTTGCAGTTTATATTAACAGACTGGTCACCATATTAGAATAGTGATTAACTGTGCTTAAAATAGTGATTAAATTATGTATAGTTTACTTCAAATAAAATAGAAAGGGACAAATTTAAGATGAGTTCAGGACATGATATGCTTTTATCTTGGGAATGAAATGAATGTCACTTGAACTCTGTGACCCTCAGTGTAGTAATGTATAACTTACTCATTATAAATGAATGACAAGAGGATTAAACAAAATGCATGCATGTGAAAGCATTTTGAGAAACGTAAAACACATTTTCAATCTGAGGGACTATGGGCCTTTACTGAAGGGTGTTGCTGTACCATATTATAGGTTAAATTATGCCTCTCAAGGATATTTAACATGACTGTTTTCAGAAAACTTGGAGGGTCAATACTCAAGGAGCCATTAGAAACCCATCTTCCTGGGTCATTAGAAATACTTCACAGTAGGTCTTCAGAAAACTAATGCCTGTTAAATGTATTTGGCAAATAGATTTTGCATATGGAAATCAGGCTTGCTCTTTCTCTTAATTTAACCAGTGTACTGTTTGACAAATGTCTGCCTTTGTTACTATCCCCTGAGTTGGAGCTCTTTTTCTCTTATCAGAATTCTCTACAAGCATTACTGGATCTACTGGCCCTTAGCACTTATTCATTGAATTAACCTCAATTTATGTGCACACCATCACCTCTTGACCTAGGTACCTAACTGATTTGTATTTGTCTCATGCTCAGCACACAGTAGGAGCTTTATTATATTTAGCTCATATTGCTTGACAACTGCTCTGTCTTGTCTCCACAGACTAGACCAAGATATTTTGTGTCTGTGTCTCCTAGAGTCCAGTCCCAGGTCCACAAAAGAGAAAGGCTACTTCTTTTCTAATGATCTCAGTGTCCTTTGTAACTTGCCTCTATGCTGGGAGTGACCCTAGGCAAGGTTAAATTCTTCATCTTCTTGACTCCAAATTCTATTAAAAGCAACAACAACAAAAGACTGAGAAGTTACATCTAAATCTATCAGCTATGTAAAGTCTTTCAAAAGATTTTGATTAAAAAAAGGTCCTCAGGACCCTGAGTCACCATATTTTTATTCAAGTTCTAGAATAACGCTGGAGGAGATCAATGACAGTGGAAGACTGAGTGCTGGTGATCCAGGTGAAGAGCCCCTAGGAGGAGTTGGGGTTCAGGTTCATGTCCTAGCTCAGCCAACTCATTGCTATGTGAATTTAAGCAAGTTTTTTTACTATCAGGTATAAACTGAAGAGATTAGATTAGAATTCATATTCATAATCATTTGGGGGTCAGAGCCCCCTCTGAAATTCTGCTGAAAGCTATAGACCTCCCCCTGCCCCAAAAGCACAAATACAATTATAAATGTAATTCCAGGAGGGTCAGACGTTATCTAAAAGTCCCTAAAGGACCTTAGAATGATTTCTGAGATCTAAAGTATGTGGTTGGAAAAAAAAAATGAATCCATTTACATTGGCCAATGCCTGTGTGAATTAGTTTTTAAATGTGGATTTGGGCCATGTTTGCCATTTGAAGTTATAGTTACTTCTTTGTAACTGACAGCACCCACAGCAGAGCAGCTTATTCAGTAGTATAGCATATCTGTAGTAGATTAACTGCATCTCGGTGTCAGAGAGGTTACTGGTCCACCCTGCAACTCAATGCAGTGTCCCCTCTATAACCTGCTTCAGAGATCAACATCTAGCTTTGACTGGAACATATATGGCAAAGGAGCGCTTACTCACGTGTTTATTGCTAGGCAGCAATAATTTAGGAATCTTCTTCCTTATATTGGGTTATTATCTGCCCCCACTAGATAAATGTCAGCCACTGACCCTATTGCTGCCCTCAGGAGCTACATAGATTAATTTTATTTAATTTTCCAGTCTTTTAGGAATTCAAAGGCAGCCTCTCTTGTCATCTCTTACTTTTCTCTATGCTAAACATTCCAGTTTCCTCTACAAATTCCTCTAAAATAGTGATTTCATGAGACCACTTTTAATCTCTAATACCCTCTTCGGTGGCCTTCTTGAAATGCAAAGCCCGTAACTAGGCAGCATAATCCTGAAAAAGTCTGACCAGTACATGGTCAACACACAGACAGCAGTTCCTCTCTTAAACTGGTGGCTCTGCTGTTAGGAGTGCCACCAACATTGACCAGACCTCTGTTCTTAGAAACAAGTGGCGCTGGTCGGGTAGTGTTGAAATTATGGTCACCTAAATATAATAAATCTAGGTTGCCCTCATTCTCTATTTTTTTAGAACCAAAATGCCGATTCTAAAAACAAATGCATATTGGCATCTACCTTAAGTATTTAGGCTCAATATTCCAGCTGCTGAAAATTTTTTGCAATAGTACTTACGTCATTTATTGTGTTATGTTTCCTTCCAAGTAATAAGCCTGCCTTCTTTTGCTCCAAAACAGTTGATAAAAATTTTAGCCTGTGGTCTGCCAAATGTAGCTTCCCTCCATGGATTCATTATTTGTAATCCTTCACTCAGTCACTTTAACTTCATCCAACCCACATTTAACCATCTGATCTACAGAATGTAGAAGAGCATGAGTATTATGTTCTGCTTAGGAGGGAGGATTGGAGGGGGAGGGGGGAGGCAACATTTATTTCTTTTCTTTTTTCCTCTTTTACTCAATCTACTTTCTTTCCCTTTAATTCTATCTTCGTCATTCCTTCACGTATCCATAATGCACTTTATGGTCCCTTTTCCTGTGTGTATTTTATGCTATAAAGGAAAGAACCTCCATTGTCTTTTTGGGGATTCCTGTGTCTTCTGCCTGTATGCCACTGGGCTGAGTCTATGCTTGCTCCAGGAGGCCCTTTGCCATGCACCAATCCCCAGCCCCTGAGCAGGTGGAGTGTATTCCTACATGCTCATTAGTATTCTGCAGAGGAATTTCATCAACAACCCCAGACTGATTTACTTTTCTCCACCTCCAGAGTTACTCAAACACCAAATGAATTTTTAAAGAAAAGTCACAGACAAAGTATATGCATGTTTAGGGATGTGGGGTGAAGTGTGGAGACAAATTATTAGACAGTCCTCAGCAGACTTCACACTTTAGTCTCAGCATTATTGCATCAATAACAAAATGAATATTGCTGATAAAAACTAGAAAGATCGACCTATAAGCTATTTCAAAACACAAATTAACCAACCATCCATTATCCAATTGCCAAGATGGAATTAGTGTAAACTGCTTTGGGAATCAAGGATTTATGGTAGATGTTCTGTCACTAGCTCCTGCCTCATCAAAGCCTTTTTCCTCAAAGTAGTTCATATCACAACTACATGGACTAAGAAGAAAACTGTCCAAAGTTCGTCCAAGTGAGTGATTTTACTTGAGAGATGGTATGGCATTCTTATATAACTTTGTGACCATTATTATCATAAAATGAGTTAAATATGGACCAGGGTAAGCAAGTAGATCTATATTCAAGTGTAGGAGGTGGCTGATTAATGGTTTAATAAATTGGATACTTTGATTACTGATTTTTTTTTTTTTGATGTGCACCCTCTTGATATATGAGGCTAATCAAGCATTAGGTCATTAACCCTTATCTAAAGAAAATGGTCTTGAACACAACTTTATCACTTCATAATTACCTTGTGGCAGAGAGGGATGTGCTCTGGAGTCAACTGATCCTTCGCAAACCCTAGGGAGACACAGACAACCTCAGCTCAGGAAAGACAGTGGCAGGTGGCTAAATAATAACTGTTCTTTAGTATTTCAGAGGGAATTCCAAGATCCTCTGAACCAGGTTAATTTGTACACTAAACCTGTGATATATTCTAGAGAATGATAGGAAACTCTAAGTCAGTATCCAAAAAGCTAATGGTAAGAATGAGCTGGGGCCTTGTGACAATGAGACTGTATGAATCATTCATTTAGTCATTCAGTAAGTAAGTATATATTGAGGAACTCCGATGCATGAGAACTTCTCTTAGAACCACATAGCCTTTATAATTTTGAACAAATCACTTCTCTGAGTCTAAATTTTACCATCTAGGAATTTCCTCACGGAGTTGTTCTGAGGTTTCAGTGACTCGTGTATGTAAGACTCTAGCAGAGTGACTGACTGGATGCTCAATAAACTCCCTTCCCTGCTCCTTAACATTTAAACTTCTTTTTTCCGATGTACTTTATTATAATATGGAGTAAATTCCATTTCTTAATAACAAATTTCTCTCTATAGTCTTGGATCAGCAGGAATTGTGAGTAATCTATGTTTGTAGATGAAATTAAAGTATTTAAATATTATTACAACTGATCAAATATTTTTGTAAGACAAGCCACCAAGCCCAAGGATGTCGTTCTTTGCCAAATAGCACACTGAAATTTGTTGACTGCAGTACATGCAAATCCTCACTTTTCTTGAGTCTCTTTGTTTCATAGCAAACATGAGCTGTGACTTTCTTTTCTCTTTCAATTCTAACTGGAGTGTTTTGGTAATATTTACAAAATCTAGTAAACCAGCTTTCTAAAATACAAAATACATATAACATTTTCCAGGTTAATTATCTCTGTATGCATGGAGTTCAACAGATTCAAGTGAAATGAACAATAATGTAGATTGGGTGTGGTTGTAGTAGTTGCTTTCTGATTATACTCAAAATCTGAATTAATTTTGCAAAAACAAAACAGAGGATACATTACTATGGAACTGTCAAAGGCATATACCATATTGTTTGTTTCTTCATCACTTCAGTCAATCGTTTAGGGAATAAATATTAATGGTATCTACTGTTTGCTGGACACTGTGCCTAGGACTCCAAATCAAAGCTGCACCATCTCTGACATCAAGAAATTTGCTCTAACAACACACACTACAGGGGAAGTCAGCACAACTGGACTGAACCGAAGCTAAGAAGTTTCCTGAATACAATCAAATACTTTGAGAGACAGAGTAGCAGGGGTAGGAGTCTGGGGACCATGCTTTCAGGGGACATCTAGGTCAATTGGCATAACAAAGCTTATTAAGAAAATGTTCTGCATCTTACTTTGGTGAGTGGCTTCTGGGGTCTTAAAAGCTTGCAAGTGGCCATCTAAGATGCATCAATTGGTCGCAACCACCTGGAGTAAAGGAGAATGAAGAACACCAAAGACACAAGGAAAGTATTAGCCCAAGAGACAGAAAGGGCTACATAAACCAGAGACTTCATCAGCCTGAGACCAGAAGAACTAGATGGTGCCCAGCTACCACCAATGACCTCCCTGACAGGGAACACAACAGAGAGTCCCAGATGGAGCAGGAGAAAGGTGGGGTGCAGAACTCAGATTCTAGAAAGAAGACCAGACTTAATCGTCTGACTGAGACTGGAGGAACCCCAGAAAGCACGGCCCCTGGATTCTGTATCAGCCCAGAATTAAAACAATTTCCGAGGCCGACTCTTCAGACAGGGATTGGACTGGACTGTGGGACATAAAGTGATACTCGCGAGGAGTGTGCCTCTTAGTGAAGTAGATACAAGAGACCAAAGGAGCAGCTTCTGTCTGGAGGTGAGATGGGAAGGCAGAGAGGGTTAGGAGCTGGTTGAATGGTCATGGGGAATCGGGCGGAAAGGAGGAGTGTGCTGTCGCAGAATAGGGGGAGCAATTAGGGTCACATAACAATGTATTCTATAAAATTTTGTATGAGAGACTAACTTGAAATGTAAACTTCATTTAACTACAACAATAAAAAAAAGAAATCAAGAAATTTGCTCTAATGAGGAAGAAGACATGTAAACAAATGCACTTCTATTAGGTAATTGGTAATTAGGTAATTCTATTAGGTAATAAGATGATTCAAGAGCAGGGAGGGTACCTGAGAAAGACCAGTGAAGTCAACTTGGGAAACTGGGGAAGCATCACAGAGGAGGCAAGTTGAGACGGGAAGGATGAGTGGGAGATTGCCAGGTGGGTAAGTAGGATGAAGATGTTTGGCAATGACAACAGAATGAAGAAAGCACAGAGGCCTGAGGGAGCCTGGAGTGGCCAGGGAGCAGGGAATGAACATGTGAAAGCATAAATTATTGTAAGGGGAGGAGCAGGAAGAGCTGCTAAGAAAGAGCCCTAATAGGTAGACAGAGACCAGATCCTATGAAGCTTGTTATCACAGGCAAAGGTACATGAATTTTTCCCCTCTCTATAGGTTGTGAAGGAAGTTATTGAAGAAGTTTGAGTAGAGAAGTTCCATGATCAAATAAGCATGTTCAGATCCCTAAAGAAGACTAACAATATTATGATCCTTTTGTTGTTTACAAGCTCCAGAAATGGCACACACACAAATTATAGGCCTTTTTTCTCTAGGAGTTTCAATGGTTCTCATTGTAATAGAGCTCAGGAATGCCAAAAGAAATATTTGAAGTAAATGACATTTCAGAATTACAGTAGGAGCCTATGAGCAGATTTTTAGTTAACAGGTTTTTAATAGGCTATGACGCAATTCTTAATGGAGAAGATTTAACTATAAAAGATAGCCTGCCTCTAATGGGAATTCGGCCGGGTATGTTTTTTATTGCTGGGTGAATTCAAAGGATTACATTGTTGAGATTCTTGAAGAAAAAAACACACACCAATGAAAACTTTCTACTGCTTTTCTTTAGTTCTTACAGCAAAACAGTGACTCTGCCAGAAATAAATTTCACTTAAATGACCATAATTTTTATAATTTCAGGGGTTAAGCATCTGAAAGGCCAGAATGAATCAGCATTCCCTGAAGAAGAGGAAGATGTAAAAGAAAGAGAGGAGCAATGGGACCATTAATTACATATCTGCAGCAAGAAAGTTTCTTGGAAATAACAGAACTGGTAACTTTTCTGAATATCCCGTGGAACTCCACTCCAGAAGTATTCTCCATATTTGCACTCCACTCATACAGTAGTAACACACCTTCTGGGAAGCCCTCCTTGACTGAACTTTAGAACTAAGTACAAATTCTTCCATATTACTTATAATTAAAGAATAAGCCTTTATTTTACAGTGACTTTTCTTTTTCACTGATTAGAAATTTCCAAACATGTGTGTTCTAACTTTAAAACTGCCACAGCTTAACCCTTGATATCCTAATGATATGGTTTGCCTTCTAAGGCCAAATGTAAATAGCATCACTTTAAGAGTAAAAAATAAATATTAAATACATTTAGACATGAGTGTGTGTCTGGGTTTAACTGAAAGAGAAATATTTAATGAAAAGTGGATTTTAAAGTTAAGATCAGCATTTATCATGTTTCTGTATACAAGAACGGTATGCAGTATGGATTCCAAAATGATGAAGAAATACCAGATTTGTTGGTGCAAAAGACCACATTATATTAGATTTTGAGTATTAAACATCTCTTTCCCTCCAGCAAGACATTAATATTTACTTAAAGAGCCACAGAATTCGCTCCATTTTCTAAGCTGTGAGAGATATATTGTCCAGCATTTCTACTCTTCATTAAGGGGGGAAAAAAAAAAAAAGCTAAATCTAAAAGAAGAAAAGAAAGGCCCAGCCCCTTGTTTTGGGAGTACTTGAAACATGGGCCATCTATTTCCAGTTGCTGTTTAATGAATCTTTAAAAACATACTCGCTGCGGTTGAGTCGATTCCGACTCATAGCGACCCTATAGGGCAGAGTAGAACTGCTCCGTAGGTTTCCAAGGAGCAGCTAGTAGATTTGAATTGCCTACCTTTTGGTCAGCAGCCAAGCTCTTAACCAATTAGCACTTTATAAATCTTCTCTATCATAAAATAAAAAGTTTATTAATTCATGCATATATTCACTCATTCATTAATTCAACAACTATTTTTTATGAAATTTTCCCTAGAAAGGCACTCTGCTGGGGGTTATGAAAATGAAGGAAACATCATTTCTTCTCTATAGACCTGGCAGAGAACATAAGGCATCAGTAAAAAGCAAAGTTTTCCAAGACAGTATGTATTTATCAAGTACAGTTTTTGTTAAAGTTCTGGCTTTCTGAACAATATTGATCGTTTATTCACTGATTGCAAAGTACACCACAAAATTTAGTGGGGATGTCTCTGAGGTTCACCGTTCCACCGGGGAGTGGACAGCCCCGTAAAACCAAATGGGACTAACGAGGTACAGGAGTCCAGTGACAAGGGCCAGAAGGCAGAAGGGGACAAGGAAGCTGGTGATAGGGAACCCAAGGTTGAAGGATATTGTTGATGTGTTGTGAGATTGTTAACTATTGTCATAGGGCAACATGGGTAGTAACTGTTAAATGAGAAACTATTTTGTTTTGTAAGCCTTCATCTTAAGTGAGAATAGCAGCACAATTGGAAGAGCGTAGTCAATGTCACTGAACTGTGCATGTAGAAATTTTTGAAATGGTGTATCTTTGGCTATGTGTATTTTCACCAAAAAAAAAAGATTGAGAAGTTAGAGGGTTGACATGTTGTGGGGTTGTTAACCAATGTCATAAAACAATATGTGTACTACTGGTTCATGAGAAACTATTTGTTCTGTAAGCCTTCAGCTGAAGTACAATAAAAAAAAGAAAAATTTAGTGGGGATGGAGGAATGCCCAATTTGTTTTCCACATGGATGATATTGCTGAGGTTCAACTGTTTCACGGATTAAAAAAATGAAAAGATTTCTCAACAGCCAGTAAAGAGGGAAATTAAGACAGGATGAAAAAAAAATGTGAATCCACCGTGGGAACTTTATATTAAGATTCAAAGAAGTAAAATGCTTATTTTTAAATGTGAATATGAGTATTATAAAATAGAGATTAAGAGAGTAGTGTGCTGCAAATGGTTAAACGCCTGGCTGCTACCGGAAAGGTTGGCAGTTGGAACCCACCCAGAGGTTCCGTGGGACCTGGCGAGCTGCTTCCGTAAAGACTGCAGGCAAGAAAACCCTAATGGGCAGTTCTACTCTGACACATGAGGTCGCTTTGAGCCGAAATCGACTTGATGGCACCTAACAACATAAGAGAATACACCCCCTCCCCATAAAAAAAGAAAGAAAGAAACCGTTGTCGTCTAGTCGATTCCTACTCCTAGTGACCCTATAGGACAGACTTCCAAGGCTGGTAGATTCAAACCGACCACCTATTGGTTAGCAGCCAAACGCTTAACCACTGCGCCACCATAGCTCCGTAAGAGAATACAGTAGAAATAAAATCATTTTCCTTAGTATATTTTCCCGGAAAAAATACATGCAAAACGCATGGCGGAGTAGTACCACAAGTATGAATGAGTTACTCTATTTCCACGCTTCTCCCCTCCCTCCCTCCTTCCCTCCTTCCTTCCTTTCTTCCTTCCTTCTCTTCCCTCCTTCCCTCTCTCTCTCCTTTCCTCTCTCCCTTCTTGTCTGTCTTTCTTTTTGAAGTTTCCAGACCACTTGCTATGGCTGTTTGTTTGATTACCTAAGTTTCTCTTTACTTAAAATCTGATTAAACCACATATTTGGTTTAAATGGTTTTGAGTTATTTGTGTTTGGAAAACATCCAGGCACCCCTTGAAATTATTTGAGACACCCTAAAGTGCTAAAAAAAATAAAATTGCCCCTCCCTTTCCTTTAACAGACACTTTCATAAATGTTTTTTAGCTGGATTCAGACAAACAAAAAGAAACTGAAGCTTTTGCTGATTTTGTAACAGCATTTGGGGAAATTAAAACACCATGTTTTCTGGATTCCTTTATTGTTTTCCACTCTCAAAATACAAAGAGATCAAAACTGAAAGCTTAAGTTTTCCTTGGGAAATGTGTTGGCTTTCTCAGAAATTTGAAGGAAACCAGCTGAGATAATGGCTTTTCAGTTTCCTTTTTTCACAAAATTACAGTTGGAAACAAGTCCCCCCCACTACCCGCAAGGAGACAATTTGGCTTCAGTTTGGCTGAATGAGCAAAGAAATGTTCTGACCAAACCTAAACAGAAACTTTATATTTCACAGACCACATTTGTAGTATAATGTAATAATTAGTAGATGGGCTTTGAGTCACCTTGACTTGGATTTGAATCAACTTCTACCAAATTTTAGACTCAGTTCTCCACCTATAAAATAGGGACAATCATGCCTACCCCACTGGATTGTTGTGAGAATTCAATAAGATCTATAAAATGCTTACCTAGCTTTGTGCGTACTCAATAATTTGTATCTATTACTATCATTAAGGGGCAGTGGTGGTTCAGTGATGGAATTCTTGCCTTCTGTGTGGAAGACTCGGGTTTAATTCCTGGCCAGTGCACCTGAAGCGCAACCACACCTGTCTGTCAGTGGAGGCTTGCATGTTGCTATGATGCTGAATAGGTTTCAGACTAAGACAGACTAGGAAGAAAGGCCTGGAAATCTACTTCTGAAAAATCAGTCAATGAAAATCCTATGGCTCACAACGTCCAATTCTGTTGTGCATGGGGTGGCCATGAGTCAGGGGTCAACTCCACAGCAGCTAACAACAACAACAATATTATTACTGTTAGACTTATAAAGGACCTCAGGGGCCATCTATCCAACCATCATTTTATGTATTATCCTCTTCAACATCACAGACAAGTTATTATTCAATAACTCCATCTGCACCCCAAACCAACCAAAAAACTCTAATTGTTCTTCCTTATGTTAAATTTTCTCTTTCCCTATACAATCACCTTTTTTTTCCCCACCTTTCAAATCTCCAGAATAAGTTTAACTCCTTTCCCATATTACAGCCATTCAGATATCGAAGAATGCTTTAATGCCAACTCCTAAGTGGTCTCAACCCTGCTTTAAAACATCATCAGTGCCTCCAAACATTTTCTCATCATCCTGGCCATTTGCTTCTGCATCCTCTTCAATTATTTATTGCTGAATGTAAGAAACGTTCTGTCAGGTGGATAAACTAGAGATTATTTTCTTTTCCCTCAATACATGAGCAAACTGAAGCATAGAGTGTAGTAGGGCAGGTTAAGATTCTAGGCCAGGGTTCTTCCTATCGTACAATAATTTTGTGACCCGTTTCTCTTTCTTCCCAGAGTTGTCCAGGGTAAGAGTCTTTATAAAAAAACAAAATTCTCTAACTAATTTATGTTCTTAAAAAAGTTCACTATTGACTTTTACTTTTAATTCAATATATGCCAATGCTTTCTAAATTGTGGAAAACAAGATGATTTTAAGTTGTCCATGGACAGATTACTTTTCTTTGTATACAGGCAGTCCTCGGATTATGAACAAGTTCTGTTCCTAAGTCTGTCTTTAAGTTGAATTTGTATGTAAATTGGAACTGTTAGGTATGGTTTGTATGTAACGTTGATTAGTCAAATGTTTGTCTTAGGATACAGTGTACCTTTCTATGTATAAAAAGCATTAAAGAAACACTTCCAGATACACTAAAACATCTTTAACATAATAATACAGTAATAATGTTTTGAAAATGATTTTATCTCTACTGTATTCTCTTAGGAGCTATGGTAGCACCCATTTGTTATTACAAACCATTGTATGTACCTCGAATTTTTAATATAATAGGCTTTATGGGGGTTGGTTCATAAATACAGGTGGTATGTAAGTTGGACGTTTGTAGCCCGGGGACTTCCTGTATTGGAAAAATACATAAACAGCAATCCGTGATTTTGTAGCTATTATGGCTTAGCTGCGGCAAGTTTAAAATGTGAATATATTTAAAGTCAATTTAAAGAAAAATATTAAATAACTGTAGTAGAAGTGATATCCAAAAATCACAAAAGTGATATCCAACTGACTGAAGTTTTGAAAGCTCTGCTTCTTGGATATTGCCATAGCAAATAAGTGTAAGTATTACAGAGTTCTTTAAAAGCTATATGGATATAAGAATTCATAAATAAACCACTTATATTGCATTAATGAAAAAGGAAGGTTTTATCTGTTTTTTCACCCAGATCTAAAAGCAAACAGTTTTTAAGCAAGGACAAACTGAATAGAAAAAGCATGTCTACCTACATTAAAGTGTTTATGTTCATATGTACTTCAGAGTGCTGGTTTTTTCTGAGGAAGAGAAACAGGGGAAAAATGCCCTCACTTATTTTTTAAGTCTCTGATTCCAAAAACCAGTCTACAATGCCCCAGCAGGTATATTAATTAATAAAAATGTCTATGTTGCTGAAATGTTCAATCCGTTAAAGAAATTAAATTCTCAGATCTGATAACATCGTAACATTCTGAAAAAATCTAAATATCAGAGAAAGAGCAACTTTGGGAAAACGATGGAGGGGGCATATTTGGTTTGAAATGATATGGTAAGTAATTAACACACTAACCTTCATAAACATGCTACAGAAGTCACATTGCCACACAGATAAGCATATGCCATGTCAACTAAATGCAATGATCCACATGAACGCAGAGGTGCCTGGCCACCTTTTCTAAAGGGGCCACCATTGAACTACAGATATTTTCTCGATCTTCATATTGTGAGGCTTCTTCATTTTGTGGACACAGACATTGCTGTAGCCACTCCCCTGTCCCCGTACTGCATTAATAGTCTATTTTATGCAAATAATGGAGCCTCGGTCTATAAAAGGAAGATGAATGTGAAAGTGGATTAGAGAGAAAAGTAGGCAAAGGTGAGAATTAAAACAAGCTTGGTGAGTTGAAGAAAGAACTCTTTGGAGAAGGTAGATTCAAAAAGTATTGGATTCACCTTTGTTTTTTCTTTCTCATTCTATCTGCTTCCCAAGTGAGCAGAATTCAGGAAATCTCCTCATCCCTGGGGCATCTAAAGGAAGCACAGATTAGTACTGCATGGCAAGGAGTTGAGAACATTAAAACTAGATATTCTACCACTTAAAAATGCATATATCGCGTAAGTTTTATGATAGACATGCAGCTGAAAAGAACAATTGACATACCTTTAATTATTCTATACTCTTTTCATAAGATAAGGTAGCATAGTTAAAGAAAAAAACAACATTATGCTTTATAAACATGAGACCAAAATTCTAGTTTATCATTCAACATGCGTGAATGCCTACAACATACTAAACATTGTTTTTAAGTGCTAGGGATACAGGTGTCAGCAAGAGAGTGAAAGTCCTTAAATCCATGGGATGAATATTCTAACTAACAGGTAAATGAGATCATATCAGATAGTGGTAAATTCCTGGAAGGAACTAAACCAAGGTGATGTAGCAGCGGGTGGCTTCTCCTCTTTATCCTAGCTCTGTGGAATTGAGCAAGTCCTTAACCATTCTGGGGCTTGGCTTTCTGATCAGTGAAATGTGGAGAATAACATGGGAGATGGCTAGGTGACCTTGTAAGGCCCCTTCCAGCTCTAAGATCTATGTTTCTCCCCTTTAATTCTCTTTCAGGAGCTGTAGGCAAGTAGCAAAGGAGAAAAAATGAGATGGAAATAGATGGAAAGCTGCAGCATTAGGGGAAGATGAGAAGAGGAAAGGGGTATCCTTGTATGCTTGTATGACAGCCAACAGAATAAAATTTTGAGTTAGAAATACACCCATGTATGTATGTATGCATGCATGTATAATTGGAAACCCTGGTGGCGTAGTGGTTAAATAAGAGTTCAGCTGCTAACCAACAGTATCGGCAGTTCAAATCCACCAGCCGCTCCTTGGAAACCCTATGACGCAGTTCTTTTCTGTCCTATAGGGTCACTATGAGTCAGAATTAACTTGACGGCAATGGTTTTGGTTTTTTGTTTTTTTAAATGTATAATTAGTGTTAGCATTAGAGTTGTAACTAACCGTGTTTTCTGACTTTTAAGACTTCCTTTTAGAAAATGACCGAAAAATAATGATCAGTTTTTAAAATTTGGTTATTGTTTTTGTTTTAAGATTTAAAAGTCCTTCCAGGAAAACTTTCCTCCATAAATCACTAATTGGATAATTTACTCTTTCCTAGCACATAAGCTTTGTTGCTATTTAGTGCTGCATATCAGATTTTACCTTTAAAGGAAATTCTCTGGAACATTTCCACTGTGTCTTAGAGTAGCTATTTTCTTTTCCTCCTCCAGGGGCAAAACTGTTTGACAACAACCAGGAGCTGACTTGTCAGTGCTATGCTTCTACCAGGGCTTCGAACCAGTTCCTTCTGGTTCAAAGTCATGCTGAAAATTTACATTTCCACCCCAGATAGCCTGAATCAGAACCTGCAGTTTAACAAGATCCCTAGGTGATTCTTATGAATAATAAATTTTGAGAACCACTGCTGTACTAGTGGTTCTCAGAACTGGTCCCTAACCAGCAGCATTAGCATTGCCTGGGAACATGTTAGAAATGCAAATTATCAGCAGAGTTTTTTACAGAAGCCCTGGCTCCTAATGAGATTGATAAAATACCAACACAAAACAATCACCACCATCACCTCCTACTCCATTAAGATTTATTATTTGCTTCCTGCTGGATTGTTTTCTGAAGCACTTTAGATATTTCATGCATAAATATTGACATGTTTTTCAGAAATTTTCCTTCCCTTTACATGTTTTTTGTTTGTTTGTTTGTTTCCCCATAATTACTTATACTGTACTATTTGCCATGTCCTTGCCTTTGGTTTTCATTTATTTCTCTCTAAGACCAAAAGGAAGATTGTGAAGTTGAGTGAAGCTGAAATGATTTATTTTTAGTTTTTCTAATTTCTGGAATCTGAGCCTTCTCTTCCAATTGGGAGACTTTCAGATAGGTTTCCTTTGTTTCTTTTTCCAATTCACTGTTTTAGATTCAACTTAATTCCACAAATATATATTGATAATCTACTATGTGCCAACTACTGATACAAGCATCTGATATAAAAATGATAAAGCTATTATTGTTGTTACTATATGCTAGTAAATATTTGTTTAAGTCTTTACAACTAACAAAGTGGTTTCACCTATGTTACTTCAGTTGTTAGTTACACCAAATATGTATGGCAGGTAAGATTCATTTTACAGATAAGAAAACTACAACCCAAAGAAAATAAGTGGCCATAAATGAACCAATAATCCAACAAGCCCTTCCACTAGTTTATAATCTGTTTGAGAAACTGTGATGAGGAGTTTTTAGGACAGAAAATCCTAACCTCCTTAGGGATGGCTTTTATGTTTTTAGCGTACTACAGTATCTTATAGATTGACTTAGAACTAACCTTTCTACATTTCAGGTATAAAGCATTGTGGGATATTTCGCTAATGAGGCAGGAGCGGGAAGGAGAATCTTAGTTCTACTTCAATTGTTTGGCAGTAATTTCAAACTAAGATGACCTGTGACAAATAAAAGAAGAAACATGGCTCATTTTAAAATATTTTAATTTTCAAACAAATTTTAATATTTGTAAATTTTAAGCTATACTTTAAAAATAACCTTTAGTAACTTAAAAGAGGAGAGACTTGCTGAGTTAATGACAATTTTAAAAATAATCTTTCTTAAAGAACAAGAGAGCAACCTTTTTAATGTTTCTTTTTTGTTTTTTAATAAACTATAAAATAAAAATGAAAATAATTTCACAAATTTCTGTATTTTTACTCTTACCCACCAACAACCCCCCCCCCCAGTCCCCTCACATATCTGTCAGTTTGTTGTACTATGGGGGTTTGTGTGTTGCTGTGATGCTGGAAGCTATGCCTGGTATTCAAATACCAGCAGGGTCACCCATGGCAATCAGCTTTCAGCTGAGCTTCCAGACTAAAACAGACTAGGAAGAAGGACCCAGCGGTCTACTTCTGAAAAGAATTAGCCAGTGGAAACCTTATGAACAGCAGTGGGACATTGTCTGATATAGTGCCGGAAGATGAGCCCCTCAGGTTGGAAGACACTCAAAAGACAACTAGGGGAGAGCTGCCTCCTCAAAGTAGAGTCTACCTTAATGATGTGGATGGAGTCAAGCTTTCGATACTTTCATTTGCTGATTGGCACAACTCAAAATGAGAAGAAACAGCTGCAAACATCCAGTAATAATCGTAATCTGGAATGTATGAAGTATGAATCTAGAAAAATTGGATGTTGTCAAAAATGAAATGGAACAGATAAACATCGGTATTCTAAGCATTAGTGAGCTGAAATGGACTGGTATTGGCCATTTCGAATTGGACAATCATATGGTCTACTATGCTGGGTATGACAGCTTGAAGAGGAATGGCATTGCATTCATCATCAAAAAGAACATTTCAAGATCTATCCTGAAGTACAACACTGTCAGTGATAGGATAATATCTATACACCTACAAGGAAGACCAGATAATATGACTATTATTCAAATATACTCACCAACCACTAAGGCCAAAGATGAAGAAATTGAAGATTTTTACCAACTTCTATAGTCTGAAATTGACTGAATATGCAATCAGGATGCACTGATAACCACTGGTGGTTGGAATGTGAAAGTTGGAAACGAAGAAGGATCAGTAGTTGGAAAACATGGCCTTGGTGATAGAAACGATGCTGGAGATCGCATGATAGAATTCTGCAAGACCAACGACTTCTTCATTGCAAATACCTTTTTTCACCAACACATGGACCTCACCAGGTGGCATACACAGGAATCAAATTGACTATATCTGTGGAAAGAGATGATGGAAAAGCTCAATATCATCAGTCAGAACAAGGCCAGGGGCTGACTGTGGATCAGACCATCAATTATTCATATGCAAGTTCAAGTTGAAACCGAAGAAAATTAGAACAAGTCCACAAGAGCCAAAGTACAACCTTGAGTATGTCTCACCTGAATTTAGAGACCATCTCAAGAATAGATTTGACACGTTGAACACTAATGACCAAAGACCAGATGAGTTGTGGAGTGACATCAAGGACATCATACATGAAGAAAGCAAGAGGTCATTAAAAAGACAGGAGAGAAAGAAAAGACCTAAATGGATGTCAGAAGAAACTCTGAAACTTGCCCTTGAAAGTCAAGCAGCTAAAGAAAAAGGAAAAAATGATGAAGTAAAAGAACTGAACAGAAGATTTCAAACAGTGGCTCAAGAAGACAAAGTAAATTATTCTGATGACACGTGCAAAGATCTGGACAAGGAAAACTAAAAGGGAAGAACATGCTCGGCACTTCTCAAGCTGAAAGAACTGAAGAAAAAAATTCAAGCCTCGAGTTGCAATATTGAAGGATTCTATGGGGAAAATATTAAACGATGCAGGAAGAATCAAAACAAGATGGAAGGAATACACAGTCACTTTACCAAAAAGAATTGGTCGACATTCAACCATTTCAGGATATAAATATGATCAGGAACCAATGGTACTGAAGGAAGAAGTCCAAGCTGCACTGAAGGTATTGGCGAAAAACAAGGTTCCGGGAATTGATGAATACAAATTGAGATGTTTCAACAATCGGATGCAGCACTGTAAGTGCTCATTTGTCTATGCCAAGAAATTTGGAAGACAGCTACCTGGCCAATTGACTGAAAGAGATCCATATTTATGCCTTTTCCCAAGAAAGGTGATCCAACCAAATACAGAAATTATTGAACAATACCATGACTATGACTTTGAAGCAAAATGTTGCTGAAGATCATTCAAAAGTGGCTGCAGCAACATATCAACAGGGAACTGCCAGAAATTCAAGCCAGATTTAGAAGAGGACATGGAACCAGGGATATCATTGCTCATGTCAGGTGGATCCTGGCTGAAAGCAGAGAATACCAGAAAGATGTTTACTTGTGTTTTATTGACTATGCTGAAGCATTTGACTGTGTGGATCATAACAAATTACGGATAACATTTCGGAGAATGGGAATTCTGGAACACTTAATTGTGCTCATGAGAAATCTGTACATGGATCAAGAGGCAGTCATTCGAACAGAACAAGGGGATACTGCATGGTTTAAAGTCAGGAAAGATGTGAGTCAGGGTTGTATCCTTTCACCATACCTATTCAATCTGTATGCTGAGCAAATAATCCGAGAAGCTGGACTCTGTGAAGAAGAATGGGGCATCAGGATTGGAGGAAGACTCATTAATAACCTGCATTATGCAGATGACACAACCTTGCTTGCTGAAAGTGAAGAGGACTTGAAGCACTTACTGATGAAGATCAAAGACTACAGCCTTCAGTATGGATTACACCTCAACATAAAGAAGACAAAAATCCTCACAAATGGACCCGTAAGCAACATCATGATGAACGGAGAAAAGATTGAGGTTGTCAAGGATTTCCTTTTACTTGGATCCACAATCAACACCCATGGAAGCAGCAGTCAAGAAATCAAAAGATGCATTGCATTGGGCAAATTGGCTGTAAAAACCTCTTTAAGTGTTAAAAAGCAAAAGTGTCACCTTGAGGGCTAAGGTTCGCCTGATGTAAGCCACGGTGTTTTCAATCACCTCGTATGCATGTGAAAGCTGGACAATGAATAAGGAAGACCAAAGAATTAACGCCTTTGAATTGTGGTGTTGGCGAAGAATATTGAATATACCACGGACTGCCAAAAGAACAAACAAATCTGTTTTGGAGGAGGTACAACCAGAATGCTCCTTGGAAGCAAGGATGCTGAGACTACATCTCACACACTTTGGACGTGTTATCAGGAGGGATCAGTCCCTGGAGAAGGACATCATGCTTGGTAAGGTAGAGGGTCAGTGAAAAAGAGGAAGACCCTCAGTGAGATGGATTGACACAGTGGCAGCAACAATGGGCTCAAGCATAGGAATAATTGTGAGGATGGCACAGGACCTGGCAGTGTTTCATTCTGTTGTGCATGGGGTCACCATGAGTCGGAATCAACTCGACAACACCTAACAACAGCAGCCTCCAACCCCAGGAACTGAGGAATAATAATTCCTATTTACCACTCTCAGACTTTGTCAAAAATGTAAAAATAATATAAATAAGCATAATTATTCCACACCTAAATGTGTACTTATGAAATATCCTACAGATATTATGGCATTGAAAGGAACAATATGCTACTTAATGAGGAACTGAAAGGAATATTCTATCTGGTGTTCTCCTCAAGCTAACTGAAAAATGAGTGTAATTGGAATTTCAAAGTACTTTTCTCAAAAGTAGCAGAGGTATAATATGGCTTTTATATGAAGCAAAGCAGTGGAACGATAAGAACTTAACAAGAACAAATAGCGTGCAGATGGTTAAACATCTCTTTAATAATTACAGCAGAATAGCTTTTCTTTCTTCTTTATTTTTTAAAGAGATTAGCACTTTTCAAGGCATGGAAGTAGGTGGGCGGGTTTCCCATTACATTTCCCGTACCGCCTAAATTCTGTGGATGTGTTCCCCTAATCATGCTAGTTATGTTACCATATGCTGCTCTCATCTTTCTTATTTTGCCCTAATTGAACATAGATTTCCTATTTTGAATTTGTCACTTGTTTATTACATTTGTCAAGTGTTTTAAACATTACATGGGTCCTTTATTTGCCTTTGAGAATGCTCAATAGTCTAAAAATTAAAACTTGACATGAAGGTTGATTATTACTAAGATAAAATTTTTACTACTAAATCCTGTACTTCTATATGGTACCGAGCCTGAACTCCACATATTCATTGTCAGCATGGGGTTTACACAGGAGGCAGTTCATTGAAACTGGCTGATTTCTATGTGACATTCTATAAATTATATTTTTGCAGTGTGAGCAGAAATTCTGTGGATGTGTTCCCATAATCATGCTAATTATTTTAAAACTTAGACATTGTCATTATAAACTACAAAAAGATCTATTTTTATAAAATATTACAATGCAATATTTTGGGGAAAATACAGTTGCCAAAATCAAACTTTTTTTTCTTTCATTGTCTAATGTGGAGTTGAAAGTTCTTCTATTGAGAAATTTATGTATATATATTTGTGTATGTGCATCTATAATGTAACTACACTGAAATAAAAAGGAAACTTTTTTTTTAAGAATGAAAGAAGGAATAAAGATTTACTAGTTTGCTGTTATAAACTATTAAGTAAACGTTTCCCAAAGTTACCATTTCCATATTATATTGTGTTAAGGAAACGCCAGGTGAGAACAGAGGGAGAGAGATATCCAGAGTAAATTGGAAAAAGGGAAGGAAAGAGGGTGTCCCCAACAGAGGTAAAGACCTGTGGCACAGTGGGAGGTGAAAAGACAAAGTTGAGCCAGAGGGAGAGAGCCTGAGGGAGAGAGACAAGGCCAGCTCCTTCCCTCCCCCTGTCTCTGGCCACACAACTTGCTCTTGATAGGTTCCTTTCCACTGCTGCCAGCTTATCTCCATCTGAATATGTCTTAGGCGCTATGGCTATTTCTAGCAGGCCTTTCCTCTCTGGTGGGCTGAAGATTATGGTTTCAATGTCAACCCACTTGGCTTCTAGATTGCATCTGACTTTTCACATTTGGTGGGCCCGTCTGTTCTCTTATATCAGCAATTTTCACATTATGAATCATCCCTCTCCCCCTTTTATTTTCTTCCAAATAAAGCCTTTTTAATTTTGCTAATGCAAGTTCTGTGAAATTGATGGATTTTTCTGGAGCAGGGGGCAGGGGAGCAGGTTCTTTTTTGAGAAACTGGTATTTTTGTTCTCAGTATCTGGATGTCCAGTAATGTGTTTTATTTAGCAAGCTATATAGGAAGTCTAAAGATTATGTGATTTTACCTTTATTTTTCTCTTTAATATGTGTATTTAAAATTTTCCCTAAAATTAAATGTCTATATGATATATCAATATCTATCATCTATATATCTATGTAATTTTGCCTTTCTTCTTTCTTCCTAAGTCCAACAAGGAAATAGATACTGAAGTTAATGATAATATGATTCCTACTGTAGAGCACATGACCTATTCTTTGTGTGGAGCAACCTCCCCATCATGTGGACTTTTAGGATATTGCTACTGAAATTAAAACTATGCTGTGTTCTTACAACTATACATATAAATTAATTTTAAAGAAAGGGGATAGAGTTCCTGATAGGTCTTATTTTTATAGCTCATTATATTTCAATTTATTATGTGTGTCAGGCAATATTCTCAGCACCTTGCATTAGCCATTTCATTTAGTCACTCCAACAACCTTGTAGGTTAGGAATTCTTACTATGTCCATTTAATAGATGAGAAGATTGAGGCTTGTCCAAGATCACAGAGGCAGTAAATGACAGAGTCTGAAATTGAACTGAGAGCCTCATTCAGTCCTTGGGTGAGGTAATTCTTGCCTCTGGTCTTCCACGTAAAGTTCAACAAAAAATAAGGGGATCTGGATAAATATAAAATAATAATATTAATTCTATTTATTGAGGGCCAGCAATGTGTTAGATACTGTCTGGACCCTTTAAATACGCATCATTATTGTTTTACCTTTCTATCAATATCTTTGTTCTCAAGGTCAACAACCACGAATTTCTAAAAACACGCAATGAATTGAGGTCATTCTTATTCCAAAGCCTGTATGTTTCCCATTATTAATCATTAAGGCAGTAGGAAATCACCTAAGAAATGTGTTCTCCTTAGCAGAGTTAGTAGGATTAGCTACAATTAAAATGATAGTACTATCTCTGCACCAACAGGCCCATTTCCCCAAGGGTAGAGCTAAGAGACAGATGGGGAGATCTTAATGTTTCTTCCATATAATTTAGGTTTGCTTTTAGTATGCTATTAAGAATTAATTAAGAATTAATGCACTCCCCATTTGGCTACTCTTAGGAAAAACAAAACAAAACAAAAAAACGGTTTTTTGGGATTCTGTAGATTTAAAGTGCTTGAAAATGAAGAATCATTTTGACTGAATTAACTACAGATGACATCTGAAAAGGGTTAACTCAATCGTTGATCAATTGCACAGGAAAAACAAAAGTAAGCATTTCCCTCCTGTCTTCATTCATTTATTCATCAAATATTTACTGAACACCTACTATGTGTAAAACGTAGCGCTTCTTTACCTTAAAATGTAGTAGCCAGTGTAAGTCACGGAGAGTTCGTTTTCCAGCACAGAGGATTAAGAAGGTTAAGGTCAGTGTTCATCCAGAGAAGAAAGACTGACAGTTCTAATGTGGGTGATGAGAAGAGGCCTCATGGAAGAGCTAACAGAGAGTAGATCCTTTGAGCAACAGAGGATAGTGACAGGTAAAGATGGCAAAGAGAAGCAAGACCCCGGCAGAGGAATCATTATGTGCAAAGACATGGTAGGAATTCAGGGACACTGAATAGTGTAATGAAGGCTATGACTAAAAAGCTGGGCTAAGGTTAGACTGTGAGGGACCTTGAATGCTATGCTAAGGAGTTTAGGTTTTACCTCTTAACCAGTGGTTCTCAAAGTGAGGTCCCCAGGCCATCAGAATCACCTTGGACCCCACCCCAAACCTACTGAATCAGAATCTCTGGGAAGTGGCCCAACAATCTGTGTCTTAACAAGGCCTCCTGGTGATGCTGATGCAAGCTAAAGGTTGAGAACTAGTGCTGTAGCCAGCTCTTCCAAACGGACGTTTATGCTGTGAGTGGGTGACAGGTGTGCTACAGATGTTGCTCTCTCCAGTCCCCAAGGTAGGTGGGCAGGGCCTAGGGAAGCTGGAGCTGCTGGGGCTGACTGCTGTTGGCACAAGCAACTCATTATCTTACCCTAGGGCACCATGCTCCTTGATCTGAAAAACGCAGCCTGTCTAAGTAGACCAGCGGTCAGCCTATGGGCCAAATCCTCCACCTGGCCTGTTTTAGTATGCCCTACAGCCCCACAAGCTAAGAATGGTTTTTCCAATTTTAAAGGGTTGTAAAAAGAAGAAAAGGAAGGAGGAAGAGGAGCAGGAGGAGGAATAGCTATGTGGCCGTCAAAGCCTAAAATATTTACTGTCTGATCCTTTACAGGAAAAGTTTTCTGATGCGTGGTGTAAACAATGAGAAATTGTTTTTAAGAAGCGGAGCAATAGGTCCAAAGAATTCATTAGATAGATTAGTACACAACAGTGTGTAGAAAACAGGAGAAGAGCTAAAATCAGGGAAGCCCAAACAGTTAAACCCGGGAGGTGGCAAGGATCTAAACAAATGCAATGTTCTTTGAATACAAAGAAGAAATGGATCTATAATTCTCATAAATGATACAATTTAATTCCCTTTCAAGACCCAATTATTTTTCCTACTAAAAACATTGAGTCAGCGCCACCTCATACAATGCCCCGTAAAAACTGTAATTTTCATCACACACCCATTTTCTCTGTTACAAATTGTTAAACAGGTCTCTACCTGCATGCAGCATATGCTGTCTGTGGGAGAGCATCTTCTCAATAAACCCCAGTGGCAGAAAAACTATATTATTGCTGTATGTGTACCAAGCCCATTGCTGTCGAGTCAATTCCAACTCACAGCGATCCTATAGGACAGAGTAGAAATGCCCCATAGGGTTTCTCCAAGGAGCAGCTGGTAGATTCGAACTGCCAACCTTTTGATTAGCAGCCAAGCTCTCAACCAGTGCACCGCTATATGTACCACAGTTCACGAAATTAAATTGACCCAAGCACTATGTCATATTAAGGTTCTCAACAATTAAAGAAATTGTAGACTATGTCCAGTTATGCAATCTCTCAGGGTTTGGTTTGGCTTAGGTTTTGGGAGAGTGTACAGTGTTGCAAGGAGTAACTCTGGAGCCAGAATCCCAAGTCTGCATACTCCAACATGTAAGACCTTGAGCACATTACTTAGCCTCTCTCTGTTTCATTTCATTGTTGCCATCTGTAAAATGGGTATATCAATAGTTTTTACCTCTTACAGTTGCTGTGAGAATTAAATAAATTAATACAGATAAAGAATTTAGAGCTTATCTGACTTAGATGATGTACTCAATGAGCATTAGCCATTATTTTTTTCATTTGTATGTGCATCGCATGGCCAGGAAAACAAATGAAAAAAATAATAGCTAACACTCATTGAGTTCATCATATAAATCAGATTAGGCTTAAAGTTCCTTATCTGTATCAATTTATTTAATTCTGATAGCAACCCTAAGAGGCTTCAGAAATCTATAGTTGAATTCCACATATCCAATGCAATTCAAAAACACTTATTTAAAAATTTCTGCATTCGAGCTATGTTAGACTAGGGGAGGAGAGAGGAACAAGATGTACTGTAAATCCTTGCCCTCAAGGAATACCTAGCCTACCTTGCAGGCTAAGTAAAGAAAGCTATGTAGATGAATCTGCAGCTGAGAATTGAAATTGGTTTAAAAACAAGGGATTAAATGCATATTACTTTATAACTAGAAACGACTGTCATAGAAACAATCTTAGAAAAGGAGGTGCTGTACCTGTCATCTGGTTTTGTCTTTCAGAGGGAAAACTGTCATTTTGCGGGGGGAGCATGGGTTAGGAAAAAAAAAAAAGGAGTTTGGAAATTTGAAATCTCTATTCTATTTAGGACTAAACAAGAAGATGTAGGATGCTACCGAGCTCAAGAAAAGTATTGGGGTTTCACAGACAAACTTGGAAGGTAAAGAGCTCCATGTCCACATGTAGGATATATTTTAGGGAACATATACATTCAGGTTGGAAAATTGGGATGTGAGAATGTATTCCTGGTTATTATGCATCTGATTTAGAGGTCTTCCTAATAGTTAATCTGAAACCACAAAGTTTTATACAGACACACACACACACATTGAATTCATGCTTGATGCCCAGAAAAAATTCTTGGTTCTAAATAGACACTATTATTATCATCACTTGTTCATATGCATAAATAATATTATTCATGAGAAAATTTATTTTTTTTTAAAGAATGAGCTCTCATGTGTTTAAAAGCTTTCAGGATGAGCACACATGAAAATAAATCTATTTTATGTTCTCCATTTAGTTAATAATTTAGGAATAAAAGATGGCATGTCAAATGAAATTGAAGAAAATATTAAAAAGTTTCATCAACATCTGAAATCAAGGATTTCAAAAACAATTTTTTTTGTGGGGGGAGATGTTCTTTATACTATTTCTAAAATAGAATTTATAAGACAGTGTCTTGAGGAAGAAAGCTTGGTTTGTAAAAATTAGATTCTGGCCCTTTGCATAAGATTTTGCTAGCTACGAATTTTTCAATATTAAAATTTCTTCTTGACGCATATACCTCAGCTGTGCGTATTTCAAGATACAATACCATCTAGTGTCCATTATTATTTATCTTTCAGAGGTTTATCAAACATGTCTTGGTTTCTCTTCACTAATTTTTTTAAAAAATTTTATTGTATTTTAGGTGAAAGTTTACAGCACAAATTAGTTTCTCATTCAAGAATTTATATACTAATTGTTTTGTGACATTGGTTGCAATCCCTGTAATGTGTCAGCACTCTCCCCCTTTCCTTTACATTCCAGGTTCCCTGTGTCCATTCGTCCAGGTTCCCTGTCCCTTCCTGCCTTCTGTCTTTGCTTTTGGGCAGGTGCTGCCCATTTAGTCTCATATACTTGATTGAACTAAGAAGCACATTCCTCATGTGTGTTATTGTTTGTTTTATAGGCCTGTCTAATCTTTGGCTTAAAGGTGGACTTTGGGAGTGGCTTCAGGTCTGACTTAGCAGGGTTTCCTGGGGCCATAGTCTTGGGGGTTCCTCCAGTCTCTGTCAGACCAATAAGTCTGGTCTTTTTTGTGAATTTGAATTTTGTTCTACATTGTTCTCCCACTATGTACAGGACCATTTATTGTGATCCCTGTCAGAGACGTCTGTGATGGTAGCCAGGCACCATTTAGTTCTTCTGGGCTCAGGGTGGTGGAGGCTGTGGCTCATGTGGTCCATTAGTCCTTTGGACTAATATTTTCCTTGTGTCTTTGATTTTCTTCATTCTCCTTTGCTCTGGATGGGATGGGACAAATAGATGTATCTTAGATGGCTGCTCAAAAGCCTTTAAGACCCCAGACGCTACTCACCAAGGTGGGATGTAGAACATTTTTTTTTTTTTTTATGAACTATGTTATGCCAATTGACCTAGATGCCCCCTGAAGTTATGGTGCCTGGTCTCTACATTATTTTAAAGTTCAAAATTACAATGCATGGATTAGCACTATACCTTCATGATTTCATTTCTTCTCATAGACTTGATTCTCATTATCCTCGGAGCATTTGACTTCCAAATATGTTGCTACATGTTCAACTCTGTACTTTGAATTCAAGAAACACCAGAAGGAGCAAAGTTTCCATATTTGTGGAGTTTTCTGTGCCTAGCTTTATCTAGGTAAAAGCTGAATGTTGAGTTTTACATTCATTTAGAGTAATTCAAAAGTTCTTCAGGTCAGGGGAGGGTCATATGGATACCCTACAAGCTTCATCTGTTTCGATATGGAAAACTTAATGGAATAAAACACACACACACGTACAAGAGGCAATTATAGTCTTGGTGGTTTATGATAGGACATAAACACAGCACTCAAAAAGACAGAAAATTTTACCACATGCAGGTACAAGGAAGGTGGTCTATGCAGAAGGATTTGCCCAACCAAGTCCAGCCACCTAAAGTCATTGGTTTTTGGTAAACCAAATAACTAGAGTTATCTCATACCTTTATACAGATCCTGTTGCCCCTTAAGGCCCTCCTTTATTCTTCTACCTAATATTGTGATAGTAATATGTTCCACTCCCTTTGCTCTCACTCCACAGTCTCAGTAGAACATGGAGGCCCCCAAGCCACTCATCTGCACATTCTCTGTGCTCCTTCACTTGAAAATCCTCCAAGCTCCCTTTCCTTCCGTAAACCAATCTCAGCTCCCTATTTTCTATTTCTTTCCCTTGTATTTTAAGTTTCCTAACTCAGACAGTGTGTTGCTTCCAAATCAGACACAAACCCTCTTCCTTTCATCCTAGGCCAGACAATTAGTTCTAATGCTTAATTCCCTTTCCTTCATCCCATACCTTCTAAGCATATTTTCCATAATATTTTCTACATTCCAAGGTTTACAAAAAAACTGGCGGTGAAACACAGCAAACTGTTTTAGCCTAATAGTTTTGCAGTGTACTTGTCACTTGTTAAAGGTAAAGCTGGCTTTTTTACACCATATAATTGTATATAATTCAATTACGGTACTTGACAAGCCAATGTAAGCATGAAATCATATTTAAAGTAAAAAATTCATGTATCATGTATTTGTTGACTAGATAACTTTTTACATTTTCATCTGGAATGTTTTGGCATCACAGGGCAGCCTAAAATGTGACACATATTGTGCCAATTACATTTAATTCAATTAATTGAAACTCACTAGGTCTTTAACTTGACTCGACGCTCTTTGCTTATTTATTCTCTGGTGTTGTATCATTCACATTTTCTTTCTTCACACAGCCTTCCCCTCCACTATGCCCCACACTGATGTAGTAGAAAGAGGTCTTTGGTGCCAGAGACACCTAGGAAAAATTAAGAGTATGGAGCCTACCACTGGAGCCTGTGGCCATGCACAAGCTTCTTTTTCTAAGACTCGATTTCCTTTATGCATATTGATAGCCACTTTGCTGAATTATTGTGAAAATTACAGATATTTGTTAAGCATTTAACAGTGAGGCTGCACATAGCAAGTATGCAATGAATATAAGCTTTTGTTAATATTTTCTAGGGCTCAATTTCCGTATCACCTATTCTAAGAGACCTTCTTGGAAGCCCTGGAGATGGAAGCAGTTTTTATCTGGTGGCGTAGTGGTTAAGAGATACAGCTGCTAACCAAAAGGTCACCAGTTCAAATCCACCAGGCACTCCTTGGAAACCCGAAGGGGCAGTTCTACTCTGTCCTATAGGGTTGCTATGAGTTGGAATCGACTCCACAGCAACAGGGGTTGTTAATATCCAGAGGAAGGTCTCCAGGTGGTGCCAACGGTTTGTGCTTGACTGCTAACCTAAAGGTTGGCGGTACAAACCCACCCAGCAGTACCATGGAAGAAAAGACCCGGCAATCTGCTTCCATAAATACCACAGCCAAGAAAACCCAATGGAGCAGGTCTACTCTGTAACACATGGAGTTTCCATGAGTCGAAACAACTTGACAGCAACTAACAACATCCAGAGATGAATTTTATTTGCAGCTCTTTTATGGTCCTGATTACTTTTATATGCGGCATTTTAGTTATTGATGTGCATATATTATCTCCCCTATAAGGTGAAATTTTCAGAGGAGAGATTCAGATTTCTATATTCCTACATTCCTGTGGAGCCCTGGTGGCACAGTGGTTAACAGCTTGGCTGCTAACCAAAAGGTCGGCAGTTTGAATCCACCAGCTGCTCCTTGGAAACCCAATGAGGCAGTTCTACTCTGTCTGATAGGGTTGCTATGAGTCGGAATCGACTCAACAGCAACAGGATATGCACTATGCATCTATCCAGGAGCTTGCAAATAATCGGTGTAATAATAAGTGTTTAGTGAATTTTTTAATAGAGTGTTTTTAATTAAAAATTAATTTTCTGACAAAACTCAGATCAATTTTTAAATAAGTATATCCTGGTTTCCCCTGACTTCTCCAATTGTTTTATGCCTCACCAAATTGATTTACATCAAACACCAAATGATTTGCAATATTTTCCCTCAGATATGGTTTATTTAGCAATCATATATAATAGGAAATACAGAGAATTGCAGCAGAAAAAAAAAACACAAGAATTGTAGGCTGTCATGTTAAAAATTAAATAAAAGAGGTCCTAGTTAAATGAAAGGGCATAGGAAATTGCAAGATATATATGTTGGGTAGCTGAGGATAAAAATGCAAAGCAAGACATTCAAGGTGCAGCGGCCTAAAATTCATCAGTCTCTTCAGTATGGCCTCATTATTGCTGTGTACAGAAGGGATGGGCACAGGTGACATCAGCTCTGACTTTCTGCTAATTAGTAGCTATCTTTCTCTGCCTCTTTCATTGTCCTTTGAGGTACTGGATGAGATAGAGCTGAAAAAGTCACCTGTAACAGAGAGAGGGAGAAGGAAGGAAGGAATACGAAAGATCAAAAAGGAAAAAAAAAAAAAAGGAGAGGAGAGGGAAGGAGGAAGAGGATAAAGAGAGGAAATGAAGGGAAGAAGGAGGGAGAACAGAAGAAGAAAAAGTGCATAAAGCAACATGACAACTCTTTTGAAGAAATAGAGCATCTTTTCTCTACTCCTTCTCTAAGTTTAGTCACAGTGCTTTGTAACTCACATAACTTGGAATATTAGGTAAAAGCCCAGATACGGAAATTGAAGAATTCTTTATATGCCACTATTGTTTATTAACAAAGTCTGTAGATCTTAAAGCATTAATAGGAAAAAAAGTGGGCATGTTTCCTATTACATTTGAGAAACAGTTTTTCAGTTTACTTCTCCCTTGAGAGATTCGATAGCTTTACTGGCTCTAATAGGAACAATAATAATTGGACCTTCTGATAGTCTGATTCTATTTTAAATGCAGAATATTTTCTAGGTGGTAAATAGCTAGTTTTAAAAAGACATTAAAAGCAGTAGTTTCTCCATAAATAGAAATAAAAAGTCCATTTTTAAAGAACAAAAAGTTCACTAAGATACCGCTATGATGTACATATCTATACATTTCCCCCAACACATCAATATACATCAATCTTTACTGCTCACATGTAAAATATCAACTGCATTATAATGTCTATGATACAAGTCAATTATTTAGCTGTGTGCTACACAAGGTTCAGGCAAAACAAAAGCTAAGGACCTTATTCACAGAACATTTAGAAGCATGTTATACACTTTCTATGCACAAATATATCTTAAATTACAATGTTGCATACTAAATATGCATATAGAATATGGCTTACACATTAAAAGTGATCCAAGTTGTGAGTTATATAATCCCACCACTTAGAGGTAAAAGCTTGTGATTGTATCCATTTCTAGAACATTGTTTAGGATTGTGGAACCCAAGAAAAAAGCAGGTGTACCAGAAAACTCAGGATGAACGTACCCTCCTTCACTTCATTCTTTAGTTGATGGCTACCCTTGCTGTTTTTTCCATCCAATTTCTACCTTTCACAAAGACAAATCCACTTAAGCTCACAATCACTGAAGTGTTTGTACAGTGAAAAGTTACAACATCTAATTGTGCTTGACCTTTCTTGTCAACTAATAACAAAAAAAGGTAGTTCTTCAGTTTGGAGCAAAGGAAAGGCTTTGCACATGCTCAGGCAAAACGTGACAAGGAAGCAGGGCCTCCAAGGAGGCGCGGTTTGTTTCTGTGTAGTAAAATTTAAAAGCCACGTCACATGATGTTATCTGTACAGAAGTGTGGGCTTCCATTTCCATAGGTATTTTCCCATCCACACACCACACACATACATACATATACACATATACACACATACACACACACACACGCATACTTCTTGTTTCTTTTCCCTCGGTCTATAATATATTTTGCTAAATCCTGGCAGGATTAACACCCCAGCAGGCAAATTCCATTCTCAGTTCTAGTGTCCATCTCCAACAACAGCCGAAGGTTTTTGTTCTCTTGGACTTTAGGTAATGCATGATTTGCATTGTAGGGGATGCATTAGTGCCTTGAAACCACGTGATGGTTGCAGGTTGGTCCAACAGTCCCAGGGAATGGTTTCACTGCTGCTTCTCAGCTCTAAAGTTACAGTGAGGCTTTCATCCGGTCCTAGAGCCCGTGCAATGATGTTCCATTGTTGTCCCCGGACTTCAAACATAGCTTCTGAGAAGCCCCACTTCTAATTTTGTTCCCATGTGTTTAAAATTGTAAGGACAATCTAAATAGCCTGATCGTCAGAGATAAAAAAAAAAAAAAAATTTCCATAATTTGTTTTTGCTTTCCTTTTTTTTTTTAGGCCTTGAAAAATTTATAGTTTTAGCACTCTGTGTAAAACAGTGTACAAAAGAAATGAAAAAATCCCTCATCTTCACGTGACTGGGTTCATAGTAATGAAAACTTTTAAACTGCCCAACTTTTGTTCTAAAAATTTCTCTGGCTTGATTGAAGAAGTCCAATTTGTGGACATAAAACAATGGCAGAAGCACTGGCCAAAAACTCTAATCACAACTTTGAGTGTATTTGTTTGGCCTGAGTTACCAGCTCAGAATTCATGTTCTTATTAAGTCCTTCTATAGGAGTCCATAAAAATGGTCTGAACCAAGTATAGATTTAAAGGGGAGAATAAGCTTGTTGAAAAGCTGATGATTTAGAATGTTTTAGAGCTGTTCTCAGTATCCTGAAATAAAATCCAAATAAAAAGTGATGAGTATGATTTAGTCATATATAGGCATTGATTACTGTATGGCAATTTCACATTGGACTTCATATATCTTGTCAAAAATAAAGAATTTATATCAGCAAATAATAGTTATTAGTATCATACCATTTGGAATTTCTCTTCCTATTTATTCTGCAGTGTATGTGTGTGTGTGTGTGTGTGTTTGAAACTTTGGATCAGAAATCACACAGTCAAATAGCTATAGGGGCTTGGCAGGTGGTGGAAAAGAGCTATGTGGGTTTGTGCAAGTGTAGAACAACTAGAGTCACAGGAACCATAGTGAACTAAAGAGCATAAATCAAGTCTAAAGACACATAAAAACATATTTTAAGTCAAACAAAGAAAATCTATAGGCTAAATTCAGCCCACAAGCCACCAGTTTTTGACCTCTTCTTTGACAGTGAACACTAAAGAGCTGGCACTGGTAGGAGCAGAGGCCACTTCATTCCCAATGAATAACGGGTCTCATACTGGTTTGCTTTTGACATGCTTGAAATCTCTGACATATCTTTCAAGAAAGCCAATATGATGAAAGATATGCCACCATCTTTTAAATAATAAAGCCGCATAGGATTGTATATCCAACTCCAAACCCATTCATGTTAATTAACAAAACATAAAAGAAAAATGTAAGCAAAACAAAATTTTGTGGACTGAAATCTCTTAGAAATGCTGGTGAAATTAGACAACAGCTTGAAAAGAAGATTTCAAAGGTTCCTGTTTCTTGCCCTTAGTGTAATGTTGCACATGGATTTATGGGGTCTTGACATAGCACGAGATTAATTAGGCCTCCATATTTCCTGAGAAAGATGACTTGTTGCTAGTATTTCATGATGGGTACTGCACATTGAGAATGTAGCAGGCCATGAGCTTTCAGAGATATGGGGGGAAAATCTCCTCTTCGTGCTTGACTCTACACAGCCCTGCCTCCAGTCACTCCTTTTCCACTGGCCAGTTCTGGCAGGGCTGCCATACAATCTACATGTATTCCTTGATTGTGCTATCAGTTACAAACAGAATAAGCTATCAGTTAGAAACAGGGTATGGTGAATTTGCAAACTAGGAGCCAACAGGACAAATCTGACCCTCACACATATTTTTTCTGGCCCACACAAAGTTTCAAAAACTTTGAGCCAACATTAAAAATGGGAAGATTTTACATTAAAAAATCTTTTAACGAATAGGAACATCTGGAAATACTGTACCCTCAGATCTGTTGGAGCCCAACAGTGGCTGGCCGCAGCATTCAGGTTGAGTGTATCCTGCTTTCTATGCTTCCAAGGCTGACTACTCCCTATCATCCCCCAGATACCATTCTGAATCATAGTTGCCAACTGTCACTTCTTCTGCACTATAAAATCTCCACTGAGTTAGCATTCCCTTACATACACTTAACTGAAAGGTTGGCAGTTTGAACCCACCTAGAGGCACCTCAGAAGAAAGGTCACAGCTTCTGAAGGTAATAGCCTTGAAAACCTGTGGAGTACAGTTCTGCTCTGCAACACATGGGGTCGTCATGGTGGTGGTAATACATACTTTGGGGCTTTATCATATAACATCTGGACTCAAGTACTCTTCTAAAACAACCACGGACTCTAAAGATAATAAAATTATAGCTTGGATGGAGGGTACAGAGAGGAATTGCTGTGGCAAAGATGAGGCAATATATTCAGACTGTTAATTATAGAGATAGGTTTTAGTTGCTGAACAGTCACTTTGCAGCTTAATTTCTTTCTGAGTTTCATACATAAAATAGGAATCACAATCAGTAGCTCTGGAATTGTTGAGAGGGCTATGGGAGATAACATGTCAGATGTTCAGCAAAGTACCTGACACTTGGTAATTGCTATTAATGAACCTATTATTATGAATACAAGAGACAGTCATACAACCAACTCAAGAACACTGAGCAAGATATTATCTGAAAAGCTAATCCTATTTAAACTCTTTCATATCTACAGCAACATTTGAGGAAATAATGATTACCTCTCAAAGTACTGGTATCGTACCTTCAGCCTTTTTGTCTCACTGCTACCCCCACCACACCAGCAGGACTAACACTTGAGGCTCGTTTCTTACTTTTTCTAGGAGACACTAGATGTATCCACTATATATACACACATCCTTCCTTTCTAGTCCCTGTACCTCCTCTGTATGCTCAAGGCAGTGGGTCTCAACTTTAGTGGGCAGAAATATCAACAAATAAGCTTACTACAAGTTCATATTTCCAAGGTATCACTCCCAGAGTAAATAACTTGACAGAGCAAAGGTGGCCCTAGAAGCTGAACTTTTTAAAAGAGAACCACTGATGCAAATTTCCACGTTTTGGTGAACACTGACGTTTGTTTCGTCATATGTTCCCACTTTTTTGCTATCACTCGGTGTAAAATACTCGTATTTCCTACACGAAGTGGAAAACAAAATGAGGATTAAACCTCCATATGGAAAATAGCTTATTATTTTTAAGGACTAAAGCATTTCAGTAAGTATAATTTTTACCGACAAGCAAATTAAGAACATTTGGAAAAACTAAATATTTATTCACCTGTTAATGTTTTGCTCTGAAAGCTAGCAGACATTTTTTAAATGAATTCAGGAGGACATTTAAGGAAGATAACTCTACCTCGAACAATATTCTACAAACCATTTATTTTAGAAATTAGGTTTCTAGGATAAAAAATAAAATTACCTCTCATGTTTAAAATGACAGGAGCCATTAAGGTGTTTCAAGCCTACGAATGTGTGTCAGTATATTTTTCTTCAGCATTTACTACGTCTTCTGAGTTCTTATGAAGATCAGGTTCACCTAAAAAAAACAAGCAAGCAAACAAAAAACCAAATAAGACTTTGGAAAAACCTAATAAGGTCAGGAGACTGCAGTAATTTGTAGAATGTATGGAAGACTGAATTTTACAACAGATTTTGTGGGATATTTCTCCAAAAGGTACCAGGCATTTAAATTTCAAACTGAAGATTCATAAAGTATAACAAGTCATCTTATGGCAGTTAGACAGCTCTTTGAAGCTGCCATTTAATCTGGGAATACAGAAATGAAACAGATGAGAGATGCTTAAATCCCATGGAAAAATGGTGTATGCGTTTCCTGAATATTTTTTAATGGAAACATTCTTTTAAACAAACACTTTAATGATCGATGTCTTTTACCACACAATGGTTAGTTACTGTGAATTTAAAACAAAAGAGTGTAAAAGAATAGTAAGGAAGACATAATTTGTCAAGACAACCTAATGGAATTTATAGTCCTAGAGTCACTCAGCTTCTATATAAACCTTGAAAACCATTAGCACAGAATATGTTTCAACATTTCTGGAAAGGTTGTAGAGAACTGATTAAAGATAGAAATATACATTTTAAAAATATATGGATGAGAGGCTTACAGCATGAGAAAGAAGGTAAACAAAAGAAGTAGAAATTATTTTTGAGTCACTTAAAATACTTTTATATTTCAAGACGTAGTCATATATGATAGAATGCTCTGTGTCTGAAATGTTTGAAGATATTTCTAACAATTCAGCTTTGCACCCATTAACTTTGAGATGATTCCTTCAACATATATTGTAAGACCATGTGGTATCAGGAGCCCTAGTAACGCACCCTGCTGGCGCTGTGTTTAAGAGCTCGACTGCTAACCAGAAGGTCACCAGTTCAAATCCACCAGCCGCTCCTTGGAAACTCTATGAGGCAGTTCTAGTCTGTCCTATAGGGTCGCTCTGAGTCGGAATTGATGGCAACAGGTTTGCTTTTTGTTTTTGTTTTCAGTGTGGTCTCAGTTGCAACAGATTTTTATTGAGGTCATAAAATTAGTGAGCATAGAGAATATATGTGATGTTTTCACAAAGCAAATTTATTTTGTCTCTCATGGACTCTTTAAAACATATCCAATGGGGGTAATTATCCTTTGTTCCATGATCAAATTCCTGGTAGTCTTATCACTTTTCTGATCATTCTTAGATAATGAAAATGAAGTGTGGTCACTGTAAGCTGCCAAAGTTCCAACTCAGAAGGTCTGGCCATATATTGTAATATACATTAATCTTCAAACAAAGATAGGACTTCCTTCCTACCTTAAGCTTGCTATATAGAGCCCAGAGTGTGGGGTGAGGGAGGAAAGGTGACTTTTATTTTTTTTCATTCTTCTATGCCCTCCTGAGCTGGAACAAGGGAGTAAAGAGGGCTAAGAAAAGCAAGAAAGTTCTTACATGACTAGCACCATTGTAGGATAGCTTTGTACTCACTAGAACTGGCAGATGTTTAGAGAAGAATCTTGTTTTAGGGACACATTCATGGGCTCTTCAGAGACTGTTTGACAGGTGCCGTGGCTAGAGACTTCTCACTATCTTGGTATGGCCACATGGATCTCTGGTTCCTTTACAACCTCCACAGTCCCTGGGAATTAGTTGGCACATGTCCAGTTTCTATCTGCTGAGGTCCCATCACCCTTCCAAATATGAGTGGTACACATTTGTTTCACATGAAACACTGATGAAGCATTTGTCCCCAAAAACTCTGAGGAAAGGCTGAAACCTACACAGCCTCCTTTACTTTGGCTCATGTATCATCATCTAATCCTTTAGATCTCTCACACAGGAACCAGACTCCATTTTCAATATCCTCTTAACTTCAAGCTCTCAAGCATCCTGGTGAAGCTACCTCCTTTGACTGGAGATGAATAGGGAAGCATTCCTACATCTTCCCCAATAGCGGAGCTGTCTTTAAAGAAATCCTCCTTATAAATTCTTCTTCAGTCTTCAATAACCTAACCCTTTCATATGTTTGAACTAGGTGAGAGCTGTTGAATCTCTGCCTCACAACTAATTTTGTTTTCTGACACTTACCACCTTAGGGTCTTGGCTTAAACTTCTGATTTAATATTCTGTTACTTTAGACTAGCACAGAACAGACTGCAATAGAATAACAAAAGAGGAGGGAGTGGAATGGAAAGGATAGAATAGAAGATACTGTATTAAAGGGAAGGTATATAAGTAATTATTTCATTGGTTCTCAAAACTTTTGAGTGAACCTTTTATAATGGGGAAAGGACACTGAGGTTTACCTACCCCCAAATGCTCTTAATTCTAGTGGATAAAGAACAGAATAACTGATCATTGGAAGAGGAACAAAACAACCAAACAATGTAGCAATTACAAAAAATAAATCCCAAAATGATATGCAAAGTACGTCCTAGAATAATTCTATACGTGCAATTAGAAAATCAGCAATAAAAACTACGACCAACTCAAGACGAGTTACGTAGCACTGAAAATAAAGCATCTACCCTGAAAACTGTGGAACTCCTGCTGTTTGCAGGGGCACATGCACAACATTGCCAAGCACTGCATGTTAGCCCAATTACACACTGGATTAGAGTCCTCAGCAAATTCAAATCTTTACTTGTAGAAGCCTTTATAATTAACTTAGGTAATACTATCTGTAAGTAACCCTTAGTCTTTCACGAAAAGAAATATCATTCTGATATATCATTCTGCCAGAAAATAACTTGCATTTTTGATCCATTAAAGATCATCTTAAATGACCTTCATGACCCAAGAGTTGTTAGGCACCATCAAACCAATTTTTGACTCATAGAGACCCCAAGTGACAAAGTAGAACTGCCCCACGTGGTGTTCTAGGCTGTAATCTTTATGGGAGAAGATTGCCAAGTCTTTCTCCTATGGAGCAGCTGAGTGGGTTCAAACTGCCAACCTTTTAAAGGTTAGCAATCAAGAGCTTAACCGTTGTGCTACCAAGCCTCTTTGGCCCAAGAGTCATCTATGTAAAAGACCTCAAGAAACATCAATGGTAGTGAGAAGTTCCAAACATTTTTTAATCATGGGCTCCTCCTGTAATCTGATAAAACCTATGGACTCCTTTTTGCAACAAAATTCTTAAATAAATAAAATACATAAGATTAAAAAGGATTCTACTTACATTAAAATGTAATTATCAAGGTATTTAAGTAAACATAGTGGTGTCATACAGTAATACACATACTTCTCTATTAATGCATTAAATAATAAAGTCTAGCTGCAGGTCTATTATCTACATAATTTTGAAGTAATGATGGCATATGATATTTCAAGATATCTCCAAGAATTTAAATTTGTTATGAAAATATCTGTGACTTCTACTGGTAACAAACACAAGTACCATGAATGTTACATTCTATTGTTTTCTAGAAATGAAGGAAATGCTAAATTTTAATAAAAGGTTAGTAAAAATCACTCTCATAGTGGACAGACCCCATCTGTGTAGCCCTGAGTTCAGACCTTTAATCTAGTTCGACTTCATTTTACAGGTGAGGAACAGGCCCAAATGATCAAAGGATTTCCACTAGTGCAGACCACCAATAGAACCTGAAGTCAAAACTGTTAGCTTTTAACTCACTGCTACTACAACAACACCAGCAAACTGACCTTGTACATTCACTTTATCAAAGTGATTTGCAAGATTACACATATAGGAAGCTACCCCTTAGGAATGCAAACAGAATATGATCTGTTTAAAACAAGTGCACAGGAGCTCGTTAGATACTACAACAAGGAAAAAGGTAGTGGAAGTAGAGGACCTTGGATTACTCTATCTCAAAGAGCTTTTAGGTGTTCATCTAAACCAGTGGCAAAAGTTAAAACTTGGAAAAAATTGTTTGTAAAATGATGGAAACATTTTGGCTTCGATTTCTAAAAAGAGTCTAAATTCAGCAGGGGTGGGGAGTAGTCACGGGGGGACAGACCTAGCAAGACAAATAAAAATCCTCTAAATTTAGATAATCCAGGTTCTTAGCTTGCAATTTGCGGTCACTATTATTTTATTAGAATCGTAGTACATTAGTTTCGTAGATGACGTAAAATAATCCCTGCAGTGAGTAACACAACAAAGCACACTATCAGAGGATGTTAGAGACTTCAGCTCTCCAGTCATGGTGTCGCTGAACTACTGTTTGTAAAGTAATAAATTATTACACAGTTGAAAATGTAACAATAATAATTAACACTTAGTGAACACCTCCTAGGTGGTCAACACTATTCTAAGTGCTTCACACATCTTAACACACTTAATCCTCATAACAACCCTATGAGGTAGGGTTTAACAACTGTTGCAACTGAGGTATAACTTGAGTAACCTGCCCAAGGTCTCAAAGCTGACAAGTGGCTAGATCTCTCTGAAAAAGCCAAACCAGAATTATCACCTCTAGTTCCACCATTTGTCAAAGTACAATTGCCCACAATACTTCCTCCACCACTTCTGCCATATCCACATGCCACCTATCCTTTTACTTACTAATATTCTTTTTAATACCTTTTCTTTTTTAGAGCAGTTTTAGGTTTATAGAAAAACTATACAGAAAGTACAGAGTGCTCATGTACTCCATAAACACAGTTTCTATTAACATCTTGTATTAATGAACCAATATCGCTATATTACTATTAACTACAGTTCATAGTTTACCTAAGGGTTTATTCTTTGTATTATAAAGTCTTCTGAGTTTTGACAAATGCATAATGCCATGTGTCCACCATTACAGTATCATGGAGAATAGTTTCACTGCCCTTAAAATGTCTTGTGCTCCAATTATTCATCCCTCCTCCCACCCTCCCCTGAACCTCTGGCAATCTTACCTAATATTTTTCTTTACACAGATTTTAAATCTACTCCCTTTTAAAAGCTTAGTTTTGTCTTCAACAGTAATTTTTTAAACAATAGAGATAACAAATTAGATATGCTGGTGATATTTTTCTAATACGTAGGATTCATAATTAAAACAAAAGATTATTTCTTTTATAGATACAAAAACACAATTGATTTAATAGTTTATAAGGCATTCTCACATATATTTATAACTTGTCCAACCCAACAACCCTTGATGAGTAGGAAAGTCATCACTGTGGTTTCCATCTTAGGGATGAAGAACACATGATCAGAGGGAAAAATGACTTCTCCAAGGCACCATAGCCTAGTGAGTTTGGAAGACAGAGCTCCAAATTATTCCTCAGAAAAATACTCCTGGTAAATTTCCATACTTAACAGCAATAGCAAATAGTGTTTTAAAATTCCTTACCCCACAAAAACTTGGTGAGAACAGTCTTTTCAACAAAAAGACTAGTGCTGGAGTTACACTGCATTCTCATTTCTTCACGGGAAAAATATTATCTTTGCTATGTATATCAGTATTTCTTTAAGTAGGCAGATTTGTCTAGGTTGCTTCAATTTTATTTTTGGTCCATTTATGCAGCTTATCTGGCAGGTAATTAGAATGAATTGATAAGCAAAGATTAAAAATTATAGTCACTGGAGAAATGTAGGGAAAAAAACAGAGCTTCTGAACCTGATGGGTGTTTTGGCATCTTATAATTTGCATTATACTATGGGAATAGGAAGTCTTGGACATCAGACGAAAGCACTCTCGCTATGTTAAGATTCTGCCCTTAATTTAAATGCATCTGCAGAGGACACATTTTTAAGTGGGCTTTCTGCCTTCCACTCTACATGAAGATAACATAAGAGAAGGGAGGACTGAACACTAAGAGAGATGAAAAGGAAGGTAGGGCTTCTGAAGAAAAACTCCACCTACTTCCCAAATATGTTCTCTCCAACCCTGTAAAGTTAAATGAAGTAATTTTTGATAAAGTGTCATACAAAACACAAACCAGGAAATCACTCAATTATTTCTTGGCTCCCTAAAGCAAAACAGAACAAAAAATCTAATTTCAAGGAAAACACAGAGACTTACATTAGCAAACTCTAGAATGAATCCATACACCCAATATTCAAGTGTTAGGCCTTTAAATTACAGGTGATTACAGTGTAATCTACAGGTGATCTAGAGAATATGAAAGATTTCTATGGACATTCTTCTGTCATTCAACAAAATTATATTCAACTTGGGGAGATACCACCATGCCATGCAGCCAGAGGTGAAGTGGAGAAGCAGAGTCTGAACAAAGGCAGGAGGCTGAAAACAAAAAGATGTGCCAATACAGATGTGAAGCCCAGTTGAAAACACTTTCCCTAGAAATCCACTGGTTGAAGCAACAATTTCTCCATTCAAGTACCACTGTTTTAGAAGAAGGCTCTAATACCTAATAAATGCAATTAGGGATTTGTGTGATTGACTCACAGATTCTTTAAAATAATAATAATAATAATAATAATAAGGCAGCTCTAATGACAGGGAGACAGTAAGAGCATTGATTTATCCTAGGGGGTTGGGGAGCTGGGAGGGTGGCACCTGAGAGAGAGAGACAGAGAGAGAGAGAGGGAGGGAGAAAGAGAGAGTCTGGAGTAGTGACCTTAAGGTCATTCAAATCACAGTTTGATTGCCTTAGAGTGGCAGGAAAGGATTGTGGAAATGATACGATTTGGTTTTTCAGGCCAAGTCGACTGAGAGGCAATCCAGCTTCTCAATCAAGGAAGAGATGGGATGAAAATTAAATCTGGGAGATGTGCCAAGAATTCCTTTTATCATTTATAAGTAGAAAAAAATTACATAGAGAATACTGATGAGTTATAAAAGCTGTAACTTATTTGAAATAGTAGACAGATGCCTTGTTGATGTGATTTCATTTTGAATTAATAATGTAAAATAGGTCATTATTCCACTCGTACTATGCTTTATAGAGTCTTTTCGGCTCTGCCAAGAAGTTGCTGCACAGATGAATCAAGCTAGCTGTTGGAAGCTATCTACATCCTTCCTGAAGAAGTCGAGGATCCTGGTCTTACCTATTTTCAAAGACGTACTCTACTGCTCTTTGAGGGTAATTCCAGTCATGAGGAAATTATGTTCTTTAGTGGTAAGATAATTTTTTTTTTTTTTTTTTTGCATGAGTTTCCATTTAGGGAAGTTAAGAGGAAAAAACAGTGAGTCAGGAAAGGATGTCTACTTTGATTTTGCTCTTAATTTTCCCCCGTGGAGACCAAAACCACTTATAATCCTCAACTAGTCAAATACACAAATTTCAGGCAAAAGGGTATCTATTACAATAAGAAAGATTCAGAAAATGCTAGTGGTAACCCAAAATTTTAGGGATCTTTAGATGTCTCTAGTGATATTCTATAAATATTATTTGACGAATTTGTAGACAGTGTTGAATTGGCACTACCAAATGCCCGAACAAATAATTGGGTTTTTTTTTCCATCTTATTTAGCTTTAAATCATCAAAGCTTAGAGGGTTTGGTTGGTACCTAAGTAGATTAAGGCCCCCCAATCAGGCCAAGATAAAAATCAATTCTACATATCCCACTTATTTCTAACCTGGATGAGAAAGTCTCTAGTGTTCTTACAAGATGCCTTTCATGCTATTTATTTCTCTCTTATGTACATGCTGCTATCTAACTTAGGCTGTATGATGAGGGGCTCTTTAACGGGATGTGTGGAGAGAGTCGCTCTTATGTACTTAGTTTTTGAAAGTAGCAGCAGAAGAAATTGCTTCTCTGGGCATACATGCAAGTTAGTCTTATTGAAGTACACTTAAACTGTAAATTCATGCTTTAAAATGAAAGCACTTTAAGCAATTAGTCACAAAGTACTTTGTTGATCTACAATCATCCAACAGGATGTATGTGGGTCCCTGATCTATAAAGACCGATATAACAGGATTACTCTCATCATGGAGGTGAGCTTATTTAAAATAAATTGTGGGCGCTCTATTATCTCTGTATCAAACTAACATCAAAACGATTATCTTACTCTCACTGAACAGCTTTTATCTGATGAGATTTCTGTTTCTTACTGATATCTATGGGTCTTCCCTAATCAGCAGACCTGCTCAACATATTTTATAGATGCCTATCCCAAGAAAGAAGGACGATGTGGGAACACGGGGAATGCTTTCTTTATCCAGAGTGCTGAATTCTTTTTCACCTCCACAAAATTTTCCTGATATGAATTAAAATTAGTGCAAGCCTTCCAAGATTAGTTCCTAGTAACTGTCCTGTTAAAAATTGGGCCTAGATTGTGCTTTGAAGGTGATATCGTGATAAAGTTTGAACATCAGATTCGTGAAGGTTTTCACCGTCTCCCTTTGAAGACATCTTAAATCCCTTCTGAAGGAATCTCTTGGTTCACTTTTCCTTTCCCCTTCACTTTTCATAATTTCTTCTTTGGAGAGGAAAAATTATGGAAATTAAATATATATGACAAAGGTCAAAGACTTCAGCTATAAGTCTCTTTCGCATGATTTCTGGGAACTTCCTAGATTCCTGTAGTTAAAAGGGAAAGTTATATTAGCCAAGGTATCCAAGATGAACAAAGGTCCCAAAAGAAGTAAACTCAGGAGAACTGAAGAGCTTTGACTGTCTATAAAGTCTAAATATAGGCATACTTTAAGGGAGAAAAACTAAGGTGGTAAAATTATTTTGAGAAAGAATTGAATTGCCGTGAACCAAGTTTGCTGGACTTAGATAAAATGTCCTCTTTGTAATAGAGGCTACAGAATGCTCTCTTTTTCAGAAGGCAAGTACCTTAAGTGTCAGAATCCTCAACTGAAAGTATTTAGACAGAGGTTGTGCATTTTCAGCTCTCTAAAATGGACAGCCACAACAACAATTCAAAATTAAGAAATTCCATTCCTTCATTAACTCATGCAAAAACCTGGGTGGCTTTGAAAGGTATTTGGGAGATATAGTCTATAATGTATCTTGGCAGATGAGTTACGAATGGAAATGTGAGAGAAGAGTCAAGATCATTTCACCATACAGTGGTTCACTCAATTGATCAATTGAATTGACCCAGTGCATGTTTTACCATGGGATAATCATAATCTCATATCAAAATCAGTATGGGAAAGTCATATATTTCCATAGTAAACTTCTTTTAATGAAGCCTTCTCTAAGCTCTCCATACAAGCTGGAGGCACATATGTGAACCCAGGGGAATAATAATTATAGAAAACACTAGGTTCCAAGCAATTTACACATATTATCTCATTTAATACTCACATAGTTCTGTGAGATAGACATTTGTGACATATTTTTTATCATCTCCACTTCACAAATGAGCAAACAGAAAAACAGATAAATAGCTTGCTCAAGGGTCACACAGCTAAGTGATGAAACCATAACTGAAGTAAGATAGTCCAATTCCAGAGACCTAGCTCCCAACTCTATACCATCCTTTAATACCTGCTTTTTTTTTTTTTTTTTTTTTGGTCTTTCCTCAGTAGGAGTATATGCCTTATCTTTAAATAAAATCTGATGGGAAATTATAACCGAATATTTCTTTCTAAAGGCAGAAATAGTAAATAAGAATAATTATATTTCTTAGTGAAAATATATTCTTTAATACTAGAAACTAGCCAGTCTAAGCTAATTAATTATTGACTACTACTAGTAGTAACCATTAATTAGCTTAACCATTAAGTTCACTGTTAGAAGATCACGATAAAGCAGATGTAAAACAGCAGCTGTTAAAAACAGGCTTTTTCCATGAGACCGGAAGAACTGGATGTTGCCCGGCTACTATCACTGAAAATTTTGATCAAAGATTCTATAGAAAAATCCTGACCAGAAAGGGGAAAAACATGGAACAGAACTTCAAATTCTTATGAAAGCCAGACTTCTGGAGCCATTGAGGCTAGGTGATCCCCCCATCATACCCCGAAACTATAGCCCTGAAGAAACTTTTAAACCTTAAACCAAAAACTATCTCCTCAAACATCTTTAAAGGAAACAATAGTTTAGCTTTTAGTAAGGAATGTTTGCATTGAGTATTGTGCCCTTTTAAAGAATCATCTATGTGATCAAATTGACAACAGCAACTCAAAAGGTTAGATGAGAAGTTTAGGAGACGGAGTTTTTATTAATGATGGTGAAATAATTTGGAAAAGGATATCGAGAAAGGTGGCACAATGTGAAAAATGTAACCAATGTCACTGATTTGTACACATAGAAATGTTGAATTGGTGTATGTTTTGTTGAGTACATTTTTACAAAAAAAAACAAAAAGCAAAAAACAGTCTCTACAGGCAGGAAATAACACGGCTACTCTTAAACTGAATCATGTAGTGGACAGGTCATTCTTAAATCCAACAAAAACAGTATATTAAACCATTCTTATCCCTGCTCTTTACTCCCACTATAACACAAATATTTTTTCAAAGATATCTGTCCCTTTAAATTTTCATGAATCATTTTTTTAAAGGCAGAGAAACATTAAATGTTGCTCAGAGGGACAAATGATACAGTTGATATTAAAGACAAGTAAGTCAGTGAAAGTCACACTACCTTTCTGATGTTTTAAAAATGGGACACGTAGTGGGGTTGTTAACCAGTGTCATAAAACAATATGTGTATTACTGTTTCATGAGAAACTATTTGATCTGGAAGCCTTCACCTGACGTACAATTAAAAAAAAAAAATTAAAAAAAAATGGGACATTCAAAGCGAAAATGGGTAGATGGACTTTATTGCAGAAAGAACATACAAAACTAGTGACTAGCCACTTAAAGAAAATTTATTGGCACTCACCATATTATCTTAGCAAAGAGAAATGCTACACAATGCCATTTCAACAGATGTTTGAAAGCATAAAGATGCTGATGTAGCTACCAGATGAATCTATCCCCATGGCACTGAAGTCAGGTGAACGGAAGAATTTGTAGCTGTTATTAATGTGGTTCATGAAGCCAACTTGACAATCTGCAAAAATGGTTTCCCTTTCTCTCACAGGGCCAGGTAAATTTCCAGCAAATAGATTGAAATCTCCAAATCTACTGGTCAAATGAGAGCTGCCACCACACATGAGGCTTTACTTAAAAAAGGTGTTTTATTGATCAGGACAATTTATGCTTCCATGGACTGGTTTTTGCATCTGAAAAAAAGGTACTTATTGTTAACAATCTAGAGAAAATGTAAAGATGTTGTGAAAAAAATTAAATTGTAATTAGCATTTATAATCAGCTACGTCTACAGGAATTAACGGTGTTAAAATTATGAAGATAAGCATAATTGACTTATTTTCTTAATTTTTGATATATTTTGTTTTTACTACTGAAGTCTTTTGGGATTTTTGTATTCATCAGTGGTGATCTTGAGATGATTCATTTTTTTCTAATTCAACTATTGTTTTCCCCATTTGAATTGCTGGCTAAAAATCATTCAAGGTGATAGCCTGGATTCCTAGGGAGTACAATGCCTCATACATAGAAGGCACATATTAAGTGTTTGTTGATTTCAACTAGAATAGACACTCCAGAATTAATGAGAGGTTATCTTGAAAAATATGGACATCATTTATTAACAAATAGTATATAAGCATTTGGATGTAGGATTATATTTATATAAAGAGGTTATTATCTTTAATTTATCTTAAAAACAAAAACAAAACATGCTTCCATTTCTTTTATCATCAGAAAATGTCTTTTTTCTACTATCTTGTTTAATAACACTATCAAAAAAATCATAAAGCTTCAGGTTACAATATGACTTTCAGGTAGAATTGCACTCTATCACACCTTAATCTCCTAAGAAACATCAATAAAATCATTATTTTGTGTGTGTGTGTGTGTGGTGTGTATGTATCTCACAGGTTATAATTATATCCAATGTAATCCTACTTTTTAATAATTTAATATAAATATCATAAGTATTTTCCCAGCTAATAAACATTTCATTGTGTAAAAATTACATACTATTTTCATTGGTTAAAGCTGAGTAATGAATAAGGACAACAGAAGAATTGATGCATTTGAATTTTGGTGTTAGTGAAGAATATTAAATATACCATGGACTGCCAGAAGAAAAAACAAATCTGCCTTGGAAGAAGTACAGCCAGAATGCTCTTTAGAAGTGAGGATGGCGAGACTTTGTCTCATTTACTTCCCTGGAGTAGGACATCATGCCTGGTAAAGTAGAGGGTCAGAGAAAAAGTGGAGAATCCCTACAGAATGGATTGATACAGTGGCTGCAACAATAGGCTCAAACATAGCAACAACTGTAAGGATAGTGCAGGACTGGGCAATGTTTCATTCTGTTATTTATACATAGGGTCAGCACCTAACAACAACAATTTTATTTGGATTTCATTATGGTAGAGTGAGGGGGAGGGGCAATTTTGGCTGAATATGGGTTTTGGAGAGCAATTTTTAGCCCATTGGAGGTTCCTTCCCTTTCCTACTTACAAGGCTTTATACAGACTCCATCTCTAGGAAAGTCTTAAGAATATAATCTAAGTATAGAATATTATACACTGAAAAATATACTGAATATAAATACAGTATATATTACATGGAGCCCTGTTGGCGCAGTGGTTAAGCTTTTAGCTGCTAGCCAAAAGGTCGGCAGTTTGAATCCACTAGCCACTCCCTGGAAACCCTATTGGGCAGTTCTACTCTGTCCTATAGGGTTACTCTAAGTCAGAACTGACTCGGTGGCAGTGGGTTTGGTTTGTTGTTGTTATATATTATACGTAGTATGGGGTCCTGGTGGCACAGTAGTTAAGAACTCAGCTGCTAACCAAAAGATCTGCAGTTTGAATCCACTAACCACTCCTTGGAAACCCTGTGGGGGCAGTTCTACTCTGTCCTATAGGGTTACTCTAAGATGGAATCGACTCGGTGGCAACAGGTTTGGTTTTTTTGTTTGTTTGTATTATATAGTAGGAATTACTCACATTTATTCATTTGTACGTAAACATGGCATACATTTTGTATACGAAAAAAACAAATACTGTAAGTTCTGGGTTATCAAAATAAAACAATGGCAAAGACTTCATTATCTAAAACTGTTAAGCATATTAACAGTGAGATATTGCTCAAAGAAAGAAAAAATTATATGTAATGCTCAGTAAGGACCACCCCTTGACCAAAAGAACAGAATGTACACTCTGGATTGAGAGGATCAGTTAAAGCTTCTGGAAATAAACTCATAACCTGACTACATCAAACTATCGATAAAATCTCAAAGAGAGTTGCCCCAAGACAGAGCAGTTTCACAGACCACCCCCACTTACAGATTCTGTAAGGAACACACCTTCTGACCACTTGTCTTCCTACCAGTCCAGACTTTTGTGTGTGCTAGTCCTACCACCCTTGGGGAACCCATTTCTTCACCATCACTAAGCCAGTCAGTAATCACGAAGGGGATGCATGCCTCCCTCCCTGCCTTCACTTCTCCTTTTATTGTCCACACAAACACAAGTGTGAGGACACACATACACACCCCAATATCACTTAAAATGCCCCAGAGTTTTGCTGCTGTTCACAGTTCCTTTATCCATAAACAATTTGGGCAAGCCTTCTGTTCTGGAAGAAAGTTTAGAAAATCTAACTAAATCAACCTGTAGCAATTAACTTCTAGTACATGATCTAGAAACTATCCAGAAGGCTACTGGCTATGAATTCAGACAAACTGGATATAAATACCAGCTTTTTCAAAGACTAATTTTGTGAACTTAGACAAATAATTTAGGTTCTCTGAGCCTAAATTTGGTCGGACTAAAATTCTTTCCTTATAAAGTTGCTATAACAAATGTCTGTATAAATGACCAACAGATGAATGAAGAAACGGTGTTAAATTTCACTCTCAAGTATGTAATTTTCAACATTTTAAAATAAAAATTTCTATGGAATATAAATTGCACGTTTGAAAGCTCATTGGATCAGTTGTGCTAAAAGTAGACAGAAGTAGATTTCATGAAGCATTTACTCTAGTCTTTGGGGTAAGGTTTCACAAGAAATTGTTTCCTGTTTCTTGCATTTACTCCTGCCATGTTGCTAAGCTATTTTCTGTGTATTGTAGGAAACTGTGAAAAGGAATGAGAAGGTTAGATGCATCTGTAATATGTACCAGCCTATGATCTTGGGTGACTTATTTGGCTCCCCTGGCCCTCAGTTTCCACATCGGTAAATGGCGACAATCATACCTAAATCATAGGATTATTTGGTGGATTAAGTAGGATAATGGCTGCTACAGAACTCAGCATGTGCCTGGTACATAGTATGTACTTAGTAGAATATGAATCTGCGTACTATTTGGCATTAATAGCAATATAATTACAAAAATAATTTACCATACATAATATGCAATATTGCATCTTAAGATATTTCAAATGTAGAATTCAATGTATAAAGTTTAATTGGTAAACTATCACAAATCTACTAAAATAGTAATCATAATGTATACTCAATCTTTCTTTTAAAAATTTTAATACTTTCCCATAAAATTTAAATGTTTCCCTTATGTTTGGTGGGAAATAATTCTAGTTTGTGGTTTTAATTTTCAAGCAATTATATAGGTCCTATAGGTTTGTGTATGTGTGTCTTTTATTTCCTAGTGAGAAATTCAATGAGCTTTTATTGCAATACATATGGTTTTAAATAAACCTGTTTGTCTACTATATTATTATATGCTCAATGCTATTTCAAATAAATCATAATAATGTTTAAAAATAAGAAAACACCTGTTGTTGGTGTTAGGTGCCGTTGAGTAGATTACAACTCATAGCGACCCTATGTACAACAGAACAAAATGCTGCTTGGTCCTGTGCCATCCTTGCAATCATTGCTATGTTTGAGCCCATTGTTGCAGCCACTGTGTCAATGCATCCCATTGAGGGTTTTCCTCTTTTTCTCTGACCCTCTACTTTATGAAGCATGATGTCCTTCTCCAGGGACTGGCCCCTCCTGATAACATGTCCAAAGTAAGTGAGACGAAGTCTCGTCATCCTTATTAGTAATTCCTTATTAAACCCATTGTCGTCGAGTTGATTCTGACTCATAGCGACCCTACAGGACAGAGTAGAACTGCCCCATAGGGTTTCCAAGGAACACCAATTCCTTATTACTTCTTAGTAATTCCTGTGATGATTTTCTGACTGATTACAAAGGTTGGTTATATGTACAGAGATTTAAAAAGTCCCTGCCTTAAAAGTGTTCAGGAAATTAAACTTTTTAAAGGAATTCTAATGAAATTTAAAATAATATCCAAACAGTGATCATGCCAGAACCTTCAAGGTTCTTCAGTACATGCTTGAAGAACCATAGGTGTCGTTTTAGGTCAACTGCCAGGCTTTTGTTTTGTTGAATGGGTTAAGTTTGAAGCCAGAGCCAAATCGCTTTGAGCAACTAAGGTGATTTCACAGTCAGAGTGGGGAAAGGAAGGGAGAGAGAGGAGATCTGGAATCAAGAGGAATCTAAAACTATGTATTTTGGTGTGAGAACAGGGATGGGTGACAAATAAAGAGATTTACGTTGTACTCTGATGTGTAATGTACCCTTCTCTTCTGTCTCCCCATAAAACCCTTGAGGTGACAACAATGCTTCCAATGTACCTGAATGGGTTAAATATTGGGAGTATATGACAAAGTGTTGCATATAGCCTCTGTGTGAGCATTGGGCAAAACCAAAGGCTGTCTGATGGGACTCAGTCACATTCTGGTTACACATCAAACGCCTGCTAGACAAGAGAGGTACCTGAGATTAGTCCAAAGGACTAATGGACCACAGCTACCACGGCCTCCACCAGACTGAGTCCAGTACAGCTAGAAGGGGCCCAGCTACCACCACTGACTGCTCTGACCGGGATTACAACAAAGGGTCCCAGACAGAGCTGGAGAAGGATGTAGAACAAAATTCTAACTCACAAAAAAAAGGACCAGATTTACTGGCCTGACAGACTGGAGAAACCCCAAGAGTATGGCCCCCGGGCACCCTTTTAGCTCAGTGGTGAAGTCATTCCCAAGGTTCACCGTTCAGCTGGGGACTGGACAGCCCCATAAAACAAAACGGAACTAATGAGGCACAGCAGTCCAGGGACAAGGACTAGAAGGCAGGAGGGGACAGGAAAGCTGGTGATAGGGA
>NW_004443973.1:1949102-1973411 GCF_000243295.1 Trichechus manatus latirostris | reverse complement strand
ATGAGGCACAGCAGTCCAGGGACAAGGACTAGAAGGCAGGAGGGGACAGGAAAGCTGGTGATAGGGAACCCAAGGTTGGGAAGGGACAGTGTTGATCTGTCGTGGGGTTGTTAACCATTGTCGTAGGGCAATATGTGATTAACTCTTTAAGGAGAAACTATTTTGTTCTGTAAACCTTCATCTAAGGTACAAAAAAAAAGAATTCTTTATGTGAGATCAAATTGACAACAGCAACTCAAAAGTTTTGATGGGAAGCCTGGGGGCAGTGAGTTGAAGATAATGGTGATGGAATAATTTGTAAAAGGATAATGAGAATAGCAGCACAACTGTAAGAATGTAATCGATGTCACTGAATTGTACATGTAGAAACTTTTGAAATGGTGTAACTTTGGCTGTGTATATTTTCACCAAAAAAAAGGTCCTCCAAGGTCGAGAAAGGAGAGTGTTGACATGTTGTAGGGTTGTTAACCAATGTCATAAAACAATATGTGTACTGACTGTTTAATGAGAAACCATTAGTTCTGTAAACCTTCATCTAAAGTATAATAAAATAAATAAATAAAGAAGAAAGGAAAGAAGGAAGAAACAAAGAAAGAGTAAGCTAACATGCTGCCCTAGTTTGAAAAGTACCGAGTTACGTCTTTGCAATAAATGAATGAGTGAATGGATAAATAACATACAAACACACACTCACTGTCCTAACTTTTTTAAGTCCTTCTAGGATTAGGTGACTTTGGTGAACAGCACCTGTTAGAACTTCATAATTCTGATCTTTCAAATGTTGTATTCTATCAAATGCCTATTTCTGCTCTACTGTATTGATAGTATAATGCGCAATGTTAGCTAAGAAGATTACATTGGAAACAGTTAGGAACAACCAAATAAATGTATAATATATAATTTACTTATAATTTAAAATATATAATTTTAAAATTATTAGCAAGATGTCATTTGAACTGTTAATTATATTTATGAGCCATAATTTGGCAGAGAGGGAGAGAGAGAGACAAAAGAAGGAAGGAGAGAAGAAGGGAAGGAAGGAAGGAAAGAAAAAGAGAAAGAAAGGGAAACTTCTAGTTTTTAGCTCTGAAAGACTTTGCTTCCCCATTTATATATTTATCTCTTATGAAATCTAACATATATATTTTCTGAAAGAGATGCTTAGGATTCACAGTCCTGGTAGATCATGAGTCATAATGTAAAATGCATTATGTTTTACATGAAGATTTTGATTGATTAAAAATATAATGGAAAGGAATAACTGAAATAATTGATAAACATTTTATAAACAGACTGTTTACACATTTTTGTTCTTTTCAAAAATTCTATTTGTGTTTTCACTAAGCAAAAGATGTAGAAGAGTGAGGAGCACTGGCAGGGACTAATAGGTATTGCTGGTAAATAAGGAAAAAACGTGCCAGTCACTAACATCTCTGAAATAAAAGTACAAAGAAATATCAAAAATATCACAGAGTCAGGGAGGTCTCTGGGAGTAAAATCACTGCTAGGCAAATGGTTTTGGTATGATGCTTAGGCTAACAATCATATTTATTCTCCTCAGCAGCCATGTTCTCTATCCATCCTAAAGGAGATTTGAAAATATTCACTGACAAAGCCTCTCTAAGGGCTCTAAGGGTCAGAGCTTGGGGACAGAGCCCAAAGCCACTCAGCCTTGTTTTCTGATGATTCCATGGGCATTGGAGCCAGGTTTTCCCCAGAGAATCAAAAACAGGTGGATAAAAGCAGAATTCAGATTGGATTACTCCTTATTGTTCCAGTGGCAACTATTTCACACCCTGTGGAACCAAAAGGAGAACAACCAGGCTGATTCTAATTGTGTAACTTTTCAAAAATGGTCAGAGAAACTGTAGAAGTCAATGGGGACAGTGTGAGGCTACAGTTTCTTTAAAATTGTTTCTAAAGTTCCCTAAGTTAAACAATAAATAGGAAGTCGATCATTTTCACTCTATTATGCAACGTTCAATTTTTAAGACTGACTTTTATGATTCTATTAACATGTTCTTGGAAATTAAACTGAAATCATGACTTAACAGGCTTCGAGATTGCCCTAAACTTCTCATAAGAGTTTATCTCACCTTTTTATTCAGATTTTTCCATAATCAAAAATGCTCCTCTCCCTTTATCTTTAACACTATTAACTACACTGATACACCTCAAAGAATTTTACATTTTTATTCAGTTTGTATAACATGGTCCAGTTAAATAGTTTTAGATCATTCAAATCAAAAGAAATATGAACCTCACATCTTCATTTTTTTCCTGCAAAGTGGTAGAAAATACTTGACATATGTTAATTGAATAATATTATTTTAAAGAAAGAGTCCATTTAACAATCAGGCTTTATTTTTAATTTCTCTCCTGCAACAACTACAAAAGCTCTCTGCCCTATGGATGAGATGATACCGTCAACTATTCACTAATCTGGTTTTGTTCCCACTTGTTTGATTACCATGAGCTCGTGCCCATTCACTCAAGTAGACATAGGAGTTCTTACCAAGATACCCAGAAACAAAAACATAAATTCTTAGTCTTCAAATCCACAAGCCACTATCCATGTATGGGACAAAGATTTTGGGGAAAATACTTAGTCAAACTCTACCTTCCTACCCATACTTCCAGAAGATATTTAAAAGTGTTTTATCCCATGGACTTGGATCCAGGTTTTCTCTGAGAGAAGCAAGTAGGAGAAAACATTCATATTGGAGGAGGGACAAGTTCAATTCTTTATTGTTCCAATGGCAACTTTTTCATATCCTATGGAACCAAAAACCAGTTGCTGTCAAGTTAATGCCAACTCATGGAAAGTGCATGTGTGTTAGAATAGAACTGTGATCTATAGAGTTTTCAATGGCCAGTTTTTCAGAAGTAGATCACCAGGCCTTTCATCTGAGGTGCCTCTGGGTGGACTATGACCTCCATCCTTTCAGTTAGCAGCTGAGCAAGTCTCAGAAGGTCTGGAAATCTACTTCCAAAAATTCAGCTGTTGAAAACCCTATGGAGCACAATTCTCCTCTGACACACATGGGGGTCACCATGAGTCAGAATTGACTAGAAGGCAAGTTTTTTTTACTGAAACCAAAAGGAAAATGGATGAGGGAAAAGAGTTGGAGGATACAAGACAGTTAGATGGCTATAATTCTGTGGGACTCTGTTCTACCTTCACCTCATATTTTGGGTTATTTCCAAGAGGGAAGAAGTATGAAAGAATCCTGAGGTAAATTCAGGGATCCAGGAGTAGAGGAGACCTTTGTTATGTTCTCAATCTGGAATTTTAGGAGGTGGCAGCCTAATGAATGGTCCCAGTATGCAAGGAATAGAGTAAACCCGCTGCTGAAGAGTCGATTCTGACTCACAGCAACCTTATAGGACAAAGTAGAACTGCCCCATAAGGTTTCCAAAGATGTAATCTTTATGGAAGCAGACTGCCACATCTTTCTCACATGGAGTGGCTGGTGGGTTCGAATTGCCAAATTTTCAGTTACCAGCCAAGTGCTTAACCACTGCACTACCAGGACTCCATAAAGAATAAAGTAGGGGTGGTTATATGAAACATCAGGGCAAGAGACAACCAAAGAGAGACACGCACTTTTCAGTCAATTCCAGTGGCTCTGTGTGGTGTAAAAGAGGAGTCTGTTCTCTGCCCCTGAGAAACAGTGGGATGAGAAAAGGAGAAAGAGCGTGAGCAAGCAGACTAGGGAGAGCAAAGGTTTGGTGACCTATCACCGTAGAAACAAGGGGCCAGGTGTCAGAGGCAGAGGCAATAACAGCCAGCAGCAGAGGAAGGATGAGTATCAGAAGATGCCGAAGAGGGCAGAGGTCAAGCAAGGACCAGATGCTTATCCCAAATCCATACTGCCATATTAGCCCCCTGAGACTTTGATGCCATCTAAAGAAGACAGGTCAAAACACTAAACTGAATGGCTTACTCTGGTTCAGTTAAAACATTTGAATAATAAGCTTGTGTTTTCTTCTAACAGGCAAAATGAAGGTTTCAGATAGAAACTGCTGGATTATAGAAAAATAATGGAAGTTACATTATTTGTGCACCTGGTTTGTGGACTAAGATATTATTATGTGAAATAAATATTTTATTTAAAAGACTTAAATACTTAATTTTAAAATATCTGCACAGTATTTGGGTTCACGTTTTCTGTCAAGATCCATAAAATCCTTGCTGAAACAGAACTACTATTTGCATCATCATGAATAAATCTCAAAAAAAAAAAAATAGTGTTAAGTGAAAAGTAATTCATAGATGAATACATAAAGCATGATTGCATTTGTAGCAAGCTTTCAAAATAGGTAAAAGTAAACCATGTATTGTTTAAGGTTACACAAAGAGAAAAAATAGCTAAAAAAAAAAAACTCTGCAAAGGAACAATTATCACAAAATTCAGAATAGTAGTTAGCTCATGGGAGGTAGTGGGAAAAAAGTGATTAGAGTAAGGCATAGAGAGAACTTCCAGGAAACAGCAATATGATATTTCTTGGCCTAGATGGTTGGATAATAGGTTTTCTTCCTCCTTCCTCCCTCTCTCCTCTCCCTCTCTCTTCTTTCTTTTCTTCCTTCCTTCTTCCTTTTCTCTATTTCCTTCCTTTTCTCTCTTTCTTTATACATAAAATTGTCTGAACTCCAATTTGTGCCAATAACTTTTTTAGGAGCTTGGATACATCAGTGATCGAAACAAACATCCTTATTCTCATGAACCTTATTTTAGGTTGAGGGGCCAGGTCCCAGAAAGGGGCTGTAGTGCTGCTGCCGTCCACTTTTGAGTAGTGCCTGCATATTGCACAGAACCATCTGTAAACCAGGCACGAGTTTTGTCTTCTTCAGTCAGCTCATCATAAGGAACTCCCCATGAGGCCATAGGTGCAGACTGGGAGATGGAAGGTAATGTGACAGGAGTGGAGACCATGGGCATTTGGGCCACTTCCTCATGCAACTGACTTGTGCCTTCAGGTCCTGCTCCAGCCCAATCTCGTATATACCACTTCCATTTAATGATGGAGTGCTGCTTGGGTCAGACAACACCCAGTTCATGATGGGCAGCTCAAGCCGCATGGTGACTTGGCGTCCCACGGTTAAGCGTTCAGTCTCTACTAAGGCCCAGTAACAAGCCAAAAGCTGTTTCTCAAAAGGAGAGTAGTTATCTGCAGAGGATGGCAGGGCTTTGCTCCAAAATCCTAAGGGTCTGCACTGTGATTCACCAATAGGGGCCTGCCAAAGACTCCAAACAGCATCTCTATCTGCCACTGACACTTCAAGCACCATTAGATCAGCTGGATCATATGGTACAAGAGGCAGAATGGCTTGCACAGCAACCTGAACCTGTTGCAGAGCCTTCTCCTGTTCAAAACTAGCAGCTTTTCAAGTCACTTGATAAATAGGCCAGAGCAGCACACCTAAATGAGAAATTATGTTGCCTCCAAAATCCAAAGAGGTCCACCAGGCATTGTGTCTCCTTTTTAGTTGTGGAAGGTGTCAGATGCAATAACTTATTCTTCACTTTAGAAGGAATATCTTGACATTTCCCATATCACTGGACCCCTAGAAATTTCACTGAGGTGGAAGGTGCCAGAATTTTTGTCAGATTAATTTCCCACCCTCTAGCATGCAAATGTTTTACCAATAAGTTCAGTCATTGATACTTCTTCCTTACTAGGACCAATCAGCATAATGTCATCAATGTAATGGACCAGAGTGCCATCTTGTGGAAGGGAAATGCAATCAAGGTTCCTGAAGACTAAATTATGACATAAGGCTGGAGAGTTGCTATACTGCTGAGGTAGGACAGTGAAGATGTATTGCTGGCCTAGCTAGCTGAAAGCTAACCGCTTCTGGTGGTTCTTCGAAACAAGTATGGAGAGAAAGGCATTAGCCAGATCAATAGCTGCATACTGGGTACCAGGTGATGTACTAATTTGCTAAGGAATGAAACCACATCTGGAACAGCAGCTGCAATTGGAGTCACCACCTAGTTAAGTTTTTGACTATCCACTGTCATTCTCCAAGATTCATCTGTGTTTTGCACAGGCCATATAGGCAAGTTGAATGGGGATGTGGTTGGAATCACCACCCCTACATCCTTCAAGTTCTTGATGGTGGCAGTAATCTCTGCAATCCCTCCAGGAATGTGGTATTGCTTTTGGTTTACTATTTTTCTAGGTAGTGGCAGTTCTAACGGCTTCCACTTGACTTTTCCCACCATAATAGCCCTTATTCCACTTGTCAAGGATCCAGTGTGGGGGTTCTGCCAGTTGCCAAGTATATCTATTCCAATTATGCATTCTAGAACTGTAGAAATCACTACAGGATGGTTTCGGTGACCCACTGGACCCACTGTGAGCTGAACAAGAGCTAAGACTCCATTAATAACCTGATCTCCATATGCCCCCCACTCTGATGGGTGAGCCATAGTGACATTTTGGGTCTCCTGGAATTAGTGTCAGTTCAGAGCCAGTATCTAGTAATCCCTGAAAAGTCTGATTGTTTTCTTTTCCCCAATGAACAGTCACTCTCATAAAAGGCTGTAGATCCCTTTAGGGAAGGCTGGGAGAAAGATCAACAGTATAAATTTTTGGCAGTGTAATGGGGTCCATTCTCAAGGGGACCCAGCCTTCCCTTCATTCAAGGAATTGTGGGTCTGTAAACTGGCTTAAGTCTGGGATTTGATTGAGGGGCCGTGACTCTCTATTCTGGCAATTTGACTTAGACTGCTGTTCGCTTGACCTAGAATTCTTCTGCTTGTACAGATCAACAAAATATTTAGCAGACTTCTGATATATTTCGCTCCTAGGGACACCATAACTAGCCAGTGCCATAACTCCACAGGAGTCATATTATCCTGATTACTGCTTTCACTCCACTGTCCATTTTGGCAACCATGCCCACCTCGTCTTTGTGATTGAGTGCCACCACTTGGCCCCTACTACCACGGGGTCCAATCAGCTCCACTGTAGTTATGTGCCTTAATTCAGTTAGGGCAGTTCCTACCGTCAAATCTGACTTACATAAAATAGCAATCACAGCAGTTTTCAAGTATTCTGGGTCTGCCTACACTAATTTGTTCCTCACCATTGTGGTAATAGGCGTGTGCTCTGGACATGCCATGTGTGGATCTGTGGGTCTAACCTGAAAAATCTACTCTAACATGCCAATCTCCCTAAGCCTTTGGATTCCTTCTTTTACAGTATACCGAGGCAGGTCTGGCACTTCAGCTTGATTTAGTGTGGACCACCATGCAATCCATGCTTCAGTGAAACAACCAAAAAACTATTAAATCCTTTCCTAACCTCTCGAGCTGAAACACTGAATGGAGGTGATTACATTATATCAGATCTCATTACAGAGGTTATTACATCATTACATAGCTGCCAAACTATATCATAACTGCCAAACCACTGAGAATCATGGCCCAGCCAAGCTGACACACAACCTTAACCATCACAACCTTATTCTAAAATAGCAATCTCCCTATCCATGAGTATAACATTCTAAAATAGTAAGCTTGCCTTAAAATCACTCGAGGTTTCCTTCTGGTTGTAAACAGCTGGACTCATGCACAATGCAAATCCAGCAGTGTCTTCATTCCCACCCTGCCTCTTTTTCTCACTTTCTAGTCTTTTCTGAGCCTAATATTTTGGGACTTGATTCAATATCAAATAAATCAGAAAGTTACCTAGCACAGTAAGAAACATATTGAGCGCCAATCCAGACTGACACCCAGGATGTGGTGCTTCTAGAATATCACTAATTTTTCTCTCCTACACATTTTCCTTCAGAAGATGGGAAAGAAAGTAGAACTGGGCTTGATTCACAGTTTCCATTCCAATCATAATGAATTTGGTATAACTGGTTTAATTTGGAATCCTTGTGTCTAAAGATAAGCCAAACTCTCAGGTAGCTTCAAAAATAATAGTTTTGCCCTGAAGGAGAACTGACATTTATTTTTGCCATTCAGGGACTGCTCTAAACATAAACGCTTCTTTAATAGTTCCAGGTATGAACCTAATCCACTCCTCTGTCTCAGCTACAGACCCAAATGGCGCTCATAGGAGAAAACAGCAGGCCACTAATGAAAATCACCTAAATCTATACGGCACTGTAGAAATTATACATATCTTTCTCATGCATGATTGCATGATTTTTTTTGCTGCTGTTCTTAATAAAGTATTTCTGTCACCCCACTGGCCTCTAGTATAGGCAAATGTGTGTTCTCTCTCTCTCTCTTCAAATGACTTGCTGTCAAAACTCCATGCTGGATCTAAGACGTCAGCCTTCAAGATTCTGGAACATAAATGCAGATTGATCCGAGATCCATGAGACTATCTGCTCCCTTGATCAGAAAATCCTCATTAGGGCAGGGATTATTATCCTAATAATCATGTTTGTTGAGGCTAAGAAAGGTTATGGGACTTGCCTGAGATTTTATAAATAGAAAATAAAAGAGGAGAGTGACTCTTCACATTATTCTCCTTTGCCTGCCTCACTAGAAGGATAACCGCATATCCTCTTAAAATCTCATGTCTGCTCTTAAATAGTGAAGAAAAGAGTGGATACTGGGCAAAGACTCAAGAGGCTGAGAATGCTGAGTAAATAATGAGGGTATTTCTGTTACTCTAAATGGATAACACTTAAACCAAAAAGGTAAACAGTTTGGGACAGAGGGAAGTATTTTTAAAATTTTTTGAAAAGGTCTCATGTCAAAAAGAAATGTGTTTACATACAACATTCTTAGACAGATGTTCCCAGCTCTCTAACAGAAGGTTCATTGAATGTAATTATTCTCCGAAACAAGGTCTTGTACAATTGATGACACAGGAGTTTCATAGCCTGAAGCCTAGCGGTCCACAACCTTTCACTGCTCTAGGATTAGTGGGATGCTTTTGACCTCTGTGAAACACAGTTAACAGTCTAATACAATTGAGCCCAAACATCTGCAATTCTGTTCAGAGCCTCAATGTTTAGTTAATATTCCAAAGCTCTAAACATCATATGCCCCGCTTATGTTAATCTCAGTGTAATTATACTAAAAACACTTTAATCTTCAGTGTATTTTAAGATTAGAGATATGACAATTAAGAATTACCATGGTAATATATGATACATACTGACTTTAAAATTGGTGACACAGTAGATATATTTTTGTAGATTATATTTTCTTCCATTTTTATTATGAAATAGTCCATTCATACAAATCTATTATATGTCTCTATATAAAGCATATATGTTATATATCCACCACTCATCTGTCAGTTTGTTGTACTGTGATGGCTTGTGTGTTGCTGTGATGCTAGAAGCTATGCAACTGGTATTTCAAATATCAGCAGGGTAACCAATGGTGAACAGGTTTCAGCGGAGTTTCTAGACTAAGACAAACTAGGAAGAAAGACCTGGTGGTCTACTTCTGAAAAAATTGGCCAGTGAAAACCTTATGAATAGCAATGGAACACTCTCTGATGTAGTGCTGGAAGATGAGCCCCTCAGGTAATGGACTCAAACATAGCAACGATTGTGAGGATGGAGCAGGACCAGAAAGAGTTTTCACACTGTTGTACACAGGGTCGCTATGAGTTGGAATCAACTTGATGGCACCTAACAACATGTTACATAAAACTATAATCATAAAATTAGTATCTAAGAAATCTATGAAATAAAATATTACTAATACCTCAATAAATCCCCCATCCTTCCCCCCAGAACCATCCTGAACATCACTGTTTAGTTTTACCACATAAGTATTCCAAAACCTATTGTTTCTTTCTTTTTTTTTTTTAAGGCTTGTAAACTTTCTATGAATGGTATCTTCCTAAATTTTATCAGCTTTCATATTTTGCTCAACATTGTGCCATTCATTCCTGTTGATGTTCCTCATTAGAGTTCATTCATTTTAATAGTTGTGTGATATGAATATACCAGTTTATGAATTCATTTTACTGTTGCTTGCAGTTGTTTTTTGCTGGTATGTGTGATACTGCTATGAAAGCTTTATACGGTGAAACCTGTAAGAGCCAGAACTCGATGGGACTGCCTTGTTTTTCCAGGTCTCGCAAGTTTTCCACTTTTGACAGCATGCAGTCTTACCATTTTTCTATTGCTCTCTAATAGTGGCAAATATTTGAATTTTCCTTCTCTAACAGGTTTCCATCTTACATAGGTTCTGGCTTTTGCAGGTTTTACTGTACACATCTCCTATACACATGACTAAAAAAAAAAAAAAGTCCAGCATTAGAATACAAAAAAATAACAAAACCCAAATCCATTGTCATTCAGTCAATTCTGACTCATAGTGACCCTATAAGACAGAGTTTGCAAATCTTAGGGTTTCCAAGGAGCAGCGGGTGGATTCAAACGGCTGACCTCTTGGTTAGCAGCTGCGTTCTTAACCATTTTGCCACCAGGGCACCAGCATTAAAATAGAGAAGTGGAATTGCTGGGAAGAATGGCACGTGCATCTCTTTGCTAAAGAATGACAAATTGGTCTATATGATGATTAAATAAATTTACATATGCAAAATCAATATGTAAGAAAACCAAAAACTCTAGAGTCATTCTTGACTCCCCATTTGATTTTATACCTCAGATCCAGTCTATAAACAAATCAGCCCTACTTTCAAAATATATCCAGAATCCAATCTCTTTCTGCAATATCCACTGCTTACCCTGCCCCACTCATACATACCAGTTCAAGCCACCATCTTTATTTATCCAGAATTTATATACTTCTCTCTCCTTTCACCACTACCACTGGTTTAAGTTCCTATCATCTTTCTCCTGGATTATGAATAATAGCCTTATTTCTGGCCTCCCTGTTTCTATCTTTGCCTTTAAAACAAAAGAATGTTTTCGTTTCTGTAGCCAGAGTAATCCTTTCAACACCTCAGTTCAGATAATTTCATTTTTATTCTCAAACCCTACTTTAGCTTTCTATCTCTTGTTGGCAAAAACCAACAACATGGCACCACATTACCCATTTACCACATTGCCTACAGTCACCCCACTCGTCCAGTTTCCCCCAGCTTCACTGGCCTCCTTGTTATTTCCTGCATGCATTCAGGCAAGCTTCAGCTCCCTAACTTTTTTCTGGCCATTTCCTCAGTATGGACAAGTCATATAATTGTCCTGTGCTTCAATTTCCTTACCAGTAGAATGGGAAATAATAGTAGTACATACTGCCTAAGGTCCATGTGAGAATGAAATCAAACGAGTTAAGTACTGTGTTTTTCAAATTAAAAATAAAAAGCTGAGGCCTGCCAGCCAAGAAGGAATAGCTTTGTTGAGAGCCTCAGAAGGAGAATTCCTGGCTGAATCAACAACAAGTGCAAAGACCCAGGGGTATTTTAAGAAGCTACCAGAAGGCACTGCACAGGGATTGTAGTGTACTGCGGGAAGGATTATGAGAAGAATCAGAGGCCAGCTCTGGAATTTGAAAGTTCATTTCCTGCACTAAAGAAAATGGCTATTCTGATACTCACTGCATACCTACTAAACTGAATGGGCTGATTAACGTGAACCAGCAAATATGTCAGAAAGAACTACAGCTAGCTTCCTGTCTGATTGCTGTAGCGGCCAGTTACAAATGATTTCTCCAACTCCTGTTAGCCAAGGAAGTAACATAGTAAAATAAAAGAAATTAAAATAATGACGCACCTGAATCTCTAACCCTTAACTGTTATATTCTCAACGCAACACAAAAGCCACCTGCAAAGGCTAAAACAAGGTTCAAAAGCACCTCTACAGAAGCACAGGAGCTACTGTACCAGATAAAGTTTGCCATCATTTTACTGTCCTATCTTTCATACCCACTTCGCCACCATATCTGCAGCCAATATGGCATAAACAGAACAGCATTTCTTTTTAAAAGTTAAGCCAACCATCTCGTGAATAATCAAAAGATAGCCAAACTCTAAATATCACAAAGGGCAAGCATGTTTTATAAAAAAGGAAATCAGGGGGGATTTTAAGTATAAGATGAGCAGTTAAGACAGAGAGGAGGAGCTGTAAGACTTCTTAAGCAACCATACCTTGTGCAGCTAACTCTTTCCATCTCTCTTTGTTCTGCTGAATGATGTCCACCAGGTTGTTTTTGAAGCTCTTCAGGTCCACTGCTGCAAGGGAATAGTCTGGGAAATAGGACGCATCACTTATGCTGCTCTTCACGCTTGATTGTCTCAGTGCATCAGTGACTTTTAACCCCGCAACGGAGCTTGCACTAATAATAACAACAAAAGAAAGACAGAAACAAAAAACACTGAGGTCGAGATATGGAATAAGAGAGCAGAACTGGAAAAACTCCACAATACCCGTTGGAAAAGCCTTGGATGGCAGGTGCTCAGGCCCAATTCTGAACACATGGCAGTGCTGCCCACTCCCCTCCTTCCCTCCGCACATGGAAATGCCCAAAATGCAGGGACTCCCTGAACAGCATTTGTCTTTAGGGTAGCTGAGTCATAATGGGAGTAGGGTTATTAGAGCAGTGGAACCTTGAGGTGAGCTGATTTAGTGAGGAGTCCACTGACGTATGTCGAGCCCCTCGTGGGGTAATAGAGCCCTGGTGGCGCAGTGGTTAAAGAGCTCAGCTGCTAACCAAAAGGCTGACAGTTCAGATCTAACAGCTGCTCCTTGCAAATCTTATAGGGCAGTTCTACTCTGTCCTATAGGGTCCCTATGAGTTGGAATCAACTCGATGGCAACGGGTTTGGGTGTTTTTTTGGAGTGGAGTAATGGCACCTGCTCCTTCCTCCACCATTTAATCTCCAGGCTAAAACCTGATCCCTCTCAGGCAGAACATTCTCTCTGCTTTCTCATTAGGGCATTTAGGGAGACTTTTGTGTACATTACGAAAATTTGGATCACCAAAGGGGCAAAAATTTAGCATAATTATTCTGTTAACGTAAGTTCTAAATGATAACATCTCTTACCAAATTTATCAATGAAAAAAAATCCAGTTTGAAATATTTTAAGTAGGTTCTGTGTATAATGGTCTTTACTGTTACATGTTATATTTATTTGTTGTATTCATCTAAGCTAAAAGACTAAGTTTGATACAGGTATCTTACTTGATCTACAAGTGGGGGGGGGTGATTAGATTTTTTTTTATAACTACCAGATATGTTACTATATCCAGGATACGACACATAATTCCCCAGTGAAAATTTCATTTTATTCCCCTGAGTATTAAACACTACTTTGTTAAACTCCTTAGTACTTTGATATCTTTGGTAGTGGACAATTCTTTTCAGAGGCAGATGCAATATGATATACGGCCACTAGATGGCAATACTATTTAATAATTTTCTAAGAATTCCCTGCCAAGATTTAAGAAAAAATAAAAATAATCATAAGTAAAAGGTTATTAAACATCTCCAAGGTAAAATAATGACAAAAATATCAAACCCGATTGTCCTAAAGGAAGAATTTTCAGCTTTGGAGGCTTCCTCTATAAGAGGAATAACAATTTTCTCTGTTGAGTCCGTCAGAAGAGAAAATGTTGGCTCTACTATGAAATCAATGAAACCTACAAAAGCAAGAAAAGATAAATTCAAGTGTTAGAACTTCCTGAATTCTAAAATCGTAAAAGTGAAGAGACTCCGATGCTTCTGGGAGAGCAAGTATCAACTTACCTCTTGATTGATTATATACCTGAAATAACACAATCTTTAGAAATGATAGCTTAACTGTTACAAAACAATCTCCAAGCAGTGAAAGTGGTACAACTTAAACTTGTTAACCTAAGTATATCGGCTTTGCTTTTAATACTCATCCTTACATTATTACCGACAACAAATTCAGACGTAATCAGAGTGACTATATTTTTCCTCTCCCAATGAGACGGGTTATTACTCTTTCTAAAAGGTCTTCACTTGCTTGTTGAATTTTATTAACGACCAACAAGAAATAGTCTAAATTGAAGTTTTTCTAGGACCACAGGAAGGCAACCACTTTTTTTTTCTCTCTTTCTTACTGTACTAATCAGAGCCTTCTGCCAGTAGGTTAATATTTCAAATTGCTGTTTATTATTCTCTGGATGTAAAGTGTTAGTTCGCAGCGTGTGGGCGTGTTCTGTCAAAATCAGCAAAGAGAACAGTAACATCTCTGGGAGACAGCATTAATCCCACCTCTTTGAGATGTCAGGATTTACTAAAAAAGACTTTTACATTTAAAGTACTCATCAAGATAGAAAGTGTCACACAGAGAGAATGAGGAATTGTCCTCCAGGAAGCACTTAACCAGCCAGCGTTCAGGTGGAGGATGAGAAAACAATGTATCCCTACGCTTTGCTCTGCGTGCACTCTAACACCCCCAGGACCAAGCACAGGTGTCGTGCTTACTTACAATCAAGTGCTTTTTGCCTCAAAAACCTATGGGAGCAATGGGCTAACATCTAAATATAACTGGAGGGAGGCTTTCTAAGTGATAGTGCGCTGGAAAATGCACAATGGAAGAGTTTTCTATTCATCAGATGCTCAGATAAAAGTAATTCACATTTTTGGTAATTAATTAATCATAGTACATATTAAGGGAAAAAAAGTTTCCATGGAGGCGATTTCTACACATAGTGACCCTATAGGACAGAGTAGAACTGCCCCATAGAGTTTCCAAAGAGCAGCTGTTGGATTCGAACTGCCAACCTTGTGGTTAGCAGCCATAGCTCTCAACCACTGCGCCCACAGGGCTCCACGTATATTAAGACATATTTTTAATTTAAAAAAAAAAAACTTAATAGTTTTGCGTTTTAATTAATGGCTTCAAGTCAAAACGATGTTAACTGGCCACCCAGGGTGCTATTTCAAGTCCCATCTATGATTTAAACGCCTTGGATACGTAGACTGTCAAATAGGGCATCTCCTCTACTAACAAAGGCAGCAATTTATATTAACAGCAACAAGTCTCAGAAACTTAGATCCTTTTCAGCCTGCCAGATGAGGTCCTTAGCCTGACATCTTCACACCTGCTAAGCCATGAAAGGTACTGTGTTATGTTCTCTAGAAAAACAGCTGTTGGCATTTCGTTGGGAAGGGGGAAAGGTCAGATCAAGTAGGCTTCTGAGAGCTGACAGCTGGCTGCTTTGTAGTAGTGGTACTGGATCACAACTATGCAGGTAATGTGATGATTCTTTATATTTATGGATCATATAATTCAGTAAGGAAGATGCTGGTTTAGGGTATAACTATTACAAACATTTGAATTATGCAGCATAGCAAAAATATGTTTTAGTAATGGACTGGGTTTAGAGTCCCCAACACAAACATGGATAAGAATCAATATGGTTGGGAGTAATATCATTTTATAAATTTTCTTTTTTGGCATGTCTGTTCAGGTCATAAAATATTTTTTCTAAACTAATACGAAGTAGTACTTTAAGCGTACTATGCAAACTTAGTTAGAACAGGTATATTAATATTTTCATTGAATTGTTCTATATCCAAAGGAATATACTACAGAAAACAATAATCAGCAACAAAATGACAGAAAAATCCTGTCTCTTGCACAAAAAGAACAATTACATTTACGAAGGCTACCTTATTGGATTTATTTTGTAAGACTATGTTTCAGTAATTCTTATCATTCAGCACCCTGTAAGATTAGAGATCAAAATTATAAATATGAAGTAAAGTGAGGTTTTCATGGAAGTCACTCCTTTGAACAACATAGTGTATACATTTGAAAACTGAAAAGCACACACCCACTCTCCACAACCACAAATCTTCAGTGTTACCTATTTGTGACTGGGCCACCATCGTTGACTTCCGATCACAGAGTGGGGAAAACGGAAGCCCTAATTCAGCTTCTTTATCTCCCTGGGGAAAGGAATGCTCATTAGTACAGAGTTGAGCTGGAGGAGTTCAGACAATGTGCAGCCTAGAAACAAAGCCTTAAAAAAACTCATCTTTCATTTCTTAATTGGCATGGTTTACTTTTTTTATAAAACTAAAAACTGTAATCCAATTATATAATTTTATTCTCACAATCTCATTTGGGGAACATAACTGGGGGCAAAAACAACCAACCATGAACTTGTTCAGCATCTTGAGACTCTGCTTCAGTGTTAGAACCCCCTGATTGGAAAGAGACAACCTTTGCTCTTTGGAATTTTCTAAAGTTCTTATAAAATTAGTCACTTCAGTGTGTTACTTGGTATAGAATTAACAATCCAGCTCATAGATTTTTCTTTTTTTTTTTTTTTCCATGCCAAATAGTTCAGCAGATCTTCAGTACCGAAATTTTTCCTGATTGGACTGTTTTTTGAAATTAAAAGTATATAAACATTTTTTGAAACATCTTTCTACTCATTAACCAAGTTTTATTGCCTCTCCAGCAGCAAGTTATGAGTAATATCTTCAGCATACTTATATTCTGCGTGCATAATTTTATTTTAATGTATTCTTCTCAGAGAAAATTGAAATGTGAATGATTGTTATTATTTGAGCTTATCAAAAGTAGATTAGCTGAGCACATATGTTAAAGAATTCTATTTGTGTTTCGGTTTAACACCGTAAGAACTAATTAGATTTCCATCTCATAGAGCAAAAGTGGCTCCTCTGGGGAAAGCTTCATTATCACAAGGTTTATGAAACACTGGTTTTTCCCTTTGCATTCAAAGGCATGTACTCGCCAAAGAAAGGAGAGAGGATACTTCACCTCCTCCTGTTCACTCAATTGTCCGGCCATTTGAAAGAAGTCATCAGGCTCTATTTTCTCCTTTGCTTTTGGTTGTGTACCTTCATGCTGTACACCGACCTTACCTAAGTCCACAGCCTAGGGCATATCATGGTCAGGTTCCAAAATCAGGGGACAAAACAGAGGGCCTTCACTTTTGCTTTGTGGAGTAGCCCAGGTAAACACCCTGTCAAAGAGCCTCATAGCTTCCTTTTGCTCCGCTTCCTCTAACATCTTTTTATCATATTCATCATAATATCACATCCATATATGATCTTTAAAAATGTTATTTAAAATATTTTCTAGTGCATTCTCCCTAAGCCATGCCTCTGATTATGAGAGTTACAGGAAGAGAGTTTGAAATCAGAATTGTTCTGGAAAATCTAGAGATGGTCACCAAAGAAATAGGCAAAGTAAATACCAACAGAAATATTCCAGTATGTCACGACTTGGGAGAGAAAATAGAGAAGAAAAATTTCTTCAACCTCCTTCAGCAGCAGCCCTTCAATCCCCTAGAGAATAACATCAATTCCATTTGGAATTAATTTTTAGGCTTGGCTTAAGGGACAGATGGAAGGATGTTATTAGGGCCATTATTATTAGGTCAGAAGACTCAGGGTTGAATCATTGCTGTTCTACGGGCTATCTCTGACACTTTAGGCATATCACAGCCTTTGCTGACATGAATTCTCCTTATCTGTTACCTAACTTTGCAATCTCAGTTTTCTCATCTAAAGATTTAGTATCTACCTAATAGGATTTTCCTGAGGTTAAGATTATTTCAGTGAAGCCTAAGGATAGTGTCTATCATTTAGTAAACACTCACTAAATGTTAGCTAATAATAATCAATTCATAATAGCACTAAAACAAATTATTGCATTGTGCAAATTAAAGGTATTTATGATTCTAATGCATATCTGATGAGCCCTGGTGGCACAGTGGTCAAAGCGATCAGTTGCTAACTGAAAGGTCAGCAGTTCAAACCCACCAGGGGGAGAAAGATATGGCAGTCTGCTTCGGTAAAGATTTACAGCCTTGGAAACCCTATAGGGCAGTTCTACTCTGTCCTATCAGGTCATGATGAGTCGGAATCGACTCAGTGGCAACAGGTTTAATTCATATTTTAGGAAGAAAGGCCTGGCAATCTACTCCAAATATCAGCAATGAAAACCCTAGGGATCACAACAATCTGATCTGCAACTGACCATGGGGATGGCACTGGACCAGGCAGTGTTTCATTCCATTGTGCATGGGGTCGCCATGAGGCTAGCTGACTTGACGGCAGCTAACAACCACCACCAAAAAAACCAAACCAAACCCGTTGCTGTTGAGTCCACTCTTAGCAATCCTATGTGTTACAGAGTAGAACTGAACTCCACAGGGTTTTCTTGGCTGTAGTCTTAAAGGAAGCAGATCATCAGGCCTTTCTTCTGCAGCTGAGCCACCCAGGGACCTTTACAACAACAATACCAGTAAACTCAGTTGATTAACCGATAGTACTCAATTATACCCTGGGTGTGTAGCATTGTATTCTTAGGGATGAGCCTGCAGGCAGGGAGGTGGAGAATGTGGTCCAACATGGAAACAAAGCAGCTCTCTGTGCTCAAGTCTGATAGCTTATGCTTGTTTTAGCAATTCCCTTTGAGATGGCTGAGATTTCTTCTTTAAAAAGCTGTGGCAAAGACCCAGTAATTGTTCTCCAATAGTGTGAAATGCTCTGATAGCTGTCAACAAGGTGTCAAATCCAGTTATTTAACTGTGGTTTTTTTTTTTTTTTTTTTTTTGCATTTGATCTGAAGCCAAAACAGTTTCTATAGTTTTAAAGAAATGAAGATAGGAGAATGAAGTACAGAATACTGAGAAACCTCTTGCCTTGAAAGGTAAATTTTAATCACAGAAGTAACAATAATAAGCAAGTAAGAAGGCCTTGACCACAGGCTTTGTTGTTGTTAGTTATGTCAAGTCGATTCCGACTCATGGCGACCCCCTGGGTGCAGAGTAGAACTGCCCCATGGGGTTTTCAAGTCTGTGACCCCTTGGAGGCAGATCATCAGGCCTGTCTTCCTAGACCTTAGGGTTAGTCATCAAGCGCTTAACCGTTTGTACCACCTAGGGACTGACCACAGGCTTAGGGCCACTATAAGGCCAAGGGTAGAACTTGACCAACCACTCATTCTATATGGGAATTATCTGGGGGAGAGGGAATGATGTACTAGTTTAACCTTCTTTGTACAACTTTATTTAAGGAATTTAAACCATCTAATTATCTTCCTTCCTTCTAAATTTTTAGAAAGCCACCCAAATTGTTTAAATGTTTAATGATTATTGTAGCTAATACATTTACTTTCAGTGAAATTTATGATATTGTGTGATTGCATTTTTTTGTATTATAAATATTTTATAAAACATGAGTATCCCTTGTATAAACAATATTTACGGCACTTTTACAATTTAAAGGCACAGTTAGGAACAGATCTCGTTCATAACCTGGGGACTGCCTATATAAGAGATCTGTAATGTTATCTTTCTCTCACTTACCATTTGTGTTTTTTCTTTTTGATCCCACTAGAGATTTATCAGTGTTATTACTGTTTCAGAGAACCAATATTGCCTTTGTTACTTTTCAATATAGTTTGTCTTTATTCTGTTTAATTGATTTCTGCTTTTATCTTTACTATCTCCTTCCATCAACTTTTGGTTTAATTTCCTCATCTTCTCCTAGCTTCTTAAGCAGGCAACATAAGTCAGTGAGTTTATATCTTTCTTCTTTTCTAATACAAAAGTCCCTGATTTAAAATGTATTGGAGTTAGGAAAAACAATTGTTGGAACTTGGGTGGGAAGGGAGAAAGGTCAGAGCAAGAAGGCTTCTGAGAGCTGATGGCTGCTCTGTAGCAGTGGTATTACTAGGAACTGCACTTACGACCTTCTAATTTTTTTTTTTTTTTTTTGGTATATCTTATTGTCAGTAATATCTACCACATGCAATGTTGCAGTGTGTAATTAATTTGCTGATGTTGTTATTCTCAGATGTTCACTCGCAGATGTTCAAAGATTGGATCTATAAAGATACTGATAATAAAAGGCAGTAATAATGAAAACTAACAAAAAAAACAAAAGAGGAATTCGACTTACATCAGAACTGACTCATGACAAAGTCTTCAGAACAGAACTCTGTTGTAAGTCGGGGACTACCTTTATAAGCATTTAAAACTATAAATTTTCCTCTAATCACTGTTTTAGCTGCACTGCATAGATTTTGTATGTTTTATTTTCATATTATTAATTTAAAATGTTTTTTAAAATTTTTTCTTGATTGAGTAGAATTATTTTCTCTCTTAATGCTTCTGTTTCTTCATCTCTGAGACGGTTGTTCTTAATGATCTCTAAAGTCTCTTTACTTATTGATTGGAGGAGCATAGTCAAAAAAACCAAACCTGTTGCTGTTGAGTTGATTCCGACTCATAGCAACCCCACAGGACAGAGTAGAACTGCCCCATAGGGTTTCCAAGGAGCACCTGGTGGACTTGAACTGCCGATCTTTGGGCTAGCAGCCATAGCTTTTAACCACTACGCTACCAGGGTTTCCTGGTAAAGCATATTAAACTATAATTATTAATTGGCCATAGTAGGTTGTTGGCCCTCAGAATTTGATTTTAATTTTTCATTCATTTTTTAGAACAAGATATATTAAAAATGTTCTTTTCAAAACTTTTTAGTATAAAAAATATTTGCATTTGGAAGATACTGCTCAGTAACTTTCTCTAGGAATATGCTATCCAATTTAAAAGTGAAACCATATTTCAAATCCACTGACAATGGGAAACAGAAACCAGTCACCCAAGCACAGTAATATACTTAGCGCTTATGTATTTAGGGTAGATATAAAATCAGTGATGGGACATTAAAAATTCAGACCTCTACCAACAAACCAAATAACCTGAAAATACAGGAATTAAAGATTTTCTCTAAATGGGAACACTGTACAGGATAAAAAAAAAATGTGTACTTATGGCGGAAACCACTGGCCCTCCCCAGGCTTTCTTTCTCACAATTGATTTTTCATTTGGGCACGTGGCCATCCAGCTAAAAACTACATTTCTCAGCTTTCCTTACAACTATGCACACATGAATAAATTCTGACCAATACGATGTGTGCAGAAGGACGCAATATCCTCCCTTTCCTTTTTTCATGATGCAAGCTATTTGCCATCTCTGCTCTAGTACTTACTTTTAATAGCCGATCACAACTCTACTCTGCTTCTTTCTTTTTTCCCTGAGAGTGACACCTGAGATCCAAGACTTGACGCTCTTTAAAACATGTATCCTACTGCCTTGTTGCTGTTAGCTGCCCTGAGTTGGCCTGACTCATGGCAACAATGGCACAAAACCCAATGTACAATGGAGCATCCCCAAGATCAGTTGCTGATCACATCGCTGTGATCCATAGGGTTTTCATTGGCTGATTTTTGGAAGTAGGTCGCCAGGTTTCTTTTTAGCCTGTCTTAGTCTGGAAGCTCCTCAGAAAACTGTTCAGCATCATAACAACACACAAGCCTGCACTGACAGAAGGGTGGTGGCTGCACTGGAGGTGCATTGGCCAGGAATCGCTCCAGGTCTCCACCATAGAAGGTGAGAATTCTACTTCTGAACCACCACTGCCTCCTATGATTATTTAATACATTTATCTGAAAGATTAATAAATTCTGCTTAAATTGCCAAGAATGTTGCGGCCAGTTGATAATCTCTGTAATCAGAAGTCTACTAAGTCATAAACCTGGATTTCCACACAGGAAATGTGCGTGTAGATATGCAAAGTTACGATTTCCAAAAACATTTGCCGAGTGTGAAAGAGGTACCTGTCGGAAGAACTCCTCCATCAGAGCCATGGTCCACCGGTGGTGCAGCTGCCAGCACTTGGCTGGATGGCTGATGTCTGCCGCATGGAGAATCAGGGACATGGTCTTGGCTCTGTCGATCCTGTCAAACAAAGGTCATGCTCAAATTATCAGAGAAAAACAACCAATGACAGTCTTTTCCCAGCCCACAGAACTTTAACATGACAAAAGAGAATAACCTACCCTTCAGGCTGCTGCAAACTGTTTCTTATAGTTTTAATTTGCTGGAAGTGACCTGACATGTCTGTAGATAAAACCATTTCAATCACCAGGTTCCGAAGATCCCTGTGGAGTCATCAAAAGGAGAGGTTCATTGGACACTTATTACTCTGAAGTGGAACATTTCCTTAAATATCACTAATTACATTTTATTTTTCCTAATGGATAGGAACACAAAAGATACTAATTTTTAAATGAAAAGGTGTTCATAAAAGTTTAATATTATTTTCCTCTATAACTCATGCATTTAGGACTTTACCGAGAGAGTTATCTGAGAACGATGCTGTTTGACATCTCCCCTAAATAATTAGATGCTGCCCCCTCTCATTCCCATTCTCCTCCCCTGCTTATAATTCCTAAATATTGTTTTTCTATCTGAAAGGATTCTAGGCCATTTTGTAGGAACACTATTCTAAATACAGTGTTTAAATGCTTTGAAGAAAAAAAGATAAACCTGTGAGGCTTGAGACCGTTCTACATTCACAAAGTCAACAAAACTGAAAAGCTCAGTATCTGAGGAAAAAGTTAGGGGCAAGATGGGCATGAACTCTCAAGACTCTCCCTTGTCCTTCCTAATATAGCACCTTTTTGATACAACTATTAAATATAAGGAGCTCTGGTGGTACAATGGTTAAGCACTTGGCTGCTAATGGAAAGGTTGGTGGTTCGAACCCACCTAGCAGCTCCACGGGAGAAAACCTGGCAATGTTTCCTTAAAGATTACAGCCAAGAAAACCCTATGGGGCAGGCCTTGTCACACGGGGTCACTGTAAGTCAAAAATCCACTCGACAGCACCTAACAACAACTACTATTTAAAAAAAAAAACCCACTATTCAGTCTAGGCACTGTTCTACGTCCTTTATATATATTCACATATTTAATTCTGAGAACAACCCCATGAGGAGGTATTGTTATTTCACACTGAGGAGACTGCATAGCTTCTGCAGAGTCACACAGCTAGCATGGGGCAGAGACAAGATTCAACCCTAAAAGGTCCCACTCCCAACGCTGACACCTAGACCACTTCACTCCACTGTGCCAACCTTTTGTCATAATAATCCCCAAAAAAACAAGATCTCAAAGTGATGGGGATTGTCTGTTTAAGCATTTGGGATCCTGATCCTACATATCCCAGACAGAGTCATCTGTACTATTGAAAATTTTAGCCTAGAAGCTGCCAATATGGTGAACATATCACAACACCTATGCACAAATAATTCATTCTCACACTAAGGAGAAAACAAGTCAACCCAGCAAAGGTTTGCATTTTCCATGGTTTGTTTGCTCTGTATGGATAGGTAAACATAGTCACTTATATTGGAAATCATATTTGGTTTTCATTCTGTGGCATGGCTTAAAGAGAGTGTGTCTAATAGTTAAGTTAAACTAAAGATATGTGTAAACTGAAATTATGATCTTGTCACAAAGATATTTCACCTATAAATGGTATGATCAGATGAATTGTTTTAAAAACAACTACTATTGGAGAGTCTTAATGAAAATTATGGGGTGCTCAATTGAATTGGATTCTTAGATGAGAGCCATGAGAAATCAATACTCTGCTTTACTGTTCATGATGTGGAGTAGCTTGTTCAGAATACTTTTATCCAGGTATGAAAGGGAGGAAAGCTATCGAGAGGAGTTAATAAGATTATTCTTGATTATATATTTTTCTCTGAAGTTATTAATAGATTCATATTTCAACAGCAACTGAACCAAAATATTCATGTTAACTAAAGAAAATAAGGCTAAAGTTGCACGAAATCTGTAAGAAAGTAATGGATACACTGTGCCTTGTAAATAAGTGATTAGTAAACACTACCAAAACCCAAACCCACTGTCGTTGAGTCGATTCCTACTCATAGTGATCCTATAGGACAGAGTAGAACTGCCCCATAGGCTTTCCAAGGAGTGGCTGGTGGATTAGAATTGCCTGTCTTCTGGTTAGCAGCCGTAGCTCTTAACCACTTCGCCAGCAGGGCTGTCAAAACATGGCAAAGTAGTGCACAAAGAAAATGTTACTTAATTTCTAAATTTTTCCTGTCAAAACTTTTTAATTAATGCATTTATTCTTACTCACTAAAAGTTCTTTAAGAAACAAACAGGTATGCAAACAGAAAACCCAGAAGCCTCTGAAGAAGATATTCATATTTTAATATTTGGTAAAATGCCATCAAGGTTATAATAGCAAAGAAATCTTTCAGAGCTTCTGGAAACAGTGTTGAAATTCAACAACGTACATGATATATATGTTGTTGTTAGCTGTTGTTGAGTCAGCTCCTGTCTCATGACAACCCCATGCACAACAGGATCAGATAGTTGTGATCCATAGGGTTTTCTTTTTTTCTTTTTTCCCAAACAAAAATTTATACAGACATTGTTAAGTGACTATAACTGCTCTCGCCATACTGTGACAGCACACTCCTCCTTTCCACGCCTGATTCCCCATGTCCATTCAACCAGCTCCTAACCCTCTCTGCCCTCCCATCTCACCTCCGGACAGAAGCTGCC
>NW_004443973.1:1945651-1947760 GCF_000243295.1 Trichechus manatus latirostris | reverse complement strand
ATTTTTTCCCAGTCTGTAGGTTGTCTTTTGACTCTTTTGGTGAAGTCTTTTGATGAGCATAAGTGTTTGATTTTTAGGAGCTCCCAGTTATCTAGTCTCTCTTCTGGTGCTTGTGCATTGTTACTTATGGTTCCTATTGTGTTTATGCCATGTATTAGGGCTCCTAGTGTTGTCCCTATTTTTTCTTCTATGATTTTTTGTTTTTGATTTTATATTTAAGTCTTTGATCCATTTTGAGTTAGTTTTTGTGCATAGTGTGAGGTATGGGTCTTGTTTCAGTTTTTTGCTGATGGATATCCAGTTATGCCAGCACTGTTTGTTAAAGAGACTGTCTTTTCCCCAACTAACGGACTTTTGGCCTTTGTCAAATATCAGCTGCTCATGGGTGGATGAATTTATGTCTGGATTCTCAATTCTGTTCCATTGGTCTATGTGTCTGTTGTTGTACCAGTACCAGGCTGTTTTGACTATCATGGCGGTATAATAGGTTCTAAAATCAGGTAGTGTGAGGCCTCCCACTTTGTTCTTCTTCTTCAGTAATGCTTTATTTATTCGGGGCCTCTTCTCTTTCCATATGAAGTAGGTGATTTGTTTCTCCATCTCATTAAAAATGCCGGTGGAATTTGGATCGGGATTGCATTATATCTGTAGATCGCTTTGGGTAGAACTGACATTTTCGCAATGTTGACTCTACCTATCCACGAGCAAGGTATGTTTTTCCACTTATGGAGGTCTCTTTTGGTTTCTTGCAGTAGTGTCTTGTAGTTTTCATTGTATAGATCTTTTACATCTCTGGATAGATTTATTCCTAAGTACTTTATCTTCTTGGGGGCTATTGTAAATGGTATTGATTTGGTAATTTCCTCTTCGAGGTTCTCTTTGTTGGTGTAAAGGAATCCAACTGATTTTTGTATGTTAATCTTGTATCCTGAAACTTTGCTGAAACCTTCTATTAGTTTTAGTACTTTTCTTGTGGATTCTTTGGGGTTTTCTGTGTATAAAATCATATCATCTGCAAATAGAGATACTTTGAATTCTTCCCTACCAGTTTGGATGCCCCTTATTTATTTTTCTAGCCTAATTGCTCTGGCTAGGACCTCCAGCACAATGTTAAATAAGAGTGGTGATACAGGGCATCCTTGTCTGGTTCCCGTTCTCAAGGGGAACGCTTTCAAAGTCTCTCCATTTAGGACGATGTTGGCTGTTGGCTTTGTATAAATGCCCTTAATTATATTAAGGAATTTCCCTTCTATTCCTATTTTGCTGAGAGTTTTCGTCATGAATGGGCGTTGGACTTTGTCAAATACCTTTTCTGCATCGATTGATAAGATTATGTGGTTCTTGTCTTTTATTTATGTGATGGATTACACTGATTGTTTTTCTAATGTTGAACCACCCCTGCATACCTGGTATAAATCCCACTTGATCATGGTGAATTATTTTTTTGATATGTTGCTGAATTCTGTTGGTTAGAATTTTGTTGAGAATTTTTGCCTCAATGTTCATAAGGGATAGTGGTTTGTACTTTTTTTGTGGTGTCGTTACCTGGTTTTGGTATCAGGGTTATGCTGGCTTCATAGAATGAGTTTGGGAGTATTCCATCCTTTTCTATGCTCCGAAATACCATTAGTAGTAGTGATGTTAACTCTTCTCTGAAAGTTGGGTAGAATTCTCCAGTGAAGCCATCCAGGTCAGGGCTTTTTTTTTGTTGGGAGGTTTTTAATGACATTTTCAATCTCTTCTTTCATCATGGGTTTATTTAGTTGTTCTACCTCTGTTTGTGTTAGTTTAGGTAGCTGGTGAGTTTCTAGAAATTTATCTATTTTTGTTAGAGTATAATTTTGTTAAATTTGTTAGAGTACAATTTTTCATAGTATTCTGTGATAATTCTTTTAATTTCAGTTGGGTCTGTTGTGATATTACCCATCTCATTTCTTATACGGGTTATCTGCTTCCTGTCCTGTTTTTCTTTTGTCAGTTTGGCCAATGGTTTATCAATTTTGTTGGTCTTGTCCAAGAACAAGCTTTTGGTCTTGTTAACTCTTTCAATTGTTTTTCTATTCTCTATTTCATTTAATTCTGCTCTAATTCTTATTATTTCCTTTCTTC
>NW_004443973.1:1896562-1945212 GCF_000243295.1 Trichechus manatus latirostris | reverse complement strand
GTTGTTTGCTTGATGTATTTTTTTCCATCCTTTGAATTTTAGTTTGTTTGTGTCTTTAAGTCTAAGGTGTGTCTCTTGTAGGCAGCATATAGACAGATTGTGTTTTTTAATCCAATCTGCCACTCTCTGTCTCTTTTTTGGTGCATTTAGTCCATTTACATTCAGCATTTAATTATTGATAGGTAGGAGTTTAGTGCTGTCATTTTGATGTCTTTTTTTTGTGAGTTGTTCACAGTTTCTTTGTTCCACTTAATTTTCTGTGCTGAGTCATTTTTCTTTATGTATTTTCATCTTTTTCATTGTTGATTTTGTGTTTGCTGAGTCTTTATATTTTTCTTGTTTTTTATTTGGACTTGTAGGATTGTTAGTTTCCTTTGTGGTTACCTTAATATTCACCCCTATTTTTCTAAGTTTATACCAGTCTTTTATTTCTTTATATCCCGTTGACTTCCTCTCCATATGAAAAATCTATATTTTTTAAGTCCCTCTTTTTTGTTTTAATGTTGTCATCTTTTACATATTGACATCTGTTTCCCTGTTTTAAATCTTTTAGCTTTGATTTACTTTTGTGTCTTCCCTATCTGGGTTGATATCTGATTGCTCTGTCCTGTGTTCTAGTCTTGGGTTGTGATCTGATGTTACTGATTTTCTAAGTGGAGGACTCCCTTTAGTATTTCTTGTAATTTTGGTTTGGTTTTTGCAAATTCCCTTAACTTCTGTTTATCTGGAAATGCCCTAATTTCATCATCATATTTGAGAGACAGTTTTGCTGGATATATAATTCTTGGCTGGCAGTTTTTTTCCTTCAAGGCTTTATATATGTCATCCTATTGCCATCTTGCCTGTTTCTGCTGAGTAGTCCGAACTTATTCTTGTTGACTCTCTTTTGTAGATGACTTTTCGTTTATCCCTAGCCACTCTTAAAATTCTTTATCTTTGGTTTTGACAAGTTTGATTATAATATGTCTTGATGACTTTCTTTTGGGATCTACCTTATGTGGGGTTCAATGAGCATCTTGGATAGATATCTTGTCATCTTTCACGATATCAGGGAAGTTTTCTGCCAATAAATCTTCAACAATTCTCTCTGTATTTTCTGTTATCCCGCCTGTTCTGGTACTCCAGTCACTCGAAGGTTATTTCTCTTGATAGAGTGTCCCACATAATTCTTAGGGTTTTTTCACTTTTTTAATCCTTTTATCTGATTTTTCCTCAAATAAGTTGGTAGCAAGTGCTTTATCTTCAATCTCACTAATTCTGACTTCCATTGCCTCAGTTCTGCTCCTATGACTTTCTATTGAGTTGTTTAATTTTGAAATTTTATTGTTAATCTTCTGCTTTTCTGATTGCTGTCTATGGATTCTTGCAGCCTGTTAAATTTGTCATTATGCTCTTCTCTAATCTTTTTAATGTTCTCTATTGCGTATTCTGCATTTTGATTAATTTCCTTCCTAATTTCTTGAAAAGTTCTGTATATTAATCTTTTGTATTCTGCCTCCGGTAATTCTTTATTTTGGGAGCTTGCTGAAGCCATCATGGATTACTTTTTTATGTGATTTGATAGTGACTGTTGTCTCTGAGCCATCAATAAGTTATTGTATTCATTTATTTTATGTTTGCTTACTGTGTCCTAGCTTCTTGTTCTGTTTTGATATGCCCAAACAGGCGGCTCATATGAGCTAGTTTGGTTATTGGCTCTAATGTCCTGTCACCAGGTGGTTAGATCTGTTACTAGGTATGTAAGCTGAGGAGTCTGCCCACTCCTCCTGTGTGGATTCAGCTCAGGTGCCCAGGTAGATAGCCACCAAGTGTGTGGTGTAGGCTCTCACTTACTGTCCTAGACAGGCATGGGTAATTGGTGTAGGCACAGGTATCTGGATGCAGCAGGGGGACACATTCTGAGCAAGGCAGGGGGCGGACAGCTGCCCCTGAGTGTCCAGGAGGAAGGCATGTCCCTGTTCCCTAGAGCGTGTAGGTGGGTGGGTTTTGCAGCTGGACTATGAGCACCTAATGCCGTTGGCTGTAAGGACTGCGGGCATCTCTTACTCATGGGTCTCCATTGCAGGTGGCTAGGTGACGTGGGTAGAGCCACCAGTCCTCAGGCCCCTGATGTGGGTAGGTGAAGACCCTGCTTAATGGGCAGAGCAGTGTCAAATGTCAAGAACCTGCCACTTTACAGCTGAAACATTTGAAGTTAGAGTCCAATATATACCCTGTTGAACTGCAGTAATGAGGGCCTAAGCTGTTGAGATGGGCCCACACAAGTCTCTGCAGGGAGAAAGGCACTCAAAGTCTGTAGATCCCTTATCCTGTGCCTAGGCAAAGGAGCTGTGTCTACCCTGGGTTCCTGGCTTAGGGGAGCTGGCAGTTTATTTTTTCCCATTTGTTAATTTGTTCACTCTCCAACGCCAGGAGAATGGCTCAGGGCGTGATGGATCCTACTTCCAGCCCTGGGGACTCGGCAATTGCTGAAGCCGGTCCAGGACACATTGCAGAGCAGGGAGCGGGGAGGTAAATGGGAGAGAGGTTTTTCCCTAAGGAGGGTGTTTTTGATCCACGTGGTAAGCTGTACACAAGTACTTTCTTTCCCCAATGAGGGCTTATTCTCACTGGTTCTGGGTGGCTGTGTAAACTCTCTGGCGCTGGGTCTCTCCCAGTGCAGAAAATGTACCTCCTGAGCACTGCCACTTGCCTACCTCACCGCTCACCCCCGAGCTGACCACGCCTGAAAGGCTCTGGCTCTCGCCGGGACAGGTCTGGTAACTCCTCACTGCTTCCGAACCGTCTCTCCCTTCCCTGGCCTCTCAGTCTGGTTCCTCAACTTTACCTTTGATGTTCAGGGCTCCCAGATAGCCATATATAATCGAATCACTTGTTTTTTCAGGGCTTTGTTGTCATAGGGTCCACCAGAAGCATCTGACTACTCTGCCATATTGGCCCCATCTCCATAGGGTTTTCATTGGCTGATTTTCAGAAGTAGATTATTGGGCATTTCTTCCTAGTCTGTCCTAGTATGGACATTCCACTGGAATCAGTTCAGCATCATAACAACACACAAGCCTCAACTGACAGACAGGTAGTGGCTATACATGAGGTCACTGGCTGGAAATTGAACCCGGGTCTCCCCATGAAATTGAGAATTCCACCACTGAACCACCACTGCCCTCTCATGGTATGTATACAGTAGTATCTGTTAAAATAGTTCTATAAAAAATTATTAGGATGACTCTCAGAAGTTACCCAATAGACATTTACAGAATATTACAACAATAAATTATTAGAACAAAATATTACAGATGTTAAAAGAAAAAATATAATAGGAAATAAAATCACACTGAAATAGCAACAGAATCAACCCTGAGAAAGAAAAACGTTAATTCAAATACGTAGCAGTAAACATTAATATTTCAAATGTCACCTCTGAAATGTTAAACACCAATGAAGAAATAGACTGACATTCTAAATATAAATAATCTTTCTTTTATACCCGTGGAAATTTCTCGCAACTTGTCTCCCTGCTTCTACCTTTGCCCTTCTAGTCTCCACATAGCAGGCTGCAGGGTCTCTTTAAAATCCTTTTACAATTAGATCCTGGCCTTCCTAGGTTTGAAACCCTCTTGGATTACTGTTATTCATGCAGAATAAAATGAAAGACCCAAATAGAGTCCCCCAGATAAAGTGCCTTCATCCCCCCAATTTTTACAGGTGAGAAAAGAGCCTTTATTTCTACCATTGGCCTTAGAAAACCAGGAAGCTTTTAACATTTGAAAAAGTAACCATGAGAGATTAGGGCTTACTTTAAACTCTGTATTTAATTTTCATATTAAAAAAAAAGCAGTTCTTGACCCCAAATCATTTTTCTTTAGACATTTTTTCAAACCGTTGGTATTTGCATCTGATTGTGAACCTTTCTCAGCTCATTAAGTGATTTTTAACAAGATGTTAAAGGGCAGACAGACACTAAGCCTGGAGTCCCAGGCAAGAGGAGATCCCCAGAATGGTCCAGCCTTGCTGAGTGCAAATTTTCTGAGAGAATGCTTTAGGTACTGTGGCAAATATGTTCCCACAGAAACACATGTGACAAAACTCCCATCTGATAACTGAACTGAATTCTGGTTAGGATGATAGGCATTTTTGAGAACATCCAGCTTGCAAAGACAGAGGTGAAAAGTTATGAAGGGATCAGGAGGGAATGGAAAAGCTGCCCAAGAGCCTGCAGCTTCTCCCCTTTTCTGTAGAGCTTCATTGCCTGTTGCCCTGCAGCAGTTCACATACCCAACGCTAATGTATTGCATTGAGAACCTTCCAATCAATGATAGATACAGCTTATGATAGATAGTGATAACTTAAGAGCTATTTGCCTTGCAATGCATTAATTTAAGATGGCTGAAAAAATATATATCGAGCAGTGAGTTGGTTAACATGTGACTAAAATATTGACTTGCTTTTCCTTGAATTGATAGGACATCCTATTGATTGAACTATGCAGCCTAAAATAGAGCAAATGTGGAGGTGGCAGGCACACCTCTCTGATTACACATCCAAAGTCTACGAGCCTGAAAGGCTGGCCTGTTCATTCTCACAATGTGCTGGTCTCCTCGTGGTTGTTCTACCATCGTCCCTACGTATGATATAGACAGAAGTAACAAAAGACCATCTTGATGATTATTCCCAAAAGTGGGAATACTCATCTAGGTCTATCCCTCACATCTGGGTCTTTCTCCTCCTTGAAATGAAACAGTCCAGTGGACCTACTTGATTGGTGATTCCAGTGAAGGCTCTCTAAACTTGGGGTAGCCAGTCAGACATTAAAGAGATTTGCGTAAATATAAACCAGTGACACTCTTCTCACAAACTGCAATTTGTTTTGGAAAATATAGTTATTTTTTCACCTTAAATATGCTATTTATGTTAACATGTAATGAGTTTATTATTACCATTTTCAAATGAATTAATATTTTAAATATGTTTTCAGTTCTGAGACCCTGAAAGACTTGTTGCTCCCACCCACAGCTGCTCTTCCCTATCTCCTTTGATAAGCTCCAGATTCCTCAAACAATGGTTGCTAACAGGTGACAACAACACTTCTATTCTAGAAACTAGCTAAATTTTGGCTGACAACCTCCTGCTAAAGCCTATAAAACATTCCAACCTTTGTCCCCAAGTTAGAACACTTATTTGGAGCCTTCTCATACCTAGCATTGTCCAATAAAACTTTAAGCTAATGGTGCTGTAGTTAATTATTTTTCCATACAGTTTAAATTTCTCAAATAGTAAAGATCAATACATAGCCCACGTAACCAAGATGATTCATTGTTAAGACTGTAAGGAGGTTCAAAGACCAAAATTTTTGAGACTCACTGGTATAGTGTCTATTTCTATACCATATTTCTAATACCAAAGGGGAAAAAAATGTCAAGAAAGCTATTCTACCAAACCAATGTAAGCAAATTTGGGAATAAAAGGGAATGACAAATGTGCAATAACATAAATGAACACAATGATTTTCTCAAAAACACTGCTTTCTGGAGGAGGCAGTTCTCAAATTACGGGGGCCCTGGGATAAATGGATGTCACTTTTATTTAAGTTTATGTACTTTTTTTGGTGTCTTTAAGAGAACAGAGAAACAATTGTTGTGGACATTAATTCTGCATGTGCAAAGTTCTATATTTTGTCAACTAGCAAGGTTCCTGAATTTCTGCAGCTGATGGTGGATTTTCATAACATAAAAAGATCTGTTTCCTGAGATCAACATATACTTTAGAGAACAAAATAAAAATTTCAGTGGAGAAATCATGAAATCTACTAGTGAAAGTAAATATTAAAGTTAAATTTGAACATTTCAAGTTTTCATTTAGGTAAAGTAGATTACTACCCTCTTTCCCTCTCTCCTTTCTCTCGTCATCAGCATCTTCCAGCAAGAACTGAAAGTGGGAAAGGATAGTCATGTAGAGTTAAAAGATAAAAATACAAAACACCCAGTTAAATTTGAATTTCAGATAAACAATGGAATCTTTTTTTTTAGTATGTCTCATGCAATATTTAGGACAGATTTATACTAAAGAAAAAAAAACTATTCTATGCTTATCTGACATTCAAATCTCCCTGGACAGCCTTCATTTTTATTTTCTAAATCGAGCAACTACATAGGCAAGTGAAAGGGGATGATGACGACCAAAGGAACAAGAAGAAGACAAGAAAGGTTATGGAGAGTGGTAGAGTTACATCTTGTTATTTTTCACTACATGGCAACAAGTATCACCATTCAATACTGTTTGTTTTAGGGAAGCAGATGCTTCAGGAACACATGTAATATTTCCCTTTACACTTGGGTCATGTTAGTATATTATACTGGTAATTTTCAATTTAAATTTTTTTTTAAAAATTCCTTGTTTAAAAGAAAAATTTGACCTCTACATATAGAAAACTAAAATATGAAAGAGTTGGTATGTCACTGAAATTTTGAATTTATATTGGATCACATAACTGGTACAAATTGAACATAGTCCCATTCCAGAGAATATATGTCTTCAAGTATCCACTATGTGGTACGTGGAGTTACAGATTGGCTATGACGCACAGAGGTGTTGAATTGACCTGGAAGTATTTCGGTTCCATCTAACAGGGCCTAGCTCTTGAACTAACTCTCTAGGGACTCACCCTTTTCAGAGTCATCTACTCAGCTGTTAATTGATTTTGCAGCATGAGTAAGGCATTGAGTTTCATCCGTTTTCTTCACGTTAAATCACATAATTGATCCTTTTCCTAAAATTAAATTTCCTCTGACACTCACCTCCAGTCATCTTTGGATAAATTTGCCAAGATATTAATTTCTTCTTCTTGCATAAGTCGATAGGCTGCACTCACATGGTGATTCTCAAGAACGGAGCGATCATTATACAAAATGGCAACATCTGACCTAAGAATTAAAAACACATTGCCCAATATAGGATTTCTTTAGACTTCATCGGTGTCTAATAAAAGAACTCAAGTTCCAAGATGTTCCATCAGTTAAAAATCTTATAACTGAATACCGAAAATTACAGAAGTTAATTTGTTTCCTTTTAATTATCATAGCATAAATGTGTTTATGCGTTTTCCTTTCAATTTGTAGTCTAGATACTTATGAAATACCGTAGATATACCAAAGAGAAAAAAATTACCTAATATCCTCATTCAATCAGTGAATGAACAAACCTCTTTGTATCTGTTCCGGACAATTGATTATCATCCCCATTCCATTAGACTAAAATTACTTTGGGGTAGGGGGTAGAAAGGAAGACTAAAATCATTTGGTTTATTTATAATTCTGTTTTTCTCCCCTATAATGTTGTGATTAACTTTGAATATTACAGTGTTTTTGCTTTAAATTAAACAGGACAAAACCATTTTTAAAACTAAACTTAAAATGTATGCTTCACCATCAATTTATAATGAACACTTTACTTTTAAATGCCAAATTCATAAAAGGAAGGTTTTTATTCTCCTGTCTGTTCCTTCTTATCATCTGATCACTGTTGAATTATTGAATTTGGTATTCTAGCATAAAGTTTGACATATTCTAAGCATTTTCAGATATGTACGATGGAGCCCTTGCTTCTCCTTCCCCTACCCCTCTAGGTTGCCAGATCATTTTGCAAGCGTGGAGTAGAAGCAGTGCTAGTATGTCCCATGACTTAAAATGGTGAACCCGCACATACAAGTTGACAAGTTGGAGGAAGGACAGCACAAATAGGAAAGGGAAAGTCAAGTTGAAACCTGTAGCAACTTTGCTACCACTTCCCCCAACACCCAGGCTCCTCCCACTTTCCTTCCTCTCCATAGATATATAAATTTCAGTCAGTTTCTTTTTTGCCACCTTATTAAGACTTTCTGTTTCAGGTTTTTCAGTAGGTTGATGTTGTTGTTTTTAGGTGGCATGTAGTGGATTCCCACTCACGGTGACCCTGTGTGCTCAGAGTAGAACTGTTTTTCAAGGCTGTGACCTTACTAAAAGCAGATTGCCAGGCCTGTCTTCCAAGGCACCTCTGGGTGGTTTTGAACCGCCAACCTTTGGGCTAGTAGTAGAGTGCTCATAATGCCCCTGGAGAATTATGAAAGAGCAGACAAGGGCAAATAAAATAAAGAACTACAGAAATCTGGCCTCTGTTGTAAGCGACCTACTCAACATCTGTATCTAATAATCTGCCACACAAACCAAGCTCTGTTACTAATCCAATGTAGGGTAAATGACCTATCAGGCAGTAAAATGATGACTTCCTCCTTTCTTTCTAGCCCTGCCATAAAGGTAGAATGACATATATATTTACCTAATAGTGCATATTTCCAAAACAGATATCCTTCTAACGATCCCAGTTAAAGTCTAAAAATCCCTTAACCAACAACCATAGCTCAGTATAAAGTCAAACAAGGAAAGCATACATGCAATGCCTATTTAAAGAGAATTAAATAGATCTTGTCCGACTAAAATATAATGTTTCTGTGTTTTGTTTTGTTTTGTTTCCAGAAGTTTGCTGAGATCATGCGAAAAACTGATTTATCAATCATGTATCATTTATACCATATGGCCCCAAATCTAGCCATGGCAGTTTTGTCAGGGTTATTATATGATATGGCCCCAAATAACACTGTGTCTTCCTTTCAGAAATAATCAAAGTTCTGTTTTTGGACCAGATCTAAGTGTAGCAAAGTGAGCATGGTTATGTCTCACAAATCCAACAGGACGCTGAGAATACAGCAAGGTCTTACTGTTTACTGAGATGGTCTCTGACTGCTAAGAAAAGAACAAGACTCTAAGCAACATCCAGTATCCATGGTAACATGTAGTTTGGCATTTTCTTTCCACAAAGAAGAAATTATTTCCATTTATTTACACTTACAAGGATTTCATGAATTATATCTATACTGAACACAAAAGAATAGCCATGTACTATGGTCTCAATTACTTTTCAGTCATTTTGCATTACATGTTAAACGAGTTTACATGTTAGAAAAGCACTCTAAATACAAATTACAAAGAAAAATATAAAATTCAATAGAATTATTGATATCTGTGGCATAAGACCTTATTTCTCCTTGGACAAAATGTGAAGGCAATAATGGGAGTCAAGGAAAAAAAAAAGGTTATATTGTTACATTTGTGGTCATTACACAGTTTTTGTTCACATAATCGCCAAGTTCATATAAAATTAATCTATTAAATAATTGACAATGGTAGACAATTTATAAAAAATAAATAAAATGCAATTTTTTTATAGTTTATTAATATAAAATTATAAAAGATCGATCCTTCCTCTCTCCCGTTCCCTTTCCCTCCTCCTCCTCTTTCTTCTTTTTTGAAGCAGTTGAGTTATAAGCCAGTTAGGACTCTTCATCCAGTCACAGATAGATAGTAAAAAGAGAAAACTAGAAATGATAATCTAACACTGATGCTTGAGCCAGTCCATTGCCCTCATTTATCGAAGCAGAAAGGACAAGAAGTATTTACTGATAACAAATTACCTGCTTCCTTTTCCAACCCCTACAACTCTTGTCCTGTTTCAGGGCCCAGCTCAAACGATGATCTGCATAGTCTTCCTTTCATGTTTAACACAAAAACAAAACTGTCTCTACTCTTAAAACATGTGTGGGTTAATAACATCCCTACCCCATAACCCTCCAAAAATGTTTAATTTTTTTTTTTAAATAAAATATGTTTTATGCTCCCTATATCAAAATAATTTCTTCTGGCCGGAAAATTAGAAATCCTCTAAATCCAAATAATAAATGAGCAAACAACACACAAGAAATACGGAGGCTTACTTTTCCCTCAACAAGGGTAGAAGTTCTACAATGATTCCAGAGAGACAGCAGTCTCTAACTGGCACTTTCATCTCAAGCAGGCCTGACTAGTGAAAGACAGAAATTTCAGAATCCCACATACATAAAGCAAGTCGGATCCTGATGAGTACTAAGCCGAATTCTGCCTCTCAGGCACTGAGATCTCAAACCATCTAAAAAAGACCTTAGAATACCTTCCATTCTTATATTTTGAGTCTAATAATTGTCATTATCACTGACATCATTAAAGAATCTAATTTTTTTGATTATTCTAATTTTAACACTTTGTGCTAACCAAGAAGTGAGATTTCTTTGATTTATAGATTTTATACACAGAAGTGCAATTTTATTATTTGCAAATATAAAATCACACTAAAACTGATGTTTTATACAGTAAGTTGCAAGATTTGCTTTGGTGAATAGATTTCTCTGTTGTGTCATAGTTAACAGTGTAAGTTCTGGGCAGAGAGAAATTATTTTTTTAAATGTTCTTTAAATTGCTAAATATGTCACAAAATACAAGATTCTTCATAAGTAATAGTTGATTGATTTAAATATTTACAGCTTAAGGAATCAACCTATTTTTATCAGAAATCTTTATTTTTTTTATTTTTTTTGAAATTAAGTAATATAGAAAAGAATAACTTTTAGATCTTAACTTAGAAAACTTGCTAGTACTTTAGCTAACTTACCTTGTCTGAATATGAAAGTTGTTGGTGGTCCCTGTATGCTCATAATCATGAATGGCAGCGGCAAAGACCATTGCTAGAATTTCCAGTTCAGTGAGCCAGTGCTAGTAAATTAAAGAAAGATTCCATCATACTTAGAAAGAAGAGGCCATACTGTCTTTCTACAAAAGTACACCCAGTATACATAATCATATAAAATGATTTTTTATTGATTTTAGATAATTTTTTTCTTCCTATTTCACATCCATTACACAGGGATAATGGATACTTCATGAAGTCAACTGCTGTTTGATAGCTTTAAGTTTAAATTTCAAATGTTACCATTTTTATTGCAAATTTGAAAATGAGTATTCTCCTATTTTTTGAACATGAACCTTGACTGGATTTTGAACTCACAGCCTTACCGGTTTTGCTTTTCATAAAATCAATTACAGCTTAGTGATTTAAACATATAGCTCATACATCATTAAAATCTCTGCTAGCACAAGTTTTATAGAATACCCCATAGTGAGAAAAATTTCTATGTGAAAGCTGAAAATATTCACTTTGCTCATATAATAAACTAAACCTGTTTATATATATTTAAAGATTTAGAAGCACCTCTAGGATTTTAACAAATTTGCTATTAATAACATATATTCTATGACTGTGCAATTGAATTTAATAATGATCAAGGAAAAATAAATGCTTTTCACATAAAATTCAGGACTTTATGCCCCATATACATTGATCTTTCTGTTATAAGCTGAATGGCTTAACAAAATTTCTCTACTATGATAAGTCCATTTAGAACTAATTTAATTTTAATTCAGTTTATTCATTGCTCCATTCTGTATAATTGTTTTCTGTTCTGCCCAGCATGGTAGCCATTAACTACATGCGGCTATTTAAATTAAAGATAATTAAAATTAAGCAAAATTAAATTCACTCTTTTAGTTGTATTATCCATATTTCAATTCTCAATAGTCACACGTGGCAAGTGTCTACCATTAGCACAGTGCAGATACAGAGAATTTCCATCAACACAGGAAGTTCTATTGGACAGTGCTGTAAGTAGGTGGAAGATCCAAAATGATACAGGGCTTGCTCTTAGAAAATCTTATTGGGTATACTTGAAACAAAGACTTTGCACAAAGCAAAAGAAAATAGTACAAACTACATGCATAATTGATACAAGGCAATAGAATAAAGGTGTAAAGGGAGGTCAGATAATCAGAATGGCTATTTTTGTGGCAGTGGAAGAAGGACGGTCCCAGAGGTAGGTGGGGGGTTAGGGCAGAGGGCATTTTAAATAGAGGAAATGCAGAATGATATCATAGATATCTATATGAGAATTGAATTACCAATAGTAAAATTATGTTGGAGAATGAAGGAAGTGAAGTTGAAAAGAGTGGAGAGAATGGGAGAAGTTGATGGACTACCTTGACGAGAACTGATTAGTTTGGGCTTTGCACAAAAGGCAAAAGGGACCCACTCTAGGTCCATGAGTCAAAAAACGAGGGAGGTGAAAACTGTTGAATCTCATAGTTACCAAAGGCATAGTCTTTTTCATCTTTCCTCCCTTCACATAATCTGGAATGGTATTTGGAATATAATAAGAACTTAATGTTAGTTTGTTGAATTGAATTTCATCAATTTCATATTAGGAGGAGGAGGTAGAGTAGTAGAAGGAGACTGTGGAACCAGATAATTCTGGTTTTAAATCTTTGTTGATCTTCAGGCAAATAGTTACTTGCCCTCTCAGCCACAGTACCCATAAAAATGAATTAGCAATTGTTCCTCTGTGGGGTATTAAGAGAGGTTTAGAGCTAATGTATGCACAGTGCCTATCACAAGTCTTGCCATATAGTAAAATACAAAATAAATAGTATTTTACTGAACTTATTACTTGTTTAAGGCATTGAATCTAGAAAGCAATAGACAGCTAACACATCCTCAGTGATTGCAATTCAACTAGAAATGCGTCGCAGTTAGATGACTGAAGCAGAAATGATTTTCAGAACCAAGCGGAGTTGATATCACTAGCTGTTCTGTGTTTATAGGTGCATTTTAATTGTGTAAGTCATTAAAAGGAAAAAAGTGACCTTATTAATGGCCTGTACTATAGGCTGAACTGGGACTGAGCCTCAAACGTCCTCAATGAAACTGTAGAATTAAACACCACAAAATGAACAGCAGTTAAACCAGTTTTTGTCCCACAAGAAACTTATTAAACTTATTAAAGAAAATCATTCCTGGAAAAAAAAAAAAAAAGAGATCACCTATTTTTTAAAAAATATTTTCTACTGGTTATATTTATGGAATTACAGATTTACCTGTGTAGCATTCAATATCCACTATGATAATACAGAATTGTAAAGCTATAATTGCCAAAAAAAATTAAATTAGGAAATCAGAGATGGGTTTTAATTATAAATTATTTTATAAAGTATTTAAATATATTGTTTTCCTTGCTGTCAAAATTGATCTTAAACATGTTCCCTGTTTATATTCTCATTAAATAAAAACCAGTGAAATCGTGCACTATATATTAGTAAGCACAAGTAAGCCTGTGCATACCTTGCTTATTGGGTAATAAAAACTACTTCCTCTGAGAATCTCTTATTTATTGCCACACTATGGGCTTAATTTAAGCTCTTTATAAAATAGTTTGGGAAGGGAGAAGCACTACACTTTCACACTTTATTGATAAAACACATCCATTCTGTATTAGTTAGTAGAATTTTGGACTGATTTTTAGTTCCTTAGCTGCTAATTCATTTTACACTGGTGTCAAATAAGAATGCTAACTCATTAAAGGGATGTCTATCTACATTCGTGGATTTTATAAATAATACACGAAGACAAGCCAGAGCGAATGAGGCTGAATCACATCACTCTTCCCAGTTAGAACAGTGGTCAGTAAAACCTGGGTTATTCTGATTCCCAATAGGCAGAAATAAAGGGTTAAAGTAATGAATCATGAGCAATGCAGGTGCTCTGCTGCATTTATACTGTAGAGTGCATTCTGCCCAGAGAAATACTCAGGTAGACCTACTCTAAAACGGGAAGTCTTCAAATTATATCACAGGGAGGCACTGACTCACATTAACAGCATGTACAGTGACAGAAAGGAAAGGGAGGCAACTAACGTTAACTGGACTCTTTAGTTAGATGGTCTCATTTAATTCTAATAACCATCCTACTTACTATTTACTAGGTAAATATTTTTTATTCTTATTCTGCAGATAAGGAAGCTGAGTCTTGACGAGGTGGCTTAACTTGCCTAAGGTTACAGTTATCAGGTAGCAGAGCAGGAATTCACACCAAGTTCTGTCTAATGCCAAAGTTTCTGTTCCTTCTAAGATTTCAAAAGCAGAATTTCTAGCTAATTTAACTGAATATAGGAATGAGTAGAAGCTAATAAACTTTGATTTAAGATTTATGATGTAATCTTCATACCTGAATTACTGTATTTTTATGCAAATAACACGCACATTATATGTTTTTTGCCAACCGCACAACCCCCAGCCCCACTATTTTCGTAAGCAAGCTATGCATGCATTATATGTGTGGGCGTGTTATTTATGTGGGATCGTTATTTGACAAAAAATATGGTACTGTGTGTGTATGCGTATGAGAGTGAGTGAGTAAGAGAGAGAGACAGAGAAAGTGTATGCGTGTAAGTGTATGTATGGGGCTGGGGGACATTCAGGTCAGAAAATCAGGAGTATGAAAAAGGTAGAATATGGAAACAATAGCCGTGGAAACTGCCTGTAGGTTTGGAATTGGGAGGTAATCCAATATTAGAAATCACAATGATCTATTAATACCTGGTACACTGAAAAGCATAATTAATAACTCATTTAGCCTGAAGTTACAGGCTTGAACACTTTTTTCCTCTAAGGTAAACTGCTATAACTTATCTAGTATAGAAACCTCGTATATTATAATAATATTAATATGTGTAACATAATATAATAAATTAATAATAATCATTGTTAATATTAGGGCAACATATATTAATATCTATTCTGTTTCAGGCACTAAGCTATGGGCTTTACCTATATGGTGTCATTTACTCCTCACTGTCATCCTACAAGATGGGAGGCATTATTAACCACATTTTAGTGACAAGGGAACTGAGGTAGGGAGACAGACAGGAAGCAGTGGAACACGGTCTCAAGTCAATGTCTGATGAGCTCCAAAGCCTACATTCTTTCTACTTTTCCAAACAGTGTTGTACGACAGATGCCATTTACGAAAGCAGAATTTCCACAAAGTTTATAGAATAGAAACATTTGTAGCGAATCTTCTGTAGATTGACCTGAGGAAAATCGAGTCATTCCAGAATGTAGGAGACTACTTCTGGGTCGAGTCAGTAGACTACAAGTTCCAAAGTAAATAAGCTTCAAGTCATCTCTCCTCTCTCTGCTGTTAGTATTAGAGAGAGAACATGGTGCCAGAAGCCCTCAAATGCAAGTCTTTTCTAGCCAAAGCCCTTGGATGATTTCATGTTCAAAGAGACATTCAGAGGTGGCTTGGCAGCACTCTATGAAGCATTTTCTCTTTAGCAAAAGGATTGAGTTAGTGCACATCACTGTCTTATAGGCACAGGCCTATAAGTTAATCAAGTGACAAAAGGAGACACACACAAGGATGAACCAGCATCAGCTTTTCTCTGCACCACCTACTCCCAGGCTTGAGGGTGTCATTTATGACATTAACACATGGAAGGATAATGGCTTCATCATAGTCTTTTCAGGCAATGGTCCTCAGAACAACTTTCAGATGACAGACTGCATTAGTCACCTGACAGTGTTGGGCAGCTTTGGAGTGTTCCATAAATGCCACGCTGATAGGACTGTCCTCAAACAGCAGGACATCCACTATAACACTAACGAAGTGAGACTTCTTCATATCAAACCAGACGGGTAAGAAAAGACAGAGTTTTAAATAAAGGAGTAATGTTTCTATATATTTTTTTTTGTTCCAGCACATTCATACATATGACAATTATTAATACTCACAGGGGTGGGTTAACCAATAAGCAAGGTATGCAGGGCTTACTTGTGTTTACTTACTAATCTGTAGTGCACATTATCACATGGTTTTCACTTCTTTGATGTGTATCTTGGATGCATATGTGTATCTTTGATGTGGTGAAAAATAGGTGAAATTGTGCACTACAGATTAGTAAGTAAGCACAAGTAAGCCTGTGCATACCTTGCTTATTGGGTAATCTGTCCCTGAGATACTCACCTACCAGAGCTTTTTCTCCTTTAGAGGAAAGCTTGTTAAAACAACTTTCCAAAACCTGTCAAACTGGCATTGTTGCCTAGTTTTGACAAAACAGTCAACATATTCATAAATTCATTCGGCCTTTCCTTTTAATTTCACCATCAATCGTTAAATTCCTCATTATTTTCTTAGCTTAAATGTATTTTCCAGATTCTGGAAAACACTAAAGTTTTCTTACGATTTTTGCAAAGGCCAAACTATTCTGACATGTAGGGAGCCCACAGATCATTGTTGCTATAAAGAATGAATAAAATCAGAAACAAGTTTCCAAACTAAACCGACACTGATAGATCACAGCCCTCTCCAAGTGACTATGTAATCTTTATTAACACTATGTAATCTTTACTAAGTTTTAGATTTCCCAAGTCTTCCAGAGAACCTGGAATGGCTGGTAATATCCTGAACAAGTCCTCCTTACATGGCTGAGGGTAAACTCATATCGAGGGTTTAAACTTTTCTATTTACCTATTAACAAAACACCCCCACTGCGTCAAAGTCACCTTGAGAAAAAAGGGTTCTAAAGCTGAAACAGACTGCACTTCATAATTAAAGCAGATCTTTTATTATACTGAACTAGGCATTGCTTTTCCAGTACATCTTGTTCTGAGGAAACTTCATCAGTCAAGTTCCTGTTTTACAATGACACTTAAATATTTCATTTTCATTAACTTTTTCAAAGCCACAGAATTTAGGAAAGAGGAAATGTCAGACACTTGAAATGAAAGGCACCTTGCTATCAGATTCCAGATCAAGAAGGCCTTGGAAACTAAAAAGTGAGCAGCTTTAACCAGGAAGATGCTAAAGCAACTTTAACAAGCTTAACAGCATTTGCAGCTGTCAGGAGGCACTTTGTTTTTCACACTCTTACGCTATGCATATCAAACCAAGTGAAAGCAAAGATTTCAAGAAACAGCTGTGACAATGAATCCTTATTAAACCAAAATAGCTTGAAAGGGTGTGTGTGCGTGCGTGCGTGCGTGCGTGCGTGCACGCTCACACATACACACACACGCACGCACACACGCACGCACACACATACACTCTCTAGAAAGATAAACAGGGGTAAATAAGGTTAATTTACTACTTCTTAAAAGCTTATGTTATTTTAAAGCTATTTATCTTTGAAAGTTTGAGTCTCTACTTATTATTGGTAACCTCTGCTTCCTTCAAATGTCAAAACAGACTCCTGAAAGAGAAGGCAAGTAAACTTCGACTAAGCACCAAACCCAGCCCACAACTGCATTTGACCTGGCCCAATGGGCATGTGTTACACCTTAAATTGGGAAGAAACAAGGTAAAAAGTTAACCAAGCACATAGTTAAGCTTTCTAGAAGGTCACAAGAGGGACATGCCATTTTTCCTCCCAAAGAACATAACTCCAAATCAGGTTATATTACTTTGTAAGCCTGTAATAAAATGCATATTTCTATAGAGTTGGTGGTGGAATTCCAAGAAATTCTCTAAATGCCTGTTGAATCCATTTTGCCCTGTGGGGAAATGAATTCCAGACTTCCAGCCTGGAGTGCTGGGAACAACTCTGGCAGAACAAGAATCATTTTAATTCTCTCCATCTGCCAATCAAAACAAACTTCACGGTGGTGGTTACTGTGGACTGACACGAAACTACAACAGGCAGGAACTGAGGCTAAGGAGTGAAGAAAGTATCTTCCAAATCTAGGGAGGTGAAGTGTTAGGGTAAGAGCTCAATCAATGCTAAGGAACTGAGATGAGGAAAAGATAAGAGCTTGGAGATGAAGAGAATGGTAGGGACAGGTGTCAAGTTATACTGAAAGTCAGTGACAGAAGAGAATTTGCCCTCCTCTCTTCCTTCCAATTACTACACTTTCTTCCCTGCTTCTCCTCTTCTTCCCTAATGCTGCAAAAAGCAGAGACAGAGCCATCTGAAGACACTTAAACAACAAGGCAATGTGATGGAAAAGATCTGGCATCATATCTGGCCTACAGTAGGTACTGGATGAAAGCTAGTTGCTCTATTGTCTGCACATCCTTTTTCTTTTCCAATTCAGATGGACTATTTGGGAGTCTAAAGTCCTTTAACTTAATGGAAAGAAGGAAATAGGAGTATGATGGATAAAACTCACCAAAAATCTTTGATACTTGTTCCACTGAGAGGAAGGGTTTATGTCCCCTCCCCTTGAATCTGGGGGGCTCTGTGACTGCTGTCAACAATAGAATATGGCAGAAGTGACACCGTGCATGTTTCCATGACTGGGTCTTAAAAGACGGGCAGTTTCATTTCCTCCCTCTTGCAATACTCCCTCTCAGAATCCAGCCACCATTCTCTGATAAGTCGAAGCTACATGAAGAGGCCATATGTAGACACTGGTCAAAGCCCTAGATGAGCTCCCAGCCAACAGCCATTATCAAATGCCAGCCATGTGAGTGAGAGGTTGTGGACGTCCTTCCCCGTTAAGCCATTAGTTGTCTTGAACCACAGTTGCTAACAGGCTACAATCACATGAAAACTGCAAGAACCTCCTAGTTGAGATCCTCCTGAACCACAGTTGCTAACTGGCTACAATCACATGAAAACTGCGAGAACCTCCTAGTTGAGATCCTCCTAACCACAGACCCTTGAGAGATAATAAATCAATGTTTTAAGCCAGTAAGTTTTGAGGTGGTTTGTTTTGGAGTAATAGATAATTGGAATATGGAGCAGGTGGGATCTGAGTTCAAGGCCCTGAGGGATCTGCAGCATTTAGGAGGCAAATAAAGACAAAGAAGCACAATTTCTTCAGTCACCATCTGGGGTACTGATCGGATGAGTCATAGCAAATGGATGTTCTACATAGTAAACAACACATGGGAAAATTAAATAATGAAATTTTCCTGTGTAAAATAAATTTGAAGAATTAGACTCCTCTTATAAGCTTTTGAAATCTTCGGGACTCTATGCTCTGGAGAAGGCTTTGCTTGGATAGGAATAGAGTCTCTGGTACAGAATGATGGAGTATTGAGGGTCCCTGAGCCCCAAACAGTGCTACTTCACTAGATCTGAGTGTCAGTGGCCCTTTCCAGTAGAAGGGTGTGACGTCTGAAATCTAAACAAGCAGAAAACACATATTTTGGGGTTTGGTGGAACATTCTACTTAAATTTATTTTATGGCATTGTCTTAGCCTAGCTTAACACGCAAGGAGTCAACAAAGTACTGGGATTTGGTAACCTCACATGACCCCCCCCCCCCCCCCTTTGAACCCACCTCACAGTTTGTAACCTTTAGAAAGAAGGGCTGCTCCTCCCCTTTTTACCTTCTAGCAGATATCCTAAACCCTGAGATATTATAGAAATTCCAAACAGTCTCAAAATCCCTGTCATACACTCATTGTTATCTCAGGGTTTGCATTGCTGGATAATTTATTCACTAATCTATTGATTCATTCAGATGCAAAGAGAGGAAGAGGAATTTGGAAAAACTCACATGAATAACTTCCTAATAGCCCTATTAGGATTCGATTGTGATCAACAATGTAAGTAAAAGAAAAATAAAAAAAACAGCTACTAAGGTCAGTTTGAGGGAACATGATGAGTGAGAGAAGAGCACTGTAAATTTTATCCTGAGGACTATTTCTCTAGGTTAGTTCTTTGTGGCTGATTCCTATGGGAAAATGAATTAGCAAACAAAATGTTCTATATTCCCAATGTTGGAAAATTTATAATATGTTTTGATTTGCCCCTGGTATCTTATTTATACCACGATATTATCAATAACTTATTATCAATAACTAATTAACCCTTAAAAATTCAAAAGATTATTACTAACAACACTTTTATTAAAGAGACAATGGGAAGTTCAGGGGAATACAAGGTTTCCAACCTAACAAACTTCAGTTACAAAGACTTTCTTACCATGATACCTGTATGAAGCATTATGTAATGCACAGTTTGAGTGACATCAGCGGCATGAATTAAATTGTGATATGGATTTTTGTACTTGCTGTAACCAACTTCTAAAGCTTCTGCATAGGATATTAGGCTAGGAACAGGAATCTGTGGAAAGTAATAATTATCATTATATTTTGACCAAAAGAGTGGCACTAAATTAACATAAACATAACAATGTTTGAGGTGGGACACATTAATAAGTGCAGATACGGGCAGTAGTTTCATTAAGTTAAATACGGATTGTTCTAAAAAACCACTTCATTAACATGTTAGCTTTCAATCAACTTCCCTGATGACTTAAGACTGTAACCCTCAAGTGTTTAATTAATATAAATTAAATAGAGGTCTTACTCATACTGTAGTCTTAAAATTTTTATATCTTCCAGAATCAAGAAGTCTAGTTCTTACAAGAGTAAAAATGTCCTATTATAATTGCCAATGTCTAGTTTATTCTATCTGTAATACAAGGAGGTTAAAAATAGATGATACCTTCCAGTACCTTCCATCTCTAAAAATGCCATGATTTCATAATTAATGATGAAAGTTGTAGGTTGCAGACTGCTCAGAAATCTGGATCAAATCTGCTGCTTAGGTGTTTCTAAAAGAAGTTAATTAGAAGCCCCTATATTTTAGTTTAAGCAATAAATAAAGCTTCACTTTGTGTTTTAGGAACACCAAAGATCATATTTCTCTAAGACACAGCTTCCTATCACTACATGAGTGTTCCGTGAATTATTCAGCAGGAGGTTGGTGTCTTGTTGGAAAGAGGCTGTAATGGTCTCTTGGTAACTATGCAGATGACATTTATGTCTGTGAGTTGTGGAGACTGGCTATGTCACAAGATGAACTTTCCCCTTTGGTTCTGTGGTCTGCCAACTACAAGCATTCTAAAATGAACTGATTAATAACCAACATTTTGCGTTTTAATTTGTATCCAGATAACCAATTTTAAGAGCACTTCACTTTTGTTCCAGGTTTCTGACCTTGAAACGGTTGATAAGATCATATCTGGTAAACAGTTCATACATCATAAACTTCAGACTATGTTCTCCACTTGCGTCATTTAGGGCAAATACATCAAAAGACCATTTATCAATATCCTGTAGGAAAAAAAGTAAATGTTTTAGGTGACAGTATCATTTAGTTCTGTTTCTTTCTATAAAAAATTCTTGGGAAGATCAGGCATTGTACACACAGCAGGTCAGATTTCAATTCAGCAGGTCAAATTATATTTTTATTAGAGTCTGATCTGACAGGGTCAGTTTCTATCTGTGGTGCCACAAAATGAGGCCATAATGCTGACTACAGCATCAAGATCTTCACCTCAATCTCAAGGTTATAAAAGTGATGTAATAAACCTGATAACAATATAATACTGCCCTCATCCTTAATCTCTCTCCAAATCCATGTCATAAGTCGTTTTCCAGAGTGAGCTTCATTTTAAGTTAGAATTGCCAGTTATGTGGGTGATGTGAATTGAGGGACAGAGGGAAGATAGCCCCAATACCTCTTTCCCACCTACCCACCTACTACATTGCTTGAAGTTCCACCTTAAGAGTTCATCATTTGTTTAAAGCTTTCATAATTTATGTCCTCCTTTAAAATGCAAATACCCTAGAGAGGTAGAGTATACTTTATTCACTCTAACCTTGGCTAACTCATTTACACTTTCCTCTGGGGACAACTGTTGGGAAAGAGGAAGTGGGTGTTTGATTGAAGGGGAAGATAAGAATTTTGGTGTTTCAGGCATTTTCCTAGGGAAGCAGGCAAGACCTTTGGAAAATTTTCAACTACTCTAAGAAATTATCCCTAACAGGTAGGAGAGAGGGCAGTGGGAAGAACTATCGAAACATTGCAGATACATCATGATATTGCTTAAAGTAATTCCAGGGGAAAATCTTGCAGAGGAGTCCACAAAAATGGACTTGTAGCAAGTGATGTCAGTCCTATACATGAAGCAGGTTTTAATGTAAAGTTTGCGTTCCATCACTAAATAAGTCAATGAAACCTTAAAAATCTGAATACAGTCAAGAGTCAGGTCTAATAATTATCAGAAAGTGTTAGCAAAGAAGACCTAGTGTCTACACACACAGCAGGTTTAGAATTGCGAAGTAAGTGGGCATCTTTAAAGTTATGCATTAACTTTGAATTTGAGTAGGCATTATTTAGAATTTCATCCATTTAACACATTTTTATAGAGGCCGACTCTACGTGCTGTAATACGCTGGAATGAAACTGAACATCTGATAAAATGTATTCAAACAGTCTCTTTCAAAACTACTTCTTCTGAAAAATAATAACAGTATCAAATGTCATTTTAATTACTTGGTAACACCAAGTGAAATATTTTTTGTTTTCTTTCGGCGCCTTTGTTATATTCCTTGCATTTAACCGTCGTTTGATGACCAAACACTTGCTTTATCTGTTTGGGAATTAAAAATCTATAAAAGTTCCACTAGAAGGCATTTTACTCACAGTAAAGCTCAAAGCATGCCACCAAGCTTTTATCAAATTCAAAACGAACACAGAAGAGTTACTTTCGACTGTTACATGCTGCTATTTACAGTTCCAGCTAGGGATTTCTCACTGGTTAAAAGTTCAGCTCTCCATTTCTTGGGGATTTTTACCAAAAATGATTATTTACATTTGTAAACTCCGGCAGATGCTTGGCTTTTACACTGTCAGATTGAGAATACACGAAAGACAAGGAAGTATACCAGGAAATAAGAATTGTTCTTTAACCAAAAATATTATTTTCTCAATGATATTTCCTCCTTCAACCTTTTGGTTCATGTGTTTTTACTATATCACATTTTAGAAAAATTACTAAATTCTCTTGTATGGAAATATTTTGTTAGTTGGTGTTTATAAAACAAATAAAATGAAAATGTTCTTGCTCATCATTGAGAAGATAATTGTTGTTGCTAGGTGCTGTTGAGTCAGTTCCGACTCACAGCGACCCCATGTACAACATAACGAAACACTACCCAGTCTTGTGCCATCCTCACAATCACTGTTATGTTTGAGCCCATTGTTGTAGTCACTATGTCAATCCATCTTCTTGAGGGTCTTTCTCTTTTTTGCTGACCCTCTACATTACCAAGCATAATGTCTTTTTCCAGGGACTAGTCCCTCCTGATAATATGCTGAAAGTACATGAGATGAAGTCTCGCCATCCTCGCTTCCAAGGAGCACTCTGGTTGTATTTCTTCCAAGATGGACTTGTTTGTTCTTCCGACAGTCCATGGTATATTCAGTATTTTTCACCAACACCATAATTCAAAGGCATCAATTCTTCAGTCTTCCTTATTCATTGTCCAGCTTTCACTTGCATATAAGGCAACTGAAAGCATCATGGCTTGGGTCAGGCACACCTTAGTCTTCAAGGTGACATCTTTGCTTTTCAACACTTAAAAGAGGTCTTTCGCAGCAGATTTGCCCTACGCAATATGTCATTTGATTTCTTGACTGCTGCTTCCATGGTGCTGATTGTGGATCCAAGTAAAATGAAATCCTTGACAACTTCAATCTTTTCTCCATTTAACATGATGTTGCTTATTGGTCCAGTTGTGAGGATTTTTGTTTTCTTTAATAATAGGGAAGGAGAAATCTCTCAAGAACCAATGAGTAACTAGTACCCTATAATGTGACATTTCAGCTATATACCTATCTTTATTATAATTTTAGAAACATAAATATTAAAAAGCACCTAAGAAAAAGTGAACTTAGCTTTAAATTATTAAGAATAAAATCTAATATGCAACAGAGGATAAACAAATGCAAAGAAGATGTTCAAAACAGAAATTAAAAAAAAAAAAAAAACAGAAGGAAGTAATACAAATTTAAACTAGAAAAGGAGTATAACAAATCAGAAACAAAACCCAGGATCTCCTGTTGCCAGCATTCTTTAAGTTAGTAGTTAATACAGAAAAACCATTATGAAGCTGTTATAGGAGATAAAGTTACATTCCTTCATCCAAATTAAGTGATAGAAAGAAATAAGGAATTTAGAATGATTAGCCTACAAAATGCCTCTGTAGAAATAATATCTGGTAACAATGCACACACAAAGTGGAGACAAATAATTGAGCAAACAACTTTTATCACTTCAGAGTTTAGACTCTAGTTATTTCTAAAACATATAATGCAGCTATTGGACTCTTAGAATAAGGCAGCCACAGTAGAAGACAGAGACAAGAGAGACGAATTCTCTCGTTTCCTTTCTTAAATTTATCTTATTTTTATATTTCTCAGGACTAAAATTCAAGACAAATTTATTCATTATCAGTTTTGTCTTTTAAAGGTATTGGACTAAAACATCCAACATTTAACTCTTCTATTTTATACATATATATATATATATCTACATATATGAGAATATGTATATTTTGACAAGCACAAGTACCATCTCAGAGTTGAATTCAAGATCCATCTAAATAAGAGTAAAAAAACAGGGAGAAAAAACATCATTATACACATACACACAAATAGGCATTGATATAATTTGTTAGCCTAAATAAATCCTCATTTACGTGTACACTGAGTCATGATTTCAAGCACATTACGTGTTGTAAATGGTTAAAATACTTTTTTACATTCAAATATGTAGACTACAGCAAAGAACTATTCTTATTCTCTCCCAGCCATTTTAAGAAGCTTTTTAAAAACTGATGTCTATTTAAAAAGGTAAAATGACTGAAATTATTTCACCTTTAACGTTACTATAACAGCTGCTGGATACGACAAACCAATCACAGAAGAGGTCTTTCTGTACATCCTAAAAAAGATAAAAAATACTTGTATATATAGAAATCATTTACTAAAAGTTTTCAGCTATTTCTTAAATATAAGGAAAAATATGGCTTTGGGCTTGTTTATCTTTTATGATTAGTTATAAATTCCTTTTATAGCAACAATGACAACTAAAGCCACAATCTATAATATGACCAATGTTAACAGGATTTTGTCTTCTCACAACCAAAGTCAAAGTGATTTTAATTTCTATGTAAAACTTTATTTCCCTTAACTTCATTTTTTTAAAAGATGGATTGTCCTTTGCATATGCAGTAACACTTTCTAACATGTCCTACTATTCACTAGAGTAGAGCATTCTTGTTTTGTATCCATTTACGTACCAAAATTTTCAGTCTGGAAGATGAATGTCATTATAATATTTTGATGTAATTTTTTTGACCAAATGGAAATTATAGGAGGGAATATATAGTGTCATCAAAATTTAGGGAGTTTTTTTTTTTTTTAAGCTTTAAGACCATATTAACAAAGATTGCTTAAGTTTGTGCATATTGTCATTTAAGATTATTTAAGGAAGATTATTCAGAAAGAAAACAAAATTCATTTCTATAATAACATCAATAACAAAAACAATTTTATTAAACAATAATTCATTTGATTTCTCCATCTTCAGATGGGCAACCAAGATGACATAAACCAAATATAAGAAACCCCTCCATGGGTTCATGACAGAATAGAATCAACGTGATCCCTTAATGGGTTGAAACAGCAAAACGTTTCTGTTCAGGACTCTGAAAGATGCATGGTTCATCCCCAAAGTCCTGAAAAGAGAGAATTCAACAGGTTAGTAATCATGTCCCTTAATTTTTATATCAAGTTAGTCCGTAAGCAAGCTGCATTCCTAAACTATATTGCTATAACTTCTCTCCCCAAAATGCCTGGACATAACAATAATTTATCATTAATTTGTGGCAGGGTTTTTATTATATAAAGAATAGTCATGTGGAATATATTCCATATCTTTTATATAACCACTGTGTAAGATACCAAACTTTTGGATTCAGTGTTCCTTATATTAAAAAACCATGACACATTTCTCATTTTCTAGGTGAAAGCTATTCGTTTTTTAAGATAATGAAATCCAAGTAATTCACCATGTTTTTCTTTTTAATGTTGACATCTTAAAAGCTCAGAATTAAAGTATTGTGTTTAATTGTATGTCTAGTCTAGGCTTTCTAGATAAAGTGCTTCCCCATTTTATTGTAAGGATCTTGTTACTGTATCTTTATTTTCATGTTTCCATTTTATGTTTATTTTAAATTACCTTAAATCATTTTTGGAGCCGTAATGGCGTGATGCTTAAGAGCTCAGGCTGCTAATCAAAAGGTCAGCAGTTTGAATCCACCAACCGCTTCTTGGAAACCCTATGGGGCAGTTCTACTCTGTCCTATAGAGTCCCTATGAATCAGAATCGACTCGACGGCAATGGGTTTTTTGGTTTTAAATCATTTTTAGATGTGAGTGATCAAGTATTCTAAAAATATTATCCTTATCCTCTACCTCTATTGGAATGTTTCAGAGCAGTTTACAAAATAAAAATACTTACATTAATTACTCCGTTGATTATTCTAATCTTTCAGGGCAAGGAAACTACTAATCACACTACAAAAGATCTAAAAGTAAATTCTGTTAACAATGATACTTAGGTTTCTGTTTTGTTTTATTTTTAGGGAACAAATGGTCTTTTTTATCTATTTTTCGAATCATTATCACAGAAAACAGAGGTGCAGGGAAAATGAACAAGTGACATACTGGCGGAAAAGGGTAAATAAAAAAATCATTCAGAAAATGTAATATTGTAAAAATTAAGTAAATTCAGTTCGACTCCATGGTACAGAAAGGCAGTATGACACTGTTGTTGTTTGTTGTTGAGTCTATTCCAATTTACAGTGGCCCTATAGGACTGCCCCATAGGGTTTCCAAGGCTGTAATCTTTATGAAAGCAGACTGCCACATCTTTTTCCCATGGAGCAGCTGGTGGGTTCAAACCCCCAGTATTTTGGTCAGCAGCTAAGTGATTAAGCACTGTGCCACCAGGCTCCTTTTGCAGTATGATACAGCAGTATGGATATAAGAAGTCAAGCTTTGAATCACAGGTTAGTCACTCACTAGCCATGTGACCTTTGGAAAGCTATTTAATGTCATTCATCTGTAACATGGGGATAGTTATATCTGTAATTTTTTTATAAAGAGTAAATGATATAAATTCCCAGCACATAATAAGTAATTAATGAAATCCATTATTATTGTTTTTGTTACTATTCTTATCACACCACTGGTGCCAATTCCTTCATTCTTTAGGGCTCCCAAGGCTCACTTAGAACTCTGGTGATAATGAGTTTCTCAGAACTGGAGAAGGTTCAGAAATTTCTATTTCTATAACCAGAAATAGAACATTAGGATGGGAAATTAGGATGACTCATCCTGGAGTGAGGATGACCCTGAGAGAAATCTTAACTTAAACCTCAGAATTTAGGAAAAGGGGCCCTTGTGCCCCAGTGGCTCCGTGGGTGAAAGACCTAGCAATCTGCTCCCATGAAGATTACAGCCAAGAAAACCCTACAGGGCAGTTCTATTCTGTCACATGAGGTCATCAGGAATTGAAATCAACTCAGTGGAATACAACAACAACAACAACACACTTTAGAAAATAGTGGACGTATTACCCATTTCTGAAAAAGAATAATGAATTTTCTCGTCTCCTACAGGTGGTTAAGAGCCCTGGTGGCACAGTGGTTAAGAGCTTGGCTGCTAATCAAAAGGTCAGCAGTTCAAATCCACCAGGAGCTCCTTGGAAACCCTATGGGCAGTTCTAATCTGCCCTGTTGGTCTCTATGAGTCAGAATCTACTTGACGGCAATGAGTTTGGTTTTTTTGGACAGGTGGTTGAAGTCCAACTGGAAATGTGATGGGTTATTTTTGTAAGTTTTTACTATAATTACAAAATATAATTTAAAAACTTCACAAAACACTCTTCTGTGCCAGACACTGTGCTAGGCAGCAAGACTAGTGCAGAAAAAGGGAAATATACTTACTGCTTTCATGGGGCTTATCCCAGTGGTGAAGAGAGACAACAAATAACAAAAATATATAATTACAATCAAGGATAAGCGTTATGAGGTAAGCTACCGGCTGGGTGAAGAGATAATGATATGACAGTGTACAAAATGATCAGGGAAGGTCCTGGAAGGATAAAAAGGGCCACCCAGGTTGAAGGATGCAGGGAATCATTCACAGAATGAGATACTTTAAAAATTAACATTAGTCAGCTGCACTCCATAGCATAGAAAGGAAGTATGTTGCAGCAAAGAGAATAGTGTTTTGAATTAGGCTGGTGTGGGTGGAGTTCAGTCAGGGATGTGAGTAGCATTAGATGTGGTTGGGAGGTAAAAGGGACCTAATCATGCAAGGCCATGATAGAAAGTTTAATATAAAGTGAAATGGGAAAGCTTCATATGATTTTAAGCTTAGGAGTGACTGGAACTAATTCATATTTTAAAACATCACTGTAGAATGATTGTTTGGGGAAGGCAAGTGAGGAGGGAGAGAAGAAACCTCCTAGAAGGCTACTGCAATATTTCTGATGGTAAATAATGGAGGTTTAGATTGGGGTTGTGGGAGTGGAGATAAAGCAGTGACTGGATTCAGGATACAACTGGGTAAGAGAATCACCAGGACTTGCTGAGGCACTGAACCAAGGGAGGGGATACTTGACGGAGAACTCAAGGTGACCTTCTAACTTTCAGGACTGAAGATGATTAGTTTTGAAAATTCAGGATAAACACGTCCCACTATTTCTATGTGCTTACTAGTCAGGACTCAATAATGACAAAAGGATTTCATTTCCATATGTTACTAGCACATTTATTTTTTTAAGACAGTTCACTAATTTAGCTACCTTAAGTATATTTTAATACTTCTATAGACTATTAATAAAATTTGCCTTATGTAGGATATAAAAAATGGAAATTTAACATGCTAATATTGTTTTCAGAATTCCTCTTCATCTTTTATGGAATAGAAATGGAAATTAAGTTGGCTTACATCCATAGTTTCCATTTCTTTGCAGTTTTCCAAATTCAGTAATATTTTCTTAGCCAGCAAAAAGACCAAATATACTCTCCCTCAGCAAATTAAATGCCTATGATACTCTCATTGACTTGCTGAATTAATTTAGATATTTCCAATTTTATGTTATGGAAAAGCAGTAACTGTCATACTCTTACCTAAATTGTTTTAAAAAAATAGAAACATAGTTATAGAAATTTTTTCTCTCCTATTCTACCGTCCTGCCTGCCGATTTCAGACTTCTACCCTACCTAGCAGAGTTGGACCCCAATTAATGTACTAAGGTGGGGGGCAGTGTTACATCACCAAAATAATCAGACTGTTCAATATGAGGATTATTTTATCTAAGCAAATTATATATGGTTAAATAATACTCAAAATAATTTGAATAATCACTCAGTGGATGTTATTTGAGGTGATACACAGACACAAACTGAAGCTTTATGTGCTATAGTTATATCTTTAAATCGCATAAACTACTTCTTGCAATGCATTCTCACGTACCTTTTTAGAAACCCAAGTGTGCTTCCTATTATTCCTTTAGCAGAGGGAAATTGAAGTTGATAATGCTTATTAAAAGAATAATTAAAGATATGATATAAAAAACTATGTGGCTGCCATTAAATTTAATTTTACATACACTGACAAAAATCATTTCTCCGTTTCTCAATTTCATTAGTTTTTAAAATATTAAAATAATTTTTTGTATGTAATTCAATATAATGTAATAGTTTTTTTTTTTTAATATAAGGATTTCTAATACCTATGTTTCAACATTTCCAGATGTAACATGATCACTTCAGGTATTTTTGTAGTTTTAGTTCTGAAACATCTTATTTCCTAGACGGAAAGATGTATCATGTTCTTAAGGGTTAAAAAAAATGTAAAAACTGGATCATATTAACATGGGTTTTACACACAGAAGCTCTGATGTTTTGACTCAGTGCTTCTAGGGGCTGTCAGGTATTCCTTGCTTCAGCGACAGAAATTTCTAAGAAATTTCTTCAAAAGTGGACACAAAAGAGATTTGGTAAGGGGATAGGAAGAGGGTAGTCTTTTCTCTTCAGCTAAGAAAAAGGTCTGCTTGATTTCTGTATGTAGGTTATCATCCAGTGTAGGATTCCTAGTATTTTATGAGTTGTTATCTTTTATTCAGATAAAATTATGTATCATATGAATATATTCAAATTATTTTTAAACAGTTATTTACAAAGGTTCATTTGAGAAGAATGCTCATTCAAAAGCCTTTTGCTTTCAGTTTTTATGTCAATTAAAAAAATAAGAATAATCAATCTAGGACAAGGTATTTTTGTTACAGGTAAGCTTATCAAAAAGTCCTAAACCTGTTCACTTTAGATATATTTATTATTGCAGTTTTCTTCAATAAGTAAAATACATCTTACTTTGATAAAGTAAGTTTATTTGCTGCTTTTCAAAATGTACTGTCTTAAGACACCAACAATTTCACTTACCTTTCCACAAAAATTCCAGCTTGAACAGCATGCACAATGCTCCGAAATTTTGGTTTTTCCTCAGGTTTCCTTTTCGTCATCCCCATTTTCCGTGTAAAGGTAGAAGCCAACCAGTCCCGGACTTCCAAAGGGACTGAATCAGACTCAATATCACAGAGCTCATCATCGGTATCCAGCAGTCTTCTACACAAATTCAGATACATTAAACTTTAGAAGAAGTGAAGAAAAACTAATATCAGCAACAATACAAAGCATTGCAACGGGATTTAAAATACAGTAAATCACTGTCTGATCCAAGAGCTATTTGAAAAAAGATTTTGTTAATGTTTAGAAAGCTCTTATTTAATTTCTCAAAGTGATTCTCTTCTGAAGGCAAAGTCTAAAGCACTTCAGCATTTGAAGCTTCCCAAACATTTAAGTACAATGATAACCAGTCAGGAGATATCAACTGTCAATATCATTAATATGTTTGTTGTAGCTGTTAGTTGCCATTGAGTGGGCTCCTACTCATGAAGACCTTATGTATAACAGAAAGAAACATTGCCCAGTCCTGAGCCATCTTCGTGATCATTGGTATGTTTGAGTCCCTTGTTGTGGCTATCACGCCAATCCATCTCACTGAGGGTTTCCCTCATTTTCACTGACTCTCTACTTTACTAAACATGATGGCCTTTTCCAGTGATTGGATCAGTCATAAATTAATCTAATATTGTGAATAAAACTGAGATAAGACATGGAAAAGAGTTAATAAACAGATGTCTACTGTTATTAAATGAAAGAATGAATGGAAAGAAAAAAAGGGATGATGCTATACTAGTCTGATATTTAATAACCTTGTATATACAGTACAGATAGTACATACTATCTGAATAAGGCCTTGGAGCTAACAAAACTCTTTCACATGTGCTATTTCATTTGATAGGTACCTTTAAATTATAGAAAAATAATATCTTAATATTCATTCTGATATCACTGTCACAGATGAAAAAGTTTAAAAAATTGGATAAAACAAAGATGACAAATCTTAATTAACAAGCTATTTTGGTACAGTAATTCTCTATAAACAATCCATCAAAGGAAATAAAAATAAAATAAAAAATTCTTCAGTCTATTTGAATTAGGGTTGCTTTTTTATATTGGTTCTTCAGTATATGTGAGTTGACACTGTGTGATTCATGCAAACATATGTTGAAATAGCAATATTAGAATATAACTTGTATCAGGATTGCCAAAATTTCCTCCTCTGTCTTTCTGGGAAGCTCTCACAAAGTTACTTTAAGAACTATAAGAACTGCCCTTGCTAGGTCACTATCTTTCTGACTCAACATTTTCCAGGATTATGAATAAGACAGAATGAGAACCTTGATAGGATAATAACCTTGACATGAAAATAAATGGATTATTTTGAAAGTTCATTTCAGGTGACTGAGTCAGTGTAACTGGAAAAGAAACGCCTCCAGTTAAGAACAAATGCTATCTTGGGATTAGAACTGCTCGCTAAAGAAATCAATGCAATGAGTGGGGAAGTAAGCAGCAACCTAAACCACTATGGCTCTTCTGCATAAGCTCCAGGTTGTTAAAGTTGACTGGACTTACAAGTAGTGATAACTGTAATGAAAGAAGGAACTAAGAAAATGTCATTATTTTAAGGATGGTCAGCCCTATTGATCAACAACTTCCTAAAGGTCTAAACCAGCAAGATAGTGTGACGGGTGCCCCACAAACACCAAACAGCTTTAGAAAGCTCTTGAGCTTTGCCAGGAAGTACATAGGTCAGCTCTGCCTGTAGTTTGAGTTGGTTATTTCCTTCTAAGTACACCAACTAAATAACTCGGAGCTATTTTTGGCACACTGTAGCTTTAACCTTTGGGTTTTGTTCACTTTGGTAAGTTTCTTTGCACAGAGTGAGGCTTGAGGATTATCAGTTGAAGGAGGAAAGGCTGCCAGAGATGATAGCGTGTGCTAATGTCACATATGGTCTCAAGAGGGCAGAAACTAAGAAAGGGGTAAAAATGGGAGACCCACCCAAAGCACATAACGCTACGAAAAAGAGCTTCAAAAGATAATACACAAAAGAGTAAACCTTCTTACTCCTTAACATAACTGCCTACATGTACTGCCATTTCCTATAAACATGCAAGAGGTCAATCATTTGCCAATATTTATTTTTCATGCCATTAAATAAGCATAAATGCATTTACAAAATATCTAACGTATGAAAAAATAAACACAAGTGCTGGAGTTACAAAACTACATGTGTTTATATGAAGATAAATAAAAAAGACTTATGATATAGGCGGAGCCAACATGGCACTATAGACAGAAGCACCACACTGTCCCTCCACAGCAAAGACCAGAAAAACTAAGTAAAACAGAGACAAACATCAATCCTGGAACCCTAAGCGCCAAATGAAGAGATAGAGAACTCAACCAAGCACCAAATGAAATAAGAAACTGACAGAGAACAGAGAGCAAGGAGAGATATGGAGTGGAGGTCCCCTATCAGCTAACACAGCATGGATTCACCATCTTGGATTCCTCAGCCACTGAGAACGGCAGACAGGGAGTACGAGAAGACAGCTTCAACGAGCTCCCAGCAGGAGACAGAGCACGTGGTAACCAGCGATACATGCTTTCCCACCCCCCACCCTTCTTCCCCCTGCTTGGTCTCCACCACCTCCTGGAGGGCTGAGGTTGCTCAGCTGGGGAGATGCCAACTCCTCGTTGCTTAGATTCACCTCATCCATACTGGACGGCTCCTTCAGTGCCATGTTTTTGTTGAAGTTGTTGCTTTTTTTCGGCATCTTTTGGTTTCTTCTCTCTCTCTCACCTCCTTCTTTTCTCTTGAACACCTGGCTCCATGTTACATCTCTGCTCCTTCTCAACAGGCTGTGAAGTGCTGCTTGGCTGGGAAACCACTTCCCCGGTCTGCGTCACCACACCAGTGGGATCCCTGGGGGCGTTTTTATCTTTTTCCCTTTTTTTTTCATTTCTCAGTTTCTCATCTCTCTCTACTCTCCTTCTTTTCCTGTCTCCTGAATAGCTGGTGCTGTGTGCCATCTCTGCCACTTCTAGACAGGCTGTGCAGTGCCTAGTGGCTTTGGAGCTACTTCCTTGGTCAGAGCCACCAAGTCAGTGGGCTCCCTTGGAGATTTTTTTTTTCTTTTCACTATTTCTTGTCTCTATCATCCTTCCCTTCTTTTCTCCTGAACACCTGCTGCCGTGTGCCATCTCTACTCCTTCTAGATGGCTTGTGCGGTGCCGCGCCACTTGGAAGCCACTTCCCCAGTCTGTGCCACCACACCAGTTGGCTCCCTCAGGGCATTTTTTTTTTCTTTCTCTCTTCTTTTCTTGATTTCTTGTCTCTTTCTACCTTCCTTCCTTACCCTTATCCTGAACAGCTGGTGCCATGTGCTATCTCCTCTCCTTCTGGATGGGTTGTGCAGTGCTGCTTGGCCAGGGACCCATTTCCAGTGGCCTTCTTTGGGGCAGTTTTTTTCATTCTTCTTCTTGTTTTTCTCAGTTTCTTGTCTCTCTCTACCTCCCCTCCTTTCCTTCCTGCCAACCACCTGGCATCTTCTTTTTCTTTTTTTCATCAGTTTCTTGTCTCTCTCTGTATTCCTTCCGTTCCTTTCTCCCAACCACCTAACCAGGTATGTCTCTATTTTTTTTTAAATCTAGTTTCTTATCTCTCTCTCCCTTCCTTCCTTTCCTTTCTCCCACCCACCTAGCTGTGTGTGCCATATCTGTCCATTTTTGACAGGCTGTGCCTCACAGCTTGGCTAGAAAGCCATGGCACATAGCTTCACTGAGTCTGCACCACTCCAATGGCAGGCTCCCTCAGTACTTTTTTTTTTTTTTTTTGCTTCTGTTTCTCTCTCTTCTTTCTCACATGCACTCAGCTCCACACATCACAACCTCCCTCCTCCCTCCTGCCTATCTGCACGGTTCACTGAGCATCACATCCCCTAAGCAGTACAGGCACGTTCTACTGGAACCTGACCTGCACTGACCCCTGGCCTTGCCCTGTCAGCCCCAGTACATGCCACAAACCATCCATCCCAGCCCCTCCCCTTTGGCTGGACCTTCCCTGCAGCACCATAGCTGATCCACTGGCCCTGCCCATTGGACAAGGTGGTGAGAAGTATTGTGCCCACAGACAAGCAAACAGCAAAGAACACCCAGCCTGCCTGCACAGACATAACCAAATGAAACAAGAAAGCAGGATGAAACAAACAAATCTACAATTAACAAATGAAGAAAATAACTACTGAATGTCCCAAAGACAGCAGACAATATCAAAACATAAAAAAAACAGGACAGGATGGTTCCAGTAGGCATCCAAAATAAAACACCAGATGAACTTCCAGTAGAAGAAAAGGCACTGGAACTACCTGATAGGGAATTCAAATCTCTAATATTCAGAGCTATCCAAGAGTTAAAGGAAAAAGCAGACAAAAGTGAGGAAAAAATAGACAAAGTCATGGAAAAGACAAAACAATGGACGAATACAGGAAAATAATACAGGAACAAAATGTCAAAATAAATTCCAAACTAGAAATCATACAAAAACAGCCATTAGAAATCCAAAAGATAAACAACAAAAATTTAGAAATGGACAGTGTCATAGATGCTTTGAAGAGCAGGTTTGAAATGATGGAAGACAGGATCAGTGAAATTGAAGACAAATACTTGGATACCACTTTGAGGAAAAATCAGAGCAAAGAATGAAAAAAAATGAAGAAACCCTGAGAATGATGTGGGATACAATCAAAAGCAAAAACTTTCAAGTGATTAGAGTTCCAGAACAGGGGGAGAAAATGGAAAACACAGAAAGGATCATCAAAGAATTGTTGACAGATATCTTCCCTAATATCATGAAAGATGAAAAGCTGACCATCCAAGAAGCTCAATGAACAACATACAGGATAGACTCCAAAAGAAAATCACCAAGGCATATCATAATCACACTAAAAACAAAGACAAAGAAAGAATCCTAAGAGCAGCTTGAGACAAACAAAAAGTCACACACAGAAGGGAAACAGTAAGCCTAAGCTCTGTCTGATTACTCGGCAGAAACCAGGCAGGCAAGAAGGCAATAGGATGATACATGTAAACCTTGAAAGAAAAAACTCACCAACCAGGAATAATAAATCCTGCAAAACCCTCACTCAAATACGATGGTGAAATTAGGACATTTCCAGATAAACAGAAATTAAGGGAATATGTAAAAACCAAACCAAACTTACAAGAATTATTAAAGGGAGTACTTCAGTTAGAGAACAAACATCAGATAACAGCCTGAATCTAGGACGCAAGACTGCATCATCCAGATACCAAACTAGGTAACGAACTCTCAAGGATTAGTCAAAACTAAAAGATTTACAACAGGGAATCAGAGACGTTAATCTGTAAGTGACAATGTCAGAAAAATGAAAGAGGGAATAAACGGTGTAGGAATAGAACTTTCAAATGGAGAGTAAGTCAAGGTGATACCAAGTAATAAAATACTAGTTCAAACCTAGGAAGATAACAGAACAGTTCAAGGTAACCACAAAGAAAGTTAACAAACCTACTCATCAAAATAAAGAAGAAAAACATAAAGTCTCAGTAGACACAAAATCTACAAAAACAAAAAGAAAAAAAAACATGAACAAAAGGAATTCAACACAAGAGTAAGATGAACAAAACGTCAGCACCACAAAAAAAAAGCACTACAAAATTACAGCAATAAACTCACACCTATCAATAATTACACTGAACAGAAATGGCCTAAATGTACCCATTAAGAGACAGAGAGTGAGAGAACTGATACAAAAACAGGATCCATCAATATGCTATCTACAAGAGACACATCTTAAAAATAAAGACACAAAAAAGATGGAAAAAAATATATCAAGCAAACAGCAAACAGGGTATTATATAATGATTAAAGGGACAATTTAATCTCCACAATGTTATCCATAATTTATGATCCACACAATCAAATGCCTCAGCATAGTCAATAAAACACAGGTAAACATCTTTCTGGTATTCTCTACTTTCAGCCAGGATCCATCTGACATCATCAATGATATCCCTGGTTCCACATCCTCTTCTGAATCCAGCTTGAATTTCTGGAAGTTCCATGTAAATATACTGCTGCAGCCAGTTTTGAATGATCTTCAGCAAAATTTTACTTGCATGTGATATTAATGACATTGTTTGATAATTTCCATATTCGGTTGGATCACCTTTCTTGGGAAAAGGAATAAATACAGATCTCTTCCAGTCAGTTGGCCAAGTAGCTGTCTTCCAAATTTCTTGGCATAGACAAAGTGAGCACTTCCAGTGCTGCATCCATTTACTGAGACATCTCAATTGGTATTCCATCAATTCCTGGAGCCTTATTTTTTGCCAGTGCCTACAGTGCAGCTTGGACTTCTTTCAACTCCATCAGTTCCTGATCATATGCTACCTCCTGAAATGGTTGAATGTCAACAAATTCTTTTTGGTATAGTGACTCTGTGTATTCTTTCCATCTTTTTTTGATGCTTCCTGACTTATTTAATACCTCATGGATACAGAGGCAAATATTTTCAAAGAAATACTTGCTAATAGAATTCAGCATCATATCAAAAAAAAAAAAAAAAAAAAAGACACCATCACCTAGTGGGATTCATACCAGATATGCAACGATGATTCAACATTAGAAAATCAATCAATGCAATCCACCACATAAATAAAATAATCACATGATCATCTCAATTGATGCAGAAAAGGCATTCAACAAAGTCCAACACCCATTCCTGATAAAAACTGTCAATAAAATAGGTATAGAAGGGAAATTCCTCAACATAATAAAGGGCATCTATACAATCCAACAGCCAACATCATTCTTAATGGAGAAAGGCTGAAAACACTCCCCTTGAGAATAGGAACAAGACAAGGATGCAATTTATAACCACCCCTATTTAACATTGTGCTGGAAGTCCTAGCTAGAGCAATAAGGCAGGAAAAAGAAATAAAGGGCATCCAAACTGGTAATGAAGAAGTAAAACTGTCCCTATTTGTGGATGATATGATACCATACATAGAAAATCCAAAAGACTCCATGAGAAAACTACTGGAACTAATAGAAAGATTCAGCAGAGTAGCAAGATACAAGATAAACATACAAAAATCAGTTGGAATCCCATACACCAATAAAGAGAACAACAAAAAGGAAATCAGGAAAACAAAACAATACCATTTATAATAGCTCCCCCCCAAAAAATAAAATACTTAGGAATAAATCTAACAAGGGATGCAAAAGACCTATACAAAGAAAACTTCAAAACACTACTGCAAGCAACCAAAACAAATCTACATAAATGGAAAAACATACCATGCTCATGGAATAGGTAGACTCAACACTGTGAAAATGTCAATTCTACCCAAAGCAATCTACAAATACAATGCAGTCCCCATGCAAATACCAACAACATTCTTTAAAGAGATGGAAAAATTAATCATTGACTTTATATGGAAAGGGAAGAGACCCTGGATAAGTAAAGCACTATTGAAGAAGAATAAAGTAGGAGGACTCACACTGCCTGACCTCAGAACCTACTATACAAGCCACGGTAGTCAAAACAGCCTGGTACTGGTACAACAACAGATACATTGACCAATGGAACAGAACTGAGAACCTAGATATAAATCCATCCACCTACAGTCACCTGATCTTCGACAAGGGCCCAAAGTCCATCAGATGGGGAAAAGACAATCTTTTTAACAAATGGTGCTGGCAAAATGGGATGTTCATCTGCAAAAAAAATGAAACAGGGCCCAAACCTCACACCTTATACAAAAACTAATTCCAAATGTATCAAAGATCTAAATATAAAACCAAAAACTATAAAGACCATAGAAGAAAAAATAGGATCAATGCTAGAGGCCCTAATACACAGCATTAACAGGATACAAACCACAACTAACAACACACAAACTCCAGAAGATAAGCTAGATAACTGGGGTCTTCTAAAAATTAAACACTTAGGCTCATCAAAAGACTTCACCAAAAGAGTAAAAAGAGAACCTACAGACTAGGAAAAAAATTTTGGCTATGAGAAATCTGACAAAGGCGTAATCTCTAAAATCTACAGGAAAATCCAACATCCCTACAACAAAAAGACAAATAATCCAATTAAAAAATGGGCAAAGGAAATGAACAGACACTTCACCAAAGAAGACATTCAAGCGGCTAACAGACACATGAGGAAATGCTTGCAATCATTAGCCATTAAAGAAATGCAAATCAAAACCACAATGAGATACCATCTCATCCCAGCATTATTGGCATGAATTAAAAACAACAGAAAATAACAAACGTTGGAGAGGCTGTGGGGAGATTGGAACTCTTATGCACTGCTGGTGGGAATGCAAAATGGTACAACCATTTTGGAAAATGATATGGCATTCCTTAGAACGCTAAAAATAGAAATACCATATGATCTAGCAATCCTACTCCTAGGAATATAACTCCTAGAGAAATAAGAGCTGTCACACAAATAGACATATGCACACCCATGTTCACTGCAGCATTGTTCACAATAGCAAATGATGGAAACAACCTAGATGCCCATCAACAGATGAATGGATAAACAAGCTATGGTACATACACACAATGGAGTACTTCACAACAATAAAGAACAACGATCAATCTGCGAAGCATCACACAACATGGATGAATCTGGAGAGCATTATGCTGAGTGAAATAAGTCAATCACAAAAGGGCAAATATTGTACGTGTTCACTACTATAAAAACTCATGTAAACGCACCAAAAGAAACAATCTTTGATGGTTATGAGGGAAGGGAGTAGTGGGCATGGAAAAACACTAAACAGACAATAGATAAGTGGTAACTTTGGTGAAGGGTAAGACAGTACACAATACTTGGGAAGCCAGCACAACATGTACAAGGCAAGGTACTCGAAGCCCCATAGACAGAGCCAAACTCCTTGAGTGACCGAATTACTGGGCTGAAGGCTCTGGGGACCATGGTCGCAGGGAATATCCAGCTCAATTGGCATAACATAGTTTATAAATAAAATGTTCTACATTCTACTTTGGTGAGTAGCATCTGGGGTCTTAAAAGCTTTTGAGCAGCCAACTAAGACACTCCACTGGTCTCACCTGGTCAGGAGCAAGGGAGAATGAAGAAAACCAGAGACACAAGGGAAAGATTAGTCTAAAGCACTAAGGGAACACAACTACCACAGAGCCTCCACCAGACTGAGTCCAGCACAACTAGATGGTGCCTGGCTATCACTACTGACTGCTCTGACGGGGATCACAATACAGGGTCCCAGACAGAGCTGGAGAAAAACACAGAACAAAATTCTAATTCACAAAAAAGACCTGACTTATTGGCCTGACAGAGACGGGAGAAACCCTGAGAATATGGCCCTCAGGCACATTTTAGCTCAGTAATGAAGTCACTCCTGAGGTTCACCCTTCAGCTAAAGATTAGAGAAGTCCATAAAACAAAATGAGACTAAAGGGGCACAGTAGTCCAGGTACAAGGACTAGAAGGCAGGAGGGGACAGGAAAGCTGGTGATAGGGCACCCAAGGTCAAGAAAGGGAGACTGCTGACATGTCGTCGGATTGGCAACCAATGTCACAAAACAATGTGTGTACTAATTGTTCAATGAGAAGCTAGTTTGTTCTGTAAGCCTTCATCTGAAGTACAATAAAAATTAAAAAAATAGTATGAAAAAAAAGACATACTTGGAAGGAAATACAGATACATTACAGATACTTACATTAAAGCATTTTCAGCTTTCTTTTGACTCTCATGTTTGGATGGTTTTGATTTACATGAAAAGCACTGACACCCTAACTCAAAGCAATCTATTTTTCTTTTCCTTTTGTCCATTTTAAGTTATATTCCTCATCATACTGCAGCAAGATACTATACTACATGGCTTGAAAATTACATTGCTTTAAAGATCGTCATGTCTATTATGTTTAGTTCTGAAACATCTTGCTTCCTAGAGAGAAAGATAAGCCATGCAGTGATCAAATAAAACCACAGAACAGGACAGATGGAATGGGAATCTATTGTGGTGTAATTCTGTGATGTCACAGTCCTCCAAGCATTCTACTGCTGTGTTGTTTTATCAGCTAATCTGAGTTAAATGGCAGGTACATGATTATGGTTGCCAATTACTCCATAGCAAATTTGATACTATGATTTTAAGGCTATATTTCCTAAACTTGTAAATCATGCAAGACAGATAATAAAACATGGCAAAATGAGCATGTGGAAATAATACCCCACATAACAGTGAAAGAGTCAGAAGTCTGGTAATCTTTAGTCATAATGACTGGTTCATTTATTGAAAGGGAAAGAGCATGTTACTTCAGAGAGAAAGTGATATGGATTAATTAGTGCATACAGGAATAAGAGTGTGTAAAGAGTGTGTAAAGCATGCAATATGCTACCGTATAACTAAGAAAGTAAAACTTGAGAAAGCAACAAATCCCTCAATAAATGCAGAATGGCTGAAAAAAGAATACTTTCATCATTCCTGAACACTGTGTGGTAATTACCAGGGAAGAGTATAAATCAGGTAGAAGATAAAGGTTCAACTCTCAAGTATATTAATATTTTTAGTTGCGCATGTAAATTCTATTTCTGATCTCTAAATCCCATAAAAATCCCATTTGTAATATTCTAAAGAGCTGTTTTAGCCATTACGGAGCTCAATACCATACTGTTTAAAGACAAAAAAACCAAACCCGATGCCATCATGTCAATTCCAATTCATGGTGACCCCGTGTGTTACGGAGTAGAACTGCTCCATAGGGTTTTCTTGCTGTAATCTTTACAGAAGCGGATCACCAGTTCTTTCTTCCATAGCACTGCTGGGTGGGTTTGAGCCACCAACCTTAAGGTTAGACAAAAAAAAAAAAACCCACCAAACTTATTGCTGTCGAGTCAATTCCGAATCATAGCAACCATATAGGACAGAGTAGAACTGCCCCATAGGTTTTCCAAGGCTGTAACCTTTACAGAAGCAGTCTGTGGAGTGGCTGGTTAGTTTGAATCACTAACTTTTTGGTTAGCAGTTGAGCGCTTAAACACTGCGCCATCAGTGCAAACCACTGGCACCACCCAGGAACCTTTCATACTGTTGAGATGTTACAAAATCATTGTCAGTCTAGGAAGTGATTAAAAATTTAAAAAGTTAAAATGATCCTTGGTCTCACGGAACTTATATTCTAAAGGAAGGAAACTAATAATAAGTAAACAGATAAATATATTACATTTAATACTGTGTGAGTCCTATAAAGAAAATAAGGGGAGTGATATGAGATTAATTATGAGATGAAACTCTAGATCGGATGTTTAGGGAAGCTGTCATTGGAATTAAGAGCTGAGGGATGAAAAGGAATTCACTATAGGAAAAGCTGGGGGAAGGACATTCCAGACAGAGGCAAAAGCAAGTACAAAGGCCCAGAGGAAGGATGTTTCAGGAACAGAAAGGAGGCCAAATTGGCTGGAGTGAACTAAGCGAGAAGGAGAGTAACTTAAGACAGGAGTAAAACATAGGTCGGAATCAGCTAATATCAGGCCTTCTAACAGAAGGATGTTGTCATCCGTGCAATGGGAAGTCAATGAAATGTTTCAAGCAAGGTGTGATGTAAGTGATATGATATGCTATGATATGTTTCTCAAAGACCATTTTTGTTGCTTTGAGAAGAATGGAATGTTAAGTTCCAAGAGTAGTGTTTGGAGCTCAGTTAAGAGGCTACTGTATTAGTCTTCTATTTTGGAAGTCCATTAATTTTCTAGGCCTTAATTGGTATTGAACATTGGATATCATTTTTCATGCACACAGCATGACTTTTTAACACATAGATCCAAGTTCTATGGTATTTTATTAGTGTTTTCTCAGGTTATAGCTACTTTTTTTCCCTGTCCATTTGTTTTGTTCTCTTCTTCAGCTAAATAGATTATACATATATTGAATCTCTTTTTTTTTTTAAATCTACTTTCCATCGATATATTTTTCTTGCTATATCTTTTATTTGTTGAAATGATACCTTCGCCTTTTACCTATTTATCTTTAAAAAAAAAAAAAACTTGTTAAATGTTTTATTTTTAAAACAATTGATTGTGTTTTCAGTAATGTTTCTTTTTGGTCCTGCTGCTTTGAATGAGGCTTTCTCCTCTGGATAAGCTTCTTTTTACTCTTCCGTTTACTTCCTGAGTTATTTGTACCCATTTTTCACCTCCTTCTATTATTGTATTATTTATTTCTTCAGACCTTGTATCTTTGTATTAAATTTATTTCTACTGAAATTATTATTTCATTAAGTTCTTGAGCTTATAGGAAGAGTTCACAAATCAAATATTTTTATGGCATGTATTTTTTGTGATGTGTTTTCTGCTATTCCTTTCCATCTTTCTTCTTATAGTATTTTTGTATGAATTATATGTTGATTCCTTTTTGATAATTGCTCATCCATGAATGAAGGGACTTCTTTCTGGATCAGTAGGTAGAAGGGAAGGACCAGGAAAATGTGTGTAGCAGATAAGAACTAAATGTAAGTATGAATCAGGACGGACGTCTGTCAGTGTAAGAACTGTTTTGAATTATCCTTTTCTTCAGCTGACAAAAATGGGTGGCAACAGGCCTGCTTCTCAGTCAAATACTCTGCTCTACAGCACAGTTGCAAAAATAGCCTATGAGTTTCTTTATTCATCTATGCATCAATTTCTGCTGCTCCTGTGTGTGAAATGGAGGAAGCCTCAATAGCCTGCTAACACACCTTGACATTCTTATTCTGAACAAGGTGTTCTGGTTTTGCTTCTTGGAATGAGCATTCTCTGGAAAACTCTGTACTTTTCTTGCTCTGCCTGAGATCCACAATCTTGGGCACCTTCTTTTAATGTCTTCTATTACCTGGTTCAGAATCAACTTGATGACAACTGGTAATTACCTAGTTCAAATTATTAGTGCACTTGGCATCTGTTTTTCCTATTATTTATTATATTATTTATTTCTTCAGCCCTTGGATCTTTGTATTACATTTATTTCTACTGAAATTGTTATTTTATTATTTAATTAACACTCCTCTTTGCTTTGTAGACACTTGGTTCAAGGTTAAGGAAGTTCCCTTATTTCATTAATATAAAGTTTCTTTTCTTATTCTCAGTTTATGGATAGTTTGAGAGAGGAGAAAGAGATAGAAAGGTCACTTCTAGATGAAAGCTGTAAGAACCAGTGTACTCTGTCTCTCCCCCTACCATGGAAAGCAGCAATGTTCCAGAAAGTGTCTGCTCTTGCTCTGGGAACCTGGATCCTGGAGTGAGGGTGATGCAGAGCTAAGCCCCTAGCTTTCCTGTAATGATCATGTAGTGTACATGAGAAAAACCATTTGTGTTTTATGGCACTGAGAATGTGGGGTTGTCTATTACCGCAGCATAACCCAGCCTATCCTGACTGCTACAAGAGGCAATTTGTTTAGAGTTGTTTGTGGGGTGGAAGGGAGCCCTGTTCATGTCATGCTACCAGAATCCACTTTTCAATCCCATGGGAAAATCTTTTATATTGTTGAGAGTGCATGCTGCCTAATGCAGCACCTCTAATATTAGTAATTAATCTTACAGAAATACTTGAGCATATGCAAATAATCTATGTTCAAGGATTTGTTGTTGCTGTTTGTTTGGTATTATATAAAGTTATCAAAAAAACTAGAAACATCCTAAATGTCCATCAGTAAGAGAACAAGTTTAGGAATGATCATTAAGTGATACATATTTGCACAAAAATTATATTCAGTGATGTACACTGTAGCACTATGTAAAGTGGTTAGAAATGAAAAACAACACAAATATCCATCAACAGGGGAATTGTTAGGTGAGTTGTGGAATATCCATACAATGGTATATTAATTAAGCAGTCATTCAACAGAATGAGTTAAACTGTAAGCATCAACAGAATGATATCTATAGTACGACTTTAATTATGGAAAAGAAAACTCGATATTATGTCTGGACAAATATTAGTATCTGGTTGTGAATACACAGGCCCAGTCACTGTCATCTCTTGTTTGGTCTCTAGCAGCGGCCTCCTAAGTGATCTTCACTCCTGATCCCCTCTCTTTTTCCCTCTGCAGCCAGAATACTCCTTTTAAAGTGTATTATGTGTCAAACCATGTCAATGCCTAACTCACAAAGCCCTACGTAAGTCAGCTCAAGCTATGTCTTCAACCTCTTCTATTGACCTGGTCCCCCTTACTCATTTTGCTCCAGCAACACTGGCCTCCTTGCTGTACTCAACTCAGTCACGCTTGCTTCTGCCTCAGGTCTTTCCACTTGCTCTTCCCTTTACCTGGAATCTCTTAGATATTTGAGTGGATCACTTCCTCACTGCATTCAGGTGGAAAGGGCTTCCCTGGCTCCCCTACCTCACATGTAAGCACGTTTAGTCTATCTTCTTATCTTGATATAGTCTTAACACTTACCACTATTTGACATCACACATGTATTTACTGGTGTATTCATTAATTTTCTGTTTTATCCACTACATTTTAAAGAACTTAAGAGTTGAGAATTGGTCTGTTTTTGTACACTGTTGTATATCTTGTATCTAGAATAGTGCATGGCACAGAGTAGGGGAGATATATGTGTATGAGATACACACACACACACACACACATAAAACCAAACCCATTGCTGTCAAGTTGATTCCAACTCACAGCTATGCTATAGGACAGAGTAGAACTGCCCCATAGGGTTTCCAAGGAGTGGCTGGTGGATTTGAACTGCCAACATTTTGGTTAGCAGCTGTAGGTCACTGTAGCTCTTAACTACTGCACCACCAGGGCTCATATAAAATATGTGAACTATTAAAAAAAAAAAACACTGTCTTTAAGCTGATTCCAACTCATAACGACCCCATAGAGTTTCCAAGGCTGTAAATCTCTATGGAAACAGACTGCCACATCTTTCTCTCACTGAGCCGCTGGTGGTTTCAAACTGCCGACCTTTCAGTTGACAGTCGATTGCTTTAACCACTGTGCCACCAGGGCTCCTATATATTTATAGTTACGTATTAACTATAAATATATAAAATAAATAGAAAAAAATACATAAATAGAAAACGTCTAGAAATATTCACACTCAACTATTGGAAGTAGTTATCTTTGGGGAGAGGAGTGAGGATGGAGATGGTAGAAGAAAGTTTAGCCTTTAGAGTCCTGTATTATTTGATCAGCAGCAACAGCCAGTGAGTAAAATCATAGTCGCTAATCATCTCCTTCATTGCAGTTAGGTTAATTTGCCCTTGAACAATTAATTCATAATTTTTGGAACAAATTGTGAAGAAATGTGTATATCTGGTGGGGAAAAGACAGTGAACATTTTTATAGCTTTTTGAATTAAAGACACAGGGAAGAAAATTTAAAAATTTGTACACACTGTTAACATGCTTTTAGCCAAGGATCTCAGTATTTCCATTACTCATTAACTCCTTTATGATCACATAGCAAGGAGAATACGTATATGGTAAGAAATTCCTAATGAAAGACTTAAATAAGTTGTAGCAGATTCATTAAGATGATTATTCCAATTTGGAGAGAAGAAAGTTGAAAAGACAGATGGATAAAATCTAAAGTTAAATTAAAGAAACAAAAAAACCTAATGCCACACACATATCCCTCCTCCTCCTCAATCTCTTTATTCGTTTTTCTTTCCCTAGCATTACCTTGGAGGAGCCTTGGTGACACAATTGTTAAAAGGCTCATCTGGGCTGCTAACCAAAAGGTCGGTGGTTCGAACCCACCAGCCATTTTGCGAGAGAAAGATGTGACAGTCTGCTCCCATAAACGTTATAGCCTCGGAAGTCCTATGGGGCAGTTCTATCAGTCCTATAGGGTCGCTGTGAGTCAGAATCTACTCAACAGTAGTGGGTTTGGGTGGGTGTGTGTGGGTGTGTGTGTGGGTGTGGGTGTGTGTATGTGTGTGTGTGTGCGCGCGCGCGTAGCATCTACCTTGCTGATCCTCTGAGCACCACAAGGGGCTCTCTCAAACTTTATCTGGCCATACTAGATAAGGTGGCGCAGTGATTAAGAGCTCAGGCTACTAACCAAAAGGTCGGCAGTTTGAATCCACCAGTCGCTTGTTGGAAACCCAATGAGGCAGTTCTACTCTGTCCTATATGGTCACCATGGGTCGGAATCAACTTGACAGCAAGGGGTTTGGTTTTTTGTTTCTTTAGATACAGTATAATATGGAATAGTAAACCTGGACTTTTATTAGAGAATTATCATCAACAATTTACCTATACATTTATACTAATACATAGGAAAATATCTGAATACTTTCATAAAGATGTCACATATAAAGTTACGCTTTGTCCTCATTTCATTTTTGATATAAATTTGTGCAAGTAAATAGTTAATAATACATTATATAATTAATTTTTCTTTCAGACATTCAATAACTTGACTGCTCTCCATCCTAGTGTTTAGAATGTTGAGTGAGCATAATTCTTTACACCATGAATGTTCTTAAAAAATGAAGACTTTGTGTTCATGAAACATGTAACATGAAAAACATAATCCTTGGTGCATTTTACTTAGGAATTCTTAAACTGTATTATACAGAAAGTAAATGATAAGAAGTATAAATGTAAAAAGATATCACTGTTGACCTCTGAAAAATCCTCTCACTGCTGTCTGATGCAACTGTTTTTTTTTGGTCTCAATAGTGTCAATGAAGCACAAAGTGAGGGGGTCCCTAAACATGGGCTGGGTGTTGATTTGGCTAAGTGAGCTGTGAAAATAGACCCTGCGTCCAACCAGTGATCAACTGATCATTCAGAGCTATTTATTCTCCAAATTTTCTCTTGAAATCAGATGACAGAAGTCCCAAAGGGATTATATTTTGAACCAGAAAGTTTTCAGGGGAAGGGAAGTAAAGAAGGAGGCGGCCACGGAAGGAGAGGTCATGGGATTTTGACTCCTACAATTACATGTCAGTAAAAATATTTGTCTACAGTAGACTTTTGGAAATGGTTACATCTGTGTACCCGCACAGTTATTTCTAGGAAATGGGTGCTACAATTACACCTATTAAATATGAAAATTCAACTATTTGAATGGTCTTAGGAGAAACTGGCTTCTTAAGTTGAAATTTTCTTTTTCTGCTTTACTATTCTAACAAAGGACACATTTCAACAAGCAATCAGCTCATTCAGTTCTGCCCCTAACATTTGTCAAACCCGGGTAGGAGCACATTTCTCCCAAATACCATATAACTGAATACCTTAAAGTTAAACATATCAAACAAACAAAATTGTTCAATAAAAAATGTTCTATCCTCCTACCTTTTAATATGCTTTCATAAAAGCCCGACAGGCTGGGTTTGAAAATTCTCAGCTCCTTGTGTGACAGGGCAGGGCCAGCTGGCTGTGGCTTCCCCTCTTCACCTATCCCCTACTCAGGCTCTCCCTGTGTAGGCTACACACAAAAGCAGGGGGCACCCTCCCCAGCGTGATCTCCATGACCCCTAGCCTTGCAAACAGCTGCTTCTTGGCTACTCTTCGAGTGGAGGTGTGCTATTATGGGCCCCTTTGGGAGGAAAGACCTAAGAGGAGGTCCATTAAGAGCTAGGAGGCAGAGAATTCTGGGTCCCAGTGCCAAGAAAGTGGCAGAGGGTCACCCCAGGATCCCAGTACCTGGAAGGGGGACAAGGCCATGGACTCCAGGTTTTTCTTAGCCCCAGAGACCAACTGTCCTGTGAGGGGAACACACCAAAACAGGGCCAGAGTTGGTCACCCTAAAATGGGGGCAGTATGCGGAGTCCAGGAAGCAGTCATTCTGCTCGGGGCTCAGGGTGGTACTGACATCGCATGTCATAAGCATTTTCCAAGAGAAGCCCTTTCCGGGATGCCTGGGGGAATCAAGAGAAACTGGTCTCTCTGCAGGTTGGATATTCCTTTGGAAGCTGTGGTCCCTCACAGGCAAGTCCATTAGTACTATTTCTTTGGTCAACACGTGTCTTTGATTCTGATCTGCCTACAACTCCTCCTCCACCCCCTTCTCCTGCTCCACCAAAAAAAAAAAAAAAAACCCTAAGACCGATACCAATGCTTCACTCACACTTCAAAACTATCCGAGGCTAGATATAGCTAAAGATATGCCAACTAACTTTATTGCTTGTTTACTATAAACCAGGCAAGGAGCTAAGCTTTATCTCTAATCTGTGCAATACCACTGTGAGAAAGATACAATGTTTATTATTACTTCCAATTTACTGATGAAAAAATTGAAGCATAGAAACTTTAAGTGATTTATTTGCTCAAAGTCATACAAGCAGCAGTGGCCTGCCACCCTTTGAACTCAAGCCTGTCTGATTACATTTTCTGAGCTCTTGATCACTGAGCTATTCTTTGCCTCAAATGCATGTTTTTCTTAAGTACCTAATCCACCTCCACACTCAGTTAATAACAATGTTAGTGATAATTATTCCCTATCCCATCCCCCTTTAAAAATAATTGATCTTAAAAACATCTTAAAGGAGTTTGGAGCACCAGGGAACTTTTGGTTGGAGGAAGCATAAATTTA
>NW_004443973.1:1895220-1896066 GCF_000243295.1 Trichechus manatus latirostris | reverse complement strand
TTTAAATTCTGTTCTGCATTTTTCCCCTTTTGATCAGGATTCTTCTATGGCATCTTTGATCAAAACGCTCAATCATGGTAGCCAGGTCCCATCCAGTTCTTCTGGTTTCATGTCAAAGGAGGCACTGTTCATGAAGGCAATTAGCCACACTTTCCATATTCTCCTCCTATTCCTGACTCTTCTTCCTCTGTTGTTCCAGGTGAATAGAGACCAATTGTTATAACTTGGATGATCAGTTGAAAACTTTTAAGACTCTAAGCACTACTAATCAAAGTAGGAGGTGGAACAGAGGCACTAAACATGTTATTAGCCCAATTAACTAGGATGTCCCATGAAGTGATAACCCTAAACTTCCAAACCAAGAAACCAAATCCCATGAGATTTTTGGTTGTACATAATCAGCCTCAGTAGCTACTCTTTCTTTCCTTTTTGTTTTTGTCATTGTTGTAAATATATCTATCATACAACTTTTGCCAATTCAACTTTTTACAGGTGTACAACTTATTGACAGCAATTACAATAATCAGCTGTGCAAACTTACCCTTAATCGATGAAATATTTCCATCACCGTTAACCCCCTCTTTCCCCCTCCCTCCTCCCCTGGTAACCACTAATAAACTTTGCTCTCTATACATTTGTCTTTTCTTGTCTTTTTATATAAATATATCTTGATGGCAAAATTTCGGGATACTTTAAAGTACAGTAGGAAACCCTGGTGGCATACTGGTTAAGTGCTACGGCTGCTAACCAAAAGGTCAGCAATTCAAATTCACCAGGCGCTCCTTGGAAACTCTATGGGGCAGTTCTACTCTGTCCTATAGGGTCGCTATGAGTTGGAATCAACTC
>NW_004443973.1:1893787-1894640 GCF_000243295.1 Trichechus manatus latirostris | reverse complement strand
TAAGGCCTGATGAGGGCTCTGTGCCTCCTTTGCACCTACCTGAGGAAACAGAAGCCTAGACACAGGAAGGAGGTCCCATCTACCAGGCCAGGAAGAGAGGACCAAGGAATGTTAGGTGGAGGAGTTCTGAGGAGAAGTCAAGCTGCTTAGAAAGCTGGAATCAAGATCACATTTTTGGAGTCAGCTAGGAGATGGAAATAGAGGGAATGAGTAAGGCAGAACACTGCCTTAGGCCCCACTGATGACACTTGGCTTCCCACCAGGAAGTCCTCTTAATTCAAAAATATCTTTGAAAATATTCCATTAGGCACAAAGCCTGACATTCCACTAACCACAGAATTTTTTCGTTAATAAGCATCCCCTGTGGTTAAGGGCACTGTCTCTGGAGTCAAACTCTGGCTTCTCCACCTATTAGCTGTATGATCTTGTGTGAATCCCAGGCTCTTTGTCAGTAAGGTAGAGATCTAGTGGTATGGTTGTGAAGTTCACATGGATAAATGCACAAAAAACACTTAGAACAGTGTCTGTTCTCAGTACACTCTCAGCTGCTTCCACATCTGCATGACTTAGTCTAAGCAGATTTCCCATCTCTAACATATAGAGAAAGGAGGGCACTGTGGAGATGGAAACGTCTGAGACATTATGAGAAGGTGGCCAAAGTGGACTTTGGGAAGCCAAACAACAATTTAAGGATTCTGTGGTTTCTGAAAAAGAAATGGGAAGGAACCCCCAAAATAATTTTTACCTACTTTAAAATTTTACCTAGAGTCTTAGTTATCTAGGGCTTCCATAACAGAAACACCACAAGTAGGTGACTTTAAAAAACAGAAATTAATTTTCTTCCAGTTCAGGA
>NW_004443973.1:1892495-1893640 GCF_000243295.1 Trichechus manatus latirostris | reverse complement strand
TTCCTGGGCTTGCAGATTCATCTGCCTCCCTCACAGATAGTAGCTGTCTATCTGTGTCTAACCTGCTCTTTTTATAACTCAGAAGTGACTAGGTTTATGACACATCCTACATTGGCATGGCTTCAATAATATAACAACAACAACAACAAAGAAAAAAGCCCTATTTCCAAATAATACTACATTCACAGAAGTAGGGTTTAGGATTCCAACACTTATTTTGAGGGAACACAATTCAATCCATAATACCTAATATTGATCTTCTTCCTGTCCCACTTTCCAAAGAACAGATGTGTTGCCTCCTCTAAGCTGGGAAATGAGACATATGAGAGAAGTTTTCCATGCTCCATCTAAGTATGTGTCCTTCTGAGGATTTCAAGGAGGGGGAGGTTGGAGAAAAAGGGACAGTATGAATCCCAGAGATGGAGCCTGGGGAGGGCCTGTGGTTTCCCAGACCTGAGAGAGGTGACCACATCACAGATCAAAGGGTAGGCCTGGCCTCCCCAGGGCCCAAAACTTGTTGTAGTGAGGCACTGCTAACCTCCAATTCTGCACCTCTTGCTTACTGTCCCTATTCCATGGTGACATTTCTTGGAGGTTGGATGAAACATTTCAACACAAGTTCATTTCATATACAATTTGGGGCAATACTTGGAAAGACCTGTTATGGATTGAACTGTATCCCCAAAAAACATGAGTTGTAAATTGTAACCTCTATACTTGTGGATGTAATCTTATTTTAGAATAGGGTTTCCTTTCTTATGTTAATGAGGCTATATCACTGTAGGGTTTGTCTTAAGCCAATCATCTTCAAGATATAAAGCAACCAGATTAGGCATAGAGAAGCAAGCAGAGATGAGGGAAGAAAGATTCCAGGCCACGTGAAGATTACCAGGGAATCAAGGGGCAAAAGCTGAAGAGAGACAAGAGCCTTTCCCCAAGAGTGAACAGAGAAAGAGAGAGAAACTGCCCTGTTATGGATTGAATTGTGTCCCCTAAAAATGTATGTATCAGTTTGGCTAGGCCATGATTCCCAGTACTGTGTGACTGTCCACCATTTTGTCATCTGATGTGATTTTCCTGTGTTTTAAATCCTATCTCTATGATGTTGATGAAATGGGATTAGTGGCAGTTACGTTAATGAGGCA
>NW_004443973.1:1888737-1892160 GCF_000243295.1 Trichechus manatus latirostris | reverse complement strand
AAACTATGAGAAAATAAATTTTTGTTACTTGTGGTATTTCTATTATAGCAGCACTAGACAACTAAGACCTTAAAATTCTAACCATTAAATTTCTAACATCATCTCAGCATCTCTCTTTTCTGTAGACTCATTTTGACATCCTCTAGTCCAGCGGTTCTCCAAAGTGGTCCCTGAACCAGCAGCATCAGCATCGTCTGGGAACTTGTTAGCAGCCATTCTGCAGGTAGGGAGTGTCACTCTGCGTGTTGACAAGCCCTCCGGGTGATTCTGATGAACGCTAAAGTTGGAGAATCCCTGCTCTCATCCATTCATGCTTTCCAATTTACAGAAGCTCTCTGCCAAGAAAATAAGATTTAATTCACTTTATAACATAGACTTGGCAGCACTGCTTATTTCCATATGCCTATTATTTCACTGGCAGGGATAGAAAGCAGTGGTGAATTATGTAAGAAGGGACTGGCAGAAGGATCCCCTGAAGGCATCCGATTAATAAATCATTTATATTGAGGTTATTTATATTGAGAATTATCTATATATTATCTGATAGCAAAATAGGAAAGTCAGTTATTCAACAGAGTTGGGAGGTTGGAGAATGGATACTGAGAAGAGCTGGGATATATTCAGAGCACAGGAGTGTGAGGAAAGACAAGCAATCTATTTCTTTCTAAACCCATGAAGCCAAAGTAGATGATAAGAAGGAGTCAATGGTAGCCAGAGAATAGTAAAAGAATTTGCAATGTATATTGGGCGTTCTTCATATATATTTGTTGAATGAACGAATGAATAAAAACATAAAGTAGAGAAAAAAAAAGTCAATCTTAGAATCCTGAGAACTAGCTTTGGGTAGAGAATTCTTATAGAGGAGACTGGTCTCTGGTATTATAGGTTGTTAAAATAGTCAGGCACTTGCAGTGGTTAGGTATTATTTACCTGTTAGCCCCCAGATAAGGAATAAAGTCGTGTTTTTTGTTTGTTTGTTTTGACGCATATGTTATATGTGTTAACATTTTCAGTCAGGTGCAGCTCAGTGTGTGAAAAGATGGTATTACCAAAAAAAAAAAAATTTTTTTTTTATACTTCCTGTTACTCTGTGGCCCCTTCTCCATTTGGTCAGTCATGACTTTCACTCAAGTTATGTATGACACATAATAACCAGAGGGGAAATACAAGCCTTTTCCTGGCTTTTGAGTTTTAAAATCTAAGTCCTACAGAAGGAAGAAAGGTCCAGACAAAGTTTATAGCAGAATATGTAATGAGTCACAGCAAAGTTTTCATTCCTGCTATTATCAAAAGATGCCTTAGTTTAATGAAGAGGAATCATAAGGAAACATAAGAGATCTTGAGAAAGTACACTGAATCTTGCCTGACTTTCTCAAAACCAAGACAAACCCTGAGGAGGTGACAGCCCTCCCCAAATGAATTTCCGGAATCCTGGAGCATAAGGGAGCTACACATCCCACCGTATCCTCAAATCTCATTCCTGGGTAGATCCCAGAGTAGAACTAGTTGATGTGTGTTTAGGCAGATAGGCCTGAGTCAGCCCCACAGATGATTGTGACTCAGACTAAATTGGAGTTGGAAATAAAAAAAAAAAAAAGACAGATACAAAATATATTCCGGAGGCAGGCTTACTGATGGATATACTGAAGGATGAGGAAATACTCTTTTATTTAATGAGAAAAATAACTTATTTCTTTGATTTCCCAGTACTTGGTACTGGGAACCATCTACATTGTTCAGCTATATCATGGGATGAAAATGTAGACTACCTTGGAAACTTAGTCAACCTATTACCTTGTTTCTATGGGGAAACAGATTCTGAATTCTTAGTAGCTAACTTACAAACCAACTATTTGTGTCAGGATTTATCCTTAGGACAATGTGAGTCCCTGGAAGGACTTGAGATTAAGAACATAGCCTTTAGAGCAAGGCAGACCTCGTGACTGTAAGGATGCTCTCAACAATAAGTGATATCCAACCTAACCCAAAGTGACTTAAATAATAAGGTTAGTGGTAGGGTGACTCCAACTAGTTTTTCTTTTTCTTTTAATTAACAGCTCAACAATATCATTAAGGACTCAAGTTTCTTCCATATTTCTACAGAGTTAGTTTGTTAGGCTCAGCTTTACGCTTCTAGCAAGATGGTTGTATCAGCTCCAAGTATCATATTCAAATACAACATCACCCAGAGGTACTGTGCTGCTTTTACAGGATGAGAAAACCATTTCAACATTCCCATCAGTCTTTCGTTTAGGTCTTGTTTCCAGAAATGCACAACATGTTAATGTCTAAACTCACTGGCTAGGGAACCGGGGACTAATTACTGGTTTAAATCAATCAGAATTCACTCATCCTGAGCCTGGGGCTGTGGTTGGTCTCCGCCCGAAGCAGGAAGCTTTGCAGAGCAAAATGAACAACTGAAACAATAGGTTCTGTTGGCAAGAAAGAAGGGGAAAAAGTGGGTGTTATATATGCTCTACTTGGATTTGAACTTGTCTCTGACACTTAATAATTGTATGACCACAAGCAACTCAATTACTTCCTTTGTGCCTCAAATTTCTTCACTTTATACTGGAAATATTAGTATCTAATTAACATAATTTTTGCAAATTACATATGTCGTCTTGGATGTACACCTACTCCTACTTATCGACTACCTTGTTATCGGATATTTTCTATTTAAGACAACTTTCAAAAACTTCTCAGGTGGCGCCTCTGATGGTCCAGGCCCCATGCCGGCTGCACTGGGCCCTGGCTCTCGAAGGATATACTGGAGGTCCCCAGCGACGACTAGTCCATATGAGGGACAGAAGGACGCCTCCCATTTGCCTGTGATGCCTCATTCTGGTCATAGAGAGCACAGGGCGATGGCCGGATGATGCGATACTGCCAGAGAGTAGTGGGAGGCTGGAGAGGGCTTGAAGTTGCCTGAGAGGTCGGCGGGGGGAGGTGGGAAGGGGAGAGAGGGAAGGGGATGTGCGGGGCTGCAGGGTCGGGGCTACGCAAGACAAGCGGGGTCCCCACCCAGGGCAGGTGTCAGGCAGGAGGTGTGCATCCCAAGAAGCACGGAGCCGTCTGACTGGCAGTGAGCAGATGGGTTTGGGGGGAAACTGGAGCAGAAGACAGTGTGGCCCCAACTCTCACGTAACATTGCATAACAACCTGGTCTTTGGAACCTAATGGTGTCCAGAAATGAGGAATACCAAAAACCCATCTGTAGAGTTGATTCTGACTCACAGCGACCCTGTAGTACAGACTAGAGCTGCCCCATAGGGTTTCGGAGGAGTAGCTGGTGGATTTGAACTGCTGACCTTTTGGTTAGCAGCCAAGCTCTTAACCACTATGCCACCAGGGCTCCAATGGGTGTAGTTAATTGCCTAAAAAATTGTTATTGATGTAATTATTAGAAAAGAATAATATTTA
>NW_004443973.1:1876224-1887157 GCF_000243295.1 Trichechus manatus latirostris | reverse complement strand
TTTATGAGGGGACTTTGGGACCATGGGTAAGACCACAGAATTGCAAAACAGAAAGGGGCTAGAGACTTCATCCTCAAAGTAAGAAAACTAACAACAGGAGAGAAAAAAAAAATTCTCTTGCTCAGAGGCTTATCGTTAGTAGGAGCAGAACTGGAACAGGAGTTGGTGAACTGCCCGTCAAAGGCTCTTCAAAACATCCCATACATGCCCTGATCCGGTCCTCTTGCACATGGCACTAACATGAACATGTAGTTTTCACACTGTAGAGGACATATAGTTTAAAACATATGCATCTGTCTGCCTATTTGTTTTTTAAGGAAAGCATTCTCCTCCATTCTTGGCCATATAATTGAAATAGAATTGACCTCAAATTAAACTAAATAGAATTGCCTCATGGGATGTTTGACCAGTAAACTTGTGCGTACAATTTCTCTGGACAGAATGATTGGTTCAGGGATAAGTATATAACCTAACCAGACCCAATGAAACATGAGGATACGCTTGTTGGAGCCTCTGGGAAAGGAAACCTTTCTTATTCCTGTTGGGTTTGATGGTGTGAGGATGTAAAGCTTGGAAATATTGCAGCCACCTTTCTACCACTCAAAGCATCAGAAGGAGGCTAATACAGAGCAAGCAAAATAAAGAGGTAGATCTCTTGACATCATTTTGACTCTGAATCAACCTGTGCTTTTAGTTAACGCTAGCCATCAATGTTTTGGCAGTAAGCACCAACAAATTAACCATTTATTTGGTTAAGTGTCCTGTCACTTACAATTGACATATGTGTAAAAGTTATCTGTTAATCCAGATATTTTCTCTTTTCCTTCCTCCTTGTGGCTATAAATATAATGTACACCATTCAATACCATCATGGCATGCAAGTTGTAGTGATTAACCACACTGGGTTTGCTTTCCATGCCACATGCATTTTTGTAGCCCATGATCCATACATTGGCCATGATTTTTGTAGCACCCTAACCCATTCTGAACAACTGAGTTTAAAATCAAATGCTATCCCTTCTGATTTTACAATGCTACTCATGTTGAACTTATTTGAAGACCCTTGTCTGTGAACTAGCTGGCTTGATATTTATCTATATCTTCCACCTATGCTTGACTATTTTCCTCTTTTCCTAGATAACTTTTCCTTTCGATTCTCAATGTCTATTTAGCTCTTCATCTCCAGGCTACAGACAATAGCCTTCTTCCATCCAAAAGACAAATGAAAAAAAAAAGAGGCCTTCTTTGTCTGTCCCCATTAACAGACTGTCATATCTCTGTTCTTTTGGTCACTGTCAAATTCTGGAAATAGCCTATACTCATTTCTTCCTAGTTCACCCACACTAATTCCCCAAACTAGTATAATCTGACTGGTAGCTTTTTCTCTTTAGTGAATTTCCACCAGAACAGCATCCGTAATCTCCCAATTGCACCCAATAGTTCTCGCTGTGGCATTTCATTTGTCCTTTTTAGCAACTCTCTTCTCCACTGGCTTTTGGCACTCATATTCTTCAGATATGCCTCCTGTTTCTTTATGTATTCTTTGTTGGTCTCCTTTCTTGGTAGCCCCATGCCTTACCTTAAATGCTTGTGTTCCCCATGTCTGTCCTCAACTTCCCTCTCACTCCATACCTCCATTTGTCATTTTCATCCTCTCCCTTTACTTCAATTACTAGGGTGTAGCATGGTGACACATTTTGAGAAGGAGCTCCAAGAGTTTTTGAAACCTTACTGGTTGGATGTGAGAAAAACTGACATTTGAAAGGTCAAGTAATAATTTGTTTTATTCCACAGAGGCTTGATTTCACCCTTAGAGGCAAACTGCTCTTTTGTTTCATGAAAAATCTCTTTAATAGGTCTTTTAGTTACTTAAAGTGAAGGCCCTACTGTGGCCTATAGAAGATCGAGACTATGGAATCCAAGAAGGTAAACATCTCTGCATAGTAAAATGCAAGGCTGTCTTCATTTTGAGCACAGCTCCATCCCTGCATATTCTGCATCCTTTAACAAATGTTGGTTTTTTTTTTTTCCTAACTGTGAATTTACATTGCATCATCTCTAAGAACAGGTGTTGCTCCTGGGAGATGAATGCACAGCTTGACATTAATTTTGACAGTGCTCCTCTTTTACCTTGGCCTTGGAGCTTAAGATCCTCAACTCAGGATAGGGAAAACACGATCAAAGGTACTTGTAGTGGGTAGTAAACTGGTTTCTGCAAGGTGGGCAGCAGAGCTTAGACTATGCAGAGAAATTTGAGTTGTGAGTTCTGTGAGCAATCATCAGTGACGTGTTACAGTTGTTACAGGTGGTTCTAGCTGTTTGTCTGTGAAACTGGATGTGGTGGTTAAGGTTGTGTGTCAACTTGGCTGGGCTATGATTCCAGTGGTCTGATAGTTGTATGATGGTGTGATCACTTCCAGGATGAGATTACTGATTGCCTCCATGATGGATCTGCTGTGAGTATGCAATCAGTTGAAAGGGAGTTTCCTTGGACATGTGGCCTGCATTGAATATAAGTGGATATTCTGGCGAGGCTTGTGGGCTTTTGCTCATTCTGGATCCTGCAGCTGGCTCTTGTTCATCTGACCTCCGGTTCTTGAGATTTTAGCTAGCACCTTACCTGTGGTCTTGCCTGTCGGTCTTTGGAATTCATCGATCATCACAGCCTGTGAACAACAGCCCTGCTCTCTGACCTGCTGATCTTGGGTTTGCCAGTCCCTCTGGCTATGTGCATTAAGAGAAGCCTCTATCCTGTCCCATGGACTTGGGACATTCCACCCTCTACAACCTCATGAGCCATTTCCTTGATATAAATCTCCCTATATACATATTTATACACATTACTGGTTTTGCTTCTCTAGAGAACCCAGCCTAAGACACTAGAGGAAGGGAACGATCCCACACTTGGGAGCAGTACCCGCTTGTAGATAAATGGACTTGAGGGGAAAAGAACTGATCTGCAGAGGAACAGTACAGCAGTTTGGTGCCAGAGAGGTGGCTGCAGAGGAAAGTGACAGCCAGGACAGATTGGTGAATTAAGTAAGCAATCCCTGAGCGTTCCCAAAAACAAAAGATGGAGATGGGGAATGATACAAATATATCCAAACATCGTTGGAACTTAGACTATTATTCAAGTTTGGGCATCAAAGAGAAGGCTTGTGAACATATGAGACCCTTGGATTATTATAATTCCCAAATCTACATCTCTAACTGCCACTGTACTGCTGAGTTCTGGATCCCCAGTATCTAGCATATTCCAGACATTTTGATGGGAAGTCCTCTTGTTAGAAGCCATGTCTTTAGGAATCAACAGGGGGAACTCTGCCAGGGAACGAAACTCATTAACATTATAGCAGTACCTCCAAGTCCAATCATATCTGCTTTGGGATCTTGGCCCTGTATAATTTCTTACCTTTCTGGCTATGATTTACTGCATGCTACTTGGTGTTTCCTCTTGTAATTTGTCAGTGTGATTGGGTCTTTCTTTCTAACTCTGAACCTCCCTGCTTCTCATTTGCAACATTTGTCTTTGTGCCTAGATTTGTCTTCAAAGCTCTTGACGTATTTCTAGCAATCAGCTATCTACAGAGTTGTATGCCCAAACCTGATTACCAGTGTGCTTGGTATTCACTTTAGCTACCACAGAGGAGTTACCCAGTAAATGTTTGTTAAATGAATGAATATTCCTTGGCCAATCCCAATACTCAGTGATTTCAAGGGTCTTGACTTCCAATATTTCCTGGACTTCACGTAATGTTTACCAAAGTAACTTCTCAAAATACTGACATCACTGCATTCCCATTCATGATAATCTATCCCAATATTAATGACCCTTAAACTTAGTAAAACTTAGTAAGACACACCAAAGTCAATTACGGATTTTTTATTGAGATGTGCATATTCTTAAGGATCCTTTCTCTCCATCAGTTTACACTTGGCTTTTCTTTCCTGGTAAATAGAGTCTACCTGTCTTCATTTTCTCAAGAAATTATTTAATATTTTCATTAGGAGGTATAAATTGTCTCTCTTAATGTGCTATGCATCCTAGAGGTATTTGCATTTTAATGGTACAATAATAATAATGGCTAACATTGTTTAACTTTTACTCTGTGTCAGGCATTGCACTACGTGTAATTCTCATGTCAACGCTATGAGGTGGGCAATGTCATTATCCTTTCTTTACAGATGATAAAGCTAGGACTTAGTGAAGTTAAGTAACTTGAAAGAATGAGAATATTGAATGGAGGATCCAAGGAAAGTGAGTATTGATGGAGGATCCGGGCTTTGAACCCACTCTTTCTGAATCATGGTAATCATAAACCTTAGATTGGTACATATTAATAGAAAGAAGTTCTAAATTTTGTTAGGTAGTATTAGTCCATCTTTGAAAGTATACCTCCCAGGCAGCTGCCCTACCTTGCTATTCATGAGGTCAAAGATGCTATTTGGCCTGGCAATATCCCAATCCAAATAAGGACAATCAAACAGATTTTTTTTTTCTTTTTAAGCCACATGTTTCTGGATTACAACTGCACAGCTTTGAAAAACAAGAGCCTCTAGGGACACATCTGAAATCATAGCTCATAAAATATTGGCATTTGCATTTGAAAATGTCTTTTAAAAAAATAGGCATATTCATTAGGAATTGTGCCATAGTCCCCACAGAAGAGTCAGATTTCAATTTCTATCAGGAGCTCTGCCTTTAGCTTTTTCACTCAAATCATCTTTCAAGAGAGATTTTTGATTTGTTTTTGTGACTGAAACCTAGCATCCACTAAGGCTTAGTAGGAAAAGGTATATGTGGGTGTGTATGGGTTTTAAACCAATTCGAAACTTGTTTTTTACTGCTTTACTTAGTGTTGAGCTTTTTTTTTCTGCCTCCAATCCAGTCCAGTTGTTTGACTTCCAAATGAAACCTCTATGGGATGTTCACTGGATGATTTTTTTTCTAGACAGAGAATTTTCCATTAAAAATATTTCAGAAGTCAACAGATTCTTACTTAAAAGTTAAAGGCAACTAACTGCTTCTTGATCTCTTACTCCTTCTGTTTTATTAATATTCCTAAGGCTAGTAGTTGAGCACTTAAACATTTGCACCACCCAGGGATTCCTTAATAATTGTATACCTATCACAATAAATATACATCCTCAGTTGACTGCCTCCCACGCGCCTGTCAGTTTGTCGTACTGTAGGGGCTTGTGTGTTGCTGTGATGCTGGAAGCTATGCCACGGGTATTCAAATACCAGAAGGGTCACCCATGGTCGGGTTTCAGCTGAGCTTCCAGACTAAGACAGTCCAGGAAGATGGACCCAGTGATCTACTTCTGAAAAGAATTAGCCAGTGAAAAACTTATGAATAGCAGCAGAACATTGTTGGATATTAGTACCAGAAGATGAGCCCCTCAGGTTGGAAGGCACTCAAAATACGACTGGGGGTAAGAGCTGCCTCTTCAAAGTAGGGTTGACCTTAATGACATGGATGGAGTTGGCTGCTGTGTGTCTTACCAAGTCTATAGGAAATCAAACCTTACCTACTGCCACCAAGTCGATTCTGACCCATAGTGACCCAAGAGGACAGAGGGTTTCAAAGGAGTGGCTGCTGGATGTGAACTGCCGACCTTTTGGTTAGCAGCCATATCACTTAACCACTGTACCACCAGGGCTCCTTAGCAAGTATTAATGCTCTAAAATTTATTCAGCTGATATTCTGATCATAAAATCACAGTTCTTAGTAGATACATAACAGGTAATCTTAGGTCTAAGCAATGTTGTGTTGATAAACGTTCAACAAAGGCTCTCCAGGAATAAACAAAACCTGATTTGTAGCATTTGATGATTTCATGGTAAATACTCCTACCATAGCCAATTTTAAGCTACCAATGTGACATCAGAGAAGGTGGAGTTGAGAAGAGACGCAGCAAAATCAACACACCACTGGGTCTGATGACACTGAAAACGTGTGAGCTTTTCATCAAAACTTCTACAGTCTCTGAAATCACCTTTTGGTCAAATGTTTCAAAAGAAAAACAGGTGGGAATCATGTTTAATAATCTAAATCCTGTAGTCGGGCTGCCAAGATCCCAATCCTGCTCTTTTATATACTCTCAGTATTATCTTGAGTAAGCTATGTAACTCTTCAGTGACTTGGTTTCCTCAAAGGTAAAATGGTAATAATAAGATATCTATGTCACAGTGTTGCTGTGATAATTAAATGAAAAAGTGCTGCAAAATGCTTAGAAGAGTTCTTGGCACATTGGAGGCCCTAAAGAATTTTAGCTATTATTTTTTCAGAATTTACACTTCCAACTCTCAGAGTACTATACATATTGTCATCTAAATCTTCCTGAGGTCATTAAAAACCATCCTGCTTTATGCTGTGAGTGGATCCAAGTATAGAGGCAAGAGCACTAAAGGAGAAGCCATAGATTGGTTTCTAGTCCCAGCTTTGCCAATGCCAGTGACCTCTGGCAAATCGTTTCACTTTTAAGAGCTTTAGCTCCCTCCTGCATTAGTAAAATGAAACAAGTAGTAATCATCCCAACAACTGCATACAATTGTAGTGAAACTAATATGAAATAATGAAACTAAAAGGTCTTTGAAGGTTATACAGATGTGGTGTATTATTATTAACCCAATTTAAAAATCATGATGTCATGGAAGGATTAAAATAAAAAGTGAAAAGTTTTGTGTCATTTGGGAAAAGGTGGGGATAAGAGCTGGGGTTTTGTCATAAAGAGCAAGAAAAAAAAATTAAACTTCTACCATGAAGAAGTTAAGTATTGTTCTTAAGTTTTCTTCCCACAAAACAGCAATTTTCAAATGAAGAGGAACTATACTTTGAAATGTAACACATGTTTAAATCAGTTCGGGATCGTGGAGAACTATGTTAGCAAAGCATCTGGGGAATCATAAGTTTCAGGAATAGAAAATACAACAGAAGAATTAAAAAATACAGTATGTGATCATCTATCAAATAAAATAAGAGAAACATAGGCAAAACAGCATTATAAAACGAATGACTTAAACCTCCAAATAATTGTTAAAGGCCAATGCTTTTACTTTTTATAAATAAATATCAAATAATAAACCAGTCAAGGACAAATTGAAGACATCTTACACATTAAGAAGTTTAACTTGGGAATTAAAAACACACAGGAACACAAAAGAGCAAACAAATTATAGGAACATCAAAAAAAATTTTTAATTGACCCTTCGGATCTCTATTCACTTAAAAGAAATACCGTATATACCTTTATAGACATTTGGTGAAAGTTAACCAGGAAAACAATTCTGGGTAGAGTTTATAATCTAAAAGTTTTCCTATGATTTTTCTTACTTTATGACTCCAAACCCTGCTTAACAGAGAAGTTCTGATCTGGGACAAAGTCCGAATCATCAGTGCAGCACCACCCTCACCATGGCTTTGTCTATCAGTTATTAATGAAAATTCTCATTATACAATATTACAAAGTTCAGTACATGATATAGAAAGATCTCCAAGTTTCCTTGTTTAGTGGGAAAAAAAGCAAAATGAAAAACCACAAATATAGTATGCTACTTTCTATGAAGGAAGGAGAGAAAAATAAATAAAAATTTGGAATGAATCCTTGGAAAGATACATAAGACAGGTAAGAGTTGGGGGAATGGGGTAGACTGGGACAAAGGTAGGAGCAAGGATTTCAAGAAGCAACTTTTTATATTATTTTCATTTTTGAACCATGAGAATTTTTTACCTATTTAACAATATTATTTATGCATGTGCTTGTGTGTATATGTGTGTGTTTATTAAGTCCAGTATATATACATCGATATCAAAACTTCAGTCTCACACCTGGTTTAACATTTCTTACCTTCTCCAAGCTCAGGTGTGACCCAGGCTTGGACACCTGCAGAGGGAAAGGGGCATGGTGGGTGTCTTCACTCTCCGTGTTCCACTCCCTGTCCCACTCACTTGCTGCTTCTCATTATTCCAGCAATGTGGTGGGGAGGGGACAAGAAACTATACAGACCAAAGGGTCTAACTAGATTGATGTGGTTTTGCTGTCATCTGTGTGCAAATGCCCAAATGCTGGGTTCTGGGGAGTTTTGCTGGTCCTATAGAGACAATTTGCTATACCGATAAGGTACCTCCAACATTATATGTTCTCTAACATTTTGGTTGAATTATTACAACTCCTATCCTGACTCTTGTATCAACAATCCCCCCAGGTGGCTTGTTTTTCACCCTCTGAAGGCAGTAGTCTTGGTAGATTCCTTTAAGAGACCTCTAGTATGGCTGCCTTAGGACTTTGAAAACTACAGTGCCTTTTCATGCCAAACTCTGGAAGTGCCTCTCCCTCCACAGGTTCCTTCTTCCCTCTGAATTCACGGGTAGTTCTCATCAACCTGTCACCTTTGTCTTTTTTCAGGTGAGTGTCAGGTACCAGTCTAAATGCTCCCCACAACTCCAAGAGATACTTCCCAGTGTCAAGTCTGCAAGTGACAAGAACTGTCACACCATGCTCTACTGAGTCCTCTATTAGCTCCAGGTTCTGCAGAATCCCCGCCTGCAGCTTGAGATTTGGGGTAAATACCGTATGTTAGACAGGAAAAGAAAATGTACAGTTCTCCCTGTAGGCCAGGGTTTCTCACCTCTGTACTACTGATATTTGTAGCCAGATAATTCTTTGGAGTGGGGGACTGTCCTGTGCATTGTAGGATGTTTAGCAGCACCCCTGGCCTCTTACCTACTACGTGCCAGTAGCACATGTTACAATTTTAACAATCAAAAATGTCTTCAGATATTGCCAAGTATCCCCTGAAAGGCAAAATTGCCTTAGAGAGCCACAACTCCAGGCTACCAACTTCTTCATATTAATTCTCATTTCGTATCTCCCTTACCACCCTGCTAATTATATTTAGAAGCTAGATTTGGACTGCCATTTAGCAAGCCCTGCACAGAGGATCCGATACTTGTCATGACCATGTGTGGACACATAACAGCCATTTTCTCAGAAAGAACTCTGAAATCTGAGCTAATAGAAACATTCTTACATCAGAGAAAAATCACTATAAGCCTACATCTGTTTCTGAAAAAAAATAAAATTAAAATCTGGATTTAAGGACAGTAAGGGTAGGAAAGAAGTGAGTTTTTTTTTTATTTTTTATGTTTTGTGACTTTATTATTCGACTATTTTTATTATATTCAGGCATTTTAATTAAAATGTATTTTTTTAGAAAGAATCAGTCTAGTTACATAGTTAATGAAAAAGAATCTTTTAAATTTTAATAAGATTTTGATTTTGTTTTCATTGGTTACATATGCTAAATTCATGTATTGGATAAAGGAGGTTGGCAAAAGGCAAATAAAGGAGGAGAGAGGCAAGGAAGACAAAAGCGATGGAAGATTAAGACTTACCTTGTTTCATCGATATAAACTGCTTCCAACACAGATGCTGCATATTCAATATTCTTCTTTAAGTCTACGACATTAACGTCGCCTTTCTCCAGCTGCTTCACTAGGCATCTTAGTCTATTTCAAAAAAGTAGATGAAAAAAGAGAGAAAAATAGAAAGAAATTTACTATAACTATATGGAAAATATTCTAACATTAAATAACACAAATCGAGTAAATCTTTTAACATACATATTTCTAAGGCATCAAATAGAAATATTTTCAGAGCTCTTTTTAGATACATTTAAGATAAATCGTTGTCAATTAAGTAACTATTATAAATTATATTTCCCTCTCAATAATATTAGGGGTGTGGGTTGCTAGTTTAGGTCCTATATTTCAAGGACAGTCTTTCTGAAAATTCAAGACAAATAGAGATTTTTATCAAAATATATTCCTGGCACTAGAATATATCCCCTGGCCATTTTGCTGGTTCATAGTCGACACAGAGAGAATATTTAAAAGATGTTCCTCTGAATGCTACTGTAGCTATTATTGTTCACTGAAAATAGCAATAAAAAAAAATGTAAGGCAAAAGTTCCAAGAAAATACAGATAAGAAAAAAAAGATGTACGTGTGCTTATTGTTTTCACTACAATGGTTTTTCACTTGAGACAATTCTGTAAAAAATATATTTATATAGGATATGTTTTGTTTTGTTTTTGGTCATAGGATGATGTGTTCCAACCCTTTGAGGAATTTGGAAGCAGAGGGCTCAGCTAAGGCATACCTGGATTTCTGACTCACAGAAACTGTGATGTAATTAAGGTTACTGTTTTAAGCCACTAAGGTTTGGGATAATAGATACCTAATACAGTGAAGTAACACAAATTACCTCGATGAGTTTAGAACATTTTTAGAAACTACTATGCATTAAATTAAAAACAGAGTGTTTCTGAAGATACTTCCCTATACTAGGCAGAAAAGGAACACAGATTTCTTACTTTATACATACTATAGATAAACAACATGAAGACAATTTATCAACTTTCCTAAGTTACCAGATAGACTTTAATTCCATTCCTGGGCAGAAACATTAAAAAGAGAGAATATACAGCATCGACTTCTAGGCATTATTTGAGGGGTAGCTTAGCAGACTTTCTGACAATTATCTTTAGATGGTTTTCCATACCAAGGTTTGGGACATAAAGTTAAGAATCTCAGCAAATGTATTTGACATTCTCCACTCATATGAAGACTTTACTTCTCCTCAGGAAAAACACACGCCTAGATGAAAACTTACTGAGGAAGCCATAAACAATTACTCTCTGTACCGTTTTTTTGTATTGCAAAATATTAGCAGACAACAACCTCACAAAATAAATTTCATGCATGAATAAACAAATCTTATTAGTATAAAGCAAAGCAAAGTAAAATGGCAACTAAAACAGTTTACTTAGGGAAAAAAATAAGGCAGCTTTAAGGGTTGTCTGAAACACTCGATGTGATGACAATGGAGCAATGTGTACAGTGTTTCAAGATTTTTTTTTAATGCTCAT
>NW_004443973.1:1874738-1875698 GCF_000243295.1 Trichechus manatus latirostris | reverse complement strand
CTCACTGAAATTGCCTACAGCTCTGAACTTGTTTCATATGAGAGAACAAAAACTGTTGTATTTAAACTACTATTACTCTGAGATTTCTTTGATATGCAGCTGAATCTAATCCTAACTGATAAATCAAATGAATAAGAAATGAATCAAAGCAAAGAACGCATGAATGGAGAAATCTTCATATAAAATGGCAGGAGGAATCCTCTAGCAAACTACCCACAGGCACAGGCACACCTTCTAACTCATAATAACAGCCTGCAGTCCTTCCCAAGGGAATTGTCTCATCAGATCACAACTCATTCAACTTGTGACATCAAAGAGGCTTCAATACATAGAAGTTCTAATTAAATATGATTATAATTTGGTCAAATCATAACCCTCTCCTATCCTTACCATTTCCCCCCACCCCCACATACATACTCCTAGACTCACTGTATCAACTCAAAAGACCTGAAAGAAATGTATTTTTTGGATTACTAGAACTTTTTTTTCCTTTGCCTGTATTCACAAATTTTCTTTAATGGGCACACGTTGCTTTTTAAGTAAAAGAAAAAAGCTTTGTACTTCAAAAAGATTATAATTAAAATTGTAGATTAATGGAATAAATTTTTATGCTTATTGTTCCAATTTTGAATTTGCTTTTGTAAACAACCTAAACATACACTAATCCCCAACAGTCTTATTTAGTCTATTATGTTACCTTCTTAATTGATAATATAAACCAGACATCTTCATGAATCATTTGCAAATAATCATGCATTCTAAACTGGTGGGTTCTAAAGCAGTAAGATTTTGCTGCAAATATATCTGTACTAACTTTTTATTTTTTAAGAAGATAACTATACAGTATTAACCAAAGTCCTAAGCCAGCCTGTGGGTAAATTCTCAGAGCTGAAGAGGAAATCACAAACGCATGTGCATACAATAAACAAGTCCCCTTAACCTGGTAAAAACCTTTAGCAA
>NW_004443973.1:1846600-1869792 GCF_000243295.1 Trichechus manatus latirostris | reverse complement strand
TGTACAACAGAACAAAACACTGCCCAGTCTTGTGCCATCCTCACAATCATTGTTACGTTTCAGCCCATTGTTGCAGCCATGGTGTCAATCCATCTCAGTGAGGGTCTTCCTCTTCTTGGCTGACCCTCTACTAAGCATGATGTCCTTTTCCAGGGACTGTTCCCTCCTGGCAACATGTTCAAAGTACGTGAGATGAAGTCTTGCCACCCTTGCTTCTAAGGAGCATTTTAGCATCCATATGACCCAGCAATTCCACTCCTAGGTATACACCCAAAATAACTGAAAGCAGCAACACAGATACATGTTCATTGAAGCATTATTCACAATAGACAAAAGGTGGAAACAACCCATGTGCACATCAGCAGTTGAATGGATAAACAAAATGTGGTGTATATATATATATGTGTATATGTATATATATATGTGTGTTCAGTCATAAAGAGAAATGAACTTCTGATACATGCCACCACATGTATGAACCTTGAAAACATGCTCAATGAAGTGTCAGATGAAAGAATATTGAATGATCCCATTTGTGTGAAATATCTAGAATAGGCAAATCCATTGAGACAAAAGATTAGTGGTTACCAGGGGTTGGGGGGAGGGAAAAGTGGGGAGTTAAAATAAAAAATAATTTAACATATGTCATTCTCTTGGACCGTGGAACTCATATTTAGCACGGAATTTAGGTAGCTACGCTGTGCTAAACACCTTCTATTTCCACTCACCGCCCCCCTCCACCGGCATCCAGTCAACTGATCTCCACCCTACTCCTTGCCCTGGGCTGCTGACCTGTAGGGGCTACATCAGGTTTCTAGTTGAGTTTGCAAATGGAGAGAACCAGCAGGAGGTAGGAGTGAGGGAGAAGAGTGAAGTCAGCTTATTATTCCCCTGCTCTCTCCTTGGAAGATCACCCTCCACAGAAGGTCACTTGTCAGGGGCCCTCTCCATACAGTGTTCTCTCTCTCTGTCTCTCTTTCCCCCTTGTTCTGTAACTGCCCCCACTCCTTACCCCTTCAGGTGTAGGGATGATAACATACCCTGGAGCCTCACTGTCACTAGCCTGGAGGTAATGGGTTATCATGCATGGTTCCCTACACTCCTTCCACAACTGTAAATACTCCTTTATTAATTTCTCCTCAGATTACCCATTTTGAGTGTACCAGCTTGCCTTCCTAATTTCTATGACACCTCCTACATTACAATCCCTCATATCACAAACCTTCAGTATAGTCCAATGCGGTAGTTGGAGAGAGTTTAGCGATAGGGCTTTAAAGTAAATGGGGACTCACTATACCTACATTCACCTTTTTCCTGGTGTCCGTGTAGAGGAGCAATATACTGACTAGAGAGCTGCTTCCAGGAGTTTTCCACTGTGATCAGCATCAGAGTGAGCTCTGGCCCATGGCAGAACTAGAAGAGATAAGTAACTGTACAAAATGCTGAGAATCAGCTACCACATTGGAATTCAGGAAAGCATGACACCAAATTGCCACTTTCACCAGAGAAGTGACTTTAGAATGGGGTGTTCATTGCGGGGGATGGTTGATGCTAGCTGGGTCAGAGATTTGTGGTAGAATTTTAAAGATTTAAAGGAAAGATATTGGCAAAAGGGAATTCATGGTTGCAATTAAGCCTGGTGGATTAAAAACTGCTTTTTTTTTTTTTGGCTCACCAACGAAGCATCATTAATTTGGCATAAAAGAATTGAAAAGGTAAAAAGGCTACAAGAAGAGAGCAGGAAAGGAGACAACAGCAGAGAATGGTTTACAACACATTTTTGAAAAAAATTAAATAGATGTGGTAGCCCAAGAAACACAAACTCCAAGGCTTTGAAAGGTAACTACAGAGAGAAGCAAGTCAATAGATCTCCACCGAACCTCAGAACAGTTCCGGAGATGGAGACACCAAAGACCTGCAAAGCAGGGATCAGGCTTCAGGCTCAAAACAGGAGGACTGGGTGAAATTCTTTTTATAGATCTTTCAGATTTCTTTCTGTACCCCAAGCAGCCTGGAACTATCCTTACTCATCCCCATAGGAAATCAGGAAAAAGGCAGAGGTGACTGCCAGATTGAAAACAAGAGGATTAAATAAAAGCCAGCATGGAATGATGGTGCCCTAGGTTCTTTTCTCCCACCTATTTACATAATAGATCACTGCTGGTGAGGTTGGATACCCCCAGAGAAATGAAAGTGTGTGTAAACAAGCCAGTTCATAGCTTGCTCATCCTTCTGTGAGTCCACCAGGTGATAAGCATAGCCTATGCACAGAGATGTCAATCTCTTTTCAAAGCCTCACTCTTTAATGTTAATAGCCTGTTAAGAGTCACCAGGCATTGAAGGAAAACCTCTAACATGAAAGACAGATAAAAACAAACAACCGAAAAAGAAACTTAGAAGAAACAGAAATAATACAAAGATCAAAAGAAACATTAAAAAAAAAAAAACTCTGAAAAAAGTGAGAGATATTCATTTATGAAGTAAGAACATGATAATACTTTTTTTTTTTTAATGGAATAAATGGAGAAGAAAGAGTTCTTGGAAATTAACACTGATGGTTTTACATTTACATAAAAATGTCAGTAGAAGAGGTCAGAAAAAAGTGTAGTTATTATCCCAGACAGTGGACAAAAAGACAGCAAGATGGGTAATAGAAGAACAAAGATAAGAATATTGTAGGATCAGTTCAAGAAATCTAATATCAAACTCGCTGGAGTTCTAGACATAAGGATCAGAGAAGAGAGAAGGAGAAAATTACCACCGAAAAAGTTGTAAACCAATCTCCCAGAACTAAGAATCACCATTCTAAAAGGGTCCACCTGGGTCAGCTTCATAGCTACTCAACCCGTGCATTCCCACAGAGCCCTGCACTTAGAAGAGTCCTGCCTTTGGTTTAGGGGCCTGTTGCCACCTTTCTGAAATTTTCAACAATTTTCAACAAGAGGCCCCACATTTTCATTTTCAACTGGGCCCCGCACATTTTATAGGCAGGCCTGAGACCCACCTAGAATTCTATACTCAGTCAAAATCAGATCTGATAAAGAATTAAGGTGTTTTCAGATATTCAAGGACTCAAAAAATTCTACTTTCCATGCACTCTTTTTCAAGAAGCCACTAGGAGATGCATTTGACCAAAACAAGGATATGACAGGAATTCTAACACAGATAAGTGGTGAAGGAAGTCCAAAATAAGGGATGTATGCCCACCCTACGAAAACTAATCCAGATTGAAGTAGAAGTGCAGAGGAAGGGAAGTAGGAGGGAAGTCTCCAGGAATAAATAAATAAATAAATGGAACCGATGAACACTTGAACTGACAGTGTTTGGAACTTTAACAGATCAGTTAAACATCTGTAAAACTGTAAAACATATGTATGAAAAAGTAAAAATATGAGAAATAAAAAAGTTGCACAAGATAAACAGTCATAGCTCACTATTTTATAGAAAAGTGAATAGTATTTAGAAAGCCACATTACTGTGAACACTAGTGACTTGAAAGAAAATGAGCTAAAATATAACTCTTATGAGATGAGGATAAGGAAATTGGTGAACTTAATGTACCAGAGCCATACCCTCTATTATCATTATGTATAAAAGTCAATAGATAAAGTCTGAACTTGATAAATCAAGAAATAGTAGAAATATATTATTTGGAAATATACTAAAGAACAAAGAACTAAAATGAACCAAAACATAGAGATTATTTACTTCTATGGAATTGACTACTTTTTTAAAAATTTTATTTTTTCTTGAGAATGTACACAGCAATACATACACCAATTCAACCATTTCTACGAGTACAATTCAGTGACATTGATCACACTCTTCAAGTTGTGCAACTATTCTCACCCTCCTTTTCTGAGTTGTTCCTTTCCCATTAACATAAACTCACTGCCCCCTAAGGTTACTATCTAATCTTTCAAGTTGCTGTTGTCAATTTGATCCCATATGTTGTTTGGGATCATTGATTCTATGCCCTTCGAGTTGGTTTCAACTCACAGAGACCTTATGTACAACAGAAAGAAACACTGCCCTGTCCTGTGCCATTCTCACAATCGTTGTTATGCTTGAGCCCTATGTTGCAGCCACTGTGTCAGTCCATCTCCTTGAGGGTCTTCCTCTTTTTTGATGACCCTCTACTTTACCAAGCATGCTGTCCTTCTCCAGAGACTGGTCCCTCCTGATAACTTGTCCAAAGTACAGGAGACTAAGTCCCATATAGACAGATCTTAAAAAAGCACAATGCTCAAGGCAGATATTCTTTACTAGTTAAGCTAAACTATTGTTTGGTTTTAAGACTTCAGGGGATATTTTTGGTTTAAGGTTTAAAGATTATCTTAGGACAATAGTTTCAGGGGTTCTTCCAGCCTCCTTGGCTCAAGAAAGCCTATAGTCCATGAGAATTTGAAATTCTGTTCTACTTTTTCCCCCTTTCGATCAGGATTCTTCTACAGAATCTTTGATCAAAATGTTCAGTAATGATAATGATAGCTGAGCACCATTCAGTCCTGGTCTCATGGCAAAGGAGACAATTGTTCATGGAGGCAGTTAGCTACATTTTCCATTTCCTCCTCCTATTCCTGACTCTTCTTCGTCTGTTGCTCCAAAGGATAGAGACAAATTGTTGTGCGTTACAAGGCTGCTTGAAAGCTTTTGAGAACCCAGGAAATATATAATGAACTAGGAGGTAGAACAGAAGCTTTTTCACATTAATAAACATAATTTTAATGCTGTATTTCCATATTAAAATAGAACGTTAATATATTACTCACAAGAAAAATAATTTCATCTAGAAGAAGTCAGGTCCTTTACTTGGTAGTTTTAAAATCAATGACCATGACAAATTTAAATGACTGAAAAATAACAAGATGTCAAAATTCATCTAGTACAGGAGGTAAAGAAAGATTTTGAAGGTGGACAAAGTATTGCAAGCATAAGTCATTGATTGTGTTGAACTCCAGTTGTTCCAGCCTCTTTCACATACATGGTGAAGCCAAGGGGAAAAAATTAGATTAAACAAGAGAATTAAATATACACCTGCTCATCACATGTTCCTGACTGAAAACAGTCACATATGTTTAAGGTTTGAGGCAGACAAAAGAAAGGAATTATATATGAAAAATAGAAAAGGAATTATTAGAAAACAGTAAAAATATGAGAGTGGAATGAACTATGATGGTTGAATTTATTACATATTTTTTGCAAAGTTAGAGACAGGGGAAAAGTATTATGAGAGAATTTACAAACATCAAGTTAGAATGTGGTTTAGAAAGAATGAAAGTGAGTGGACAGGAGGCTGAGAGGACAAAGAGCACTATGAAATTGGAGTGTTCCTGGAACAAGAAGGGGGCTGAAACAGCGGAGTTTATTGTTATTATCTGCTGAGCAAAGCAACCTCAGCACCAGTTCCCCTGAAAATAACAAAGGAGTATTTTAAAGTGGGCTTAGGACATTTACTCTTAATTAACTCAGTATCATGTACCAACAGACTTCATAAATATACTAGCAGAGAAGGAAAATCATATAAAAATAGATTTTTAAAGAAATACACATACCAAAAAAAAAAACAACTTCTGGGAAGCAAAGTCAACATGGAATTTTTCCAACTATAATAGATTGCACAATATAAGAAAGCCTACTAAACAGAAATATTTCCATGGCAGATACCATCAAAATCCTGTCAGGGAGCAGAGAAGTCTTTCTGGCACTCTTGACACTCAGAGATGGGAAAATTGGGATCATTTAAAGAAGAGTTTCTTGAAGAACAATCCTGTGGGGATATAATTAGTGGCATAATAAACAACCAAATTGTGTTAAAAAAAAAAATTGAGAAGATGGCTTCTATTGTGAAGGTTGTTATATATATTAGAAAAAATATTTTGGTCTTCTAATTTGGATTCATTTTTATATTAATTCCCCCCTTCTCTCTCTGCATATGCATATAAATACCCCGGTTTCAGGAAAATTGGACCAAAAAAACCCTCATGTTTAATTTTAATGAATTTCCCTTGCCTCCATAGAATTGTAACTTTTATATCCATGATGTCTCAAGATCAATGTAAATAATTCTTTCTTCATGAAATTTTAGGAATGTTGTATTGGCATATATTGCGTCGTTATTGGTGTAAACTTCTGAGTACCAAAATCCTTTGCCCTCAAGTCGATTTTGACTCATGACGACCCCATGTGATACAGAGTAGAACTGCTCCGTAATCTTTACAGAAGCAGATTGCCAGGCTTTTCTAAGTACCAGCTCCTCCTAAATTTTCTATTAGCTTAACACTAGGAATTAATGATAAACAAAACAGTCCCAATGAAACAGTCAAAGGCTAACTAGGAAAACAAAAACGATTCTGAACTTCTAAAGCAGATAGTTTAATGCTGGTTACTTGGATGACAGAAGATGATAAGACAACCACAGGAAGAGTGCTGATCCCCCAAAATAAGGAACTGCAGGAAGCTTTTGGAGGGACAAAGAAAGGAAGCTGACTCACTAGATCCCAGGAGGTTTGGGTGTTCCTGCAGAAGAGAAAACCATCATTGGGCCTGTCCAGTGGTATTTGAGACCATAGAGGAGATAGAGCTGTTGCAAAGCTATCTGAGGCAGAGAGAGAGAAATACGCTTCCTCTTCCCTTCCTCCTCACCTGTCTAACAGTCCCCTGAAAGTTATCTTGCTCAAATCCACCCAGACACCAGCAGACACAGGAGCCTGGGAAATCCAGCCACGATGATACAGAGCAGAGCAGGGAAGGGGTAAGGAAGAGATCTGAGGGCAAACAGGCCCAGAAGTGTCAGAATATATTTCTGAAATTTGAAAATAAGGCAGAAAGGTGGGTGGCATAACCTACCATATAAGGAGAAAGCTAACTTTGGTTATCTAGAGGAATGTATTTAGTTCACCTCACTGATTACTATTGATTTAGTGAAGCTATTTGGTAACTACACCAATGGTCATGAAGATGGAGCAGGACCATGCAACGTTCCTTTCCTTTCTGTTACATATAAGGTTACTATGAGTGGGAGTCGACTCAACGGCAACTAACAACAGCAATTTGTTAACCTGCAGATTTTTGTCTGGTAGAGATGAAAATCATTTCTATTTGATGGAACAAATATCACCACAGGTTAATGACCTTGTTAGACTTTAACTAATTTTGTATATCACCCAGAAATCTCACTGTAACACTGCCTATGTATATCTAGTTTCCTAAATGCTGTTTGAATCAGTCACAACTTCTTACTGATTCCCTCATTATCAATGATGTAAATAAAAACTTTGACACATGTTAAATTTACATCTTCAAGCCAAATACATATATTTTTTAATTGTACATCTTCAAGCCAAATACATATATTTTTTAATTTTACCTTTTTAGAAATTGTATTTTAAATTTACCTTTTTGGAAATTATGTTTTAAAAGTATTACAAATTTTGGTACAATTAATTCCATGTGTAATAATAAGTAATGCCCCTAACTCTACAGAGAAAGGAATATAAAAAATAAATAAATAATGACTAGAAAAAAAATTTCATTCCTTCCTTCCTTCTCTCCCTTCTCTCCATTTTTTTTTTTTTTCCTTTTCCGGAGAACTAATAAAGACATGGTTCTGATGAGTTCCTAGAACGTAGATGAGAAATCAAGAGAAATTGGATGATGATTTGGAGAGAAGATGCTCCCAATATCAACTTCTTTGGGAATGAGCATCTTCCCAGCGGCTCTACGCAGCAGTAGTGCAGTACTCACCCATTTGAATTTTTGATTTGGAAAAACACAGATCAAGGCCTGAGTCTGTCCCAGGAGCCCGACATAGTCTCCCATCACAGGCACAGACATAGGTAATCCTCGACACATTTTTGCTTCTCTTGTAAATCCTTATCTGCACCTGAATGTAGCAAACAAGGCAAACAATGGAGCAGGATGGATTTCTGATTTTTAACATGGAATAATAACATGCTCAACTGCCCTGGGGCAATTTCTCCCATGACTCATCTTTGGGAAATTATCAGTGCTCTGGATCTTCTAACTAGAGGGTTACTGGATGCTAGAGTGACACCACATATAAGATGCTATTCTGCAAATTTCTCGAACTCAGCTGAGGTCAGTGCAGTCACATTTGCATTGAGAGGCACTGCTACAGAGTTTCAGCAGATCCTTCAGCCAGAATTAAACTGACTGCCCTGTGAGACAATAATGTAGGGTGAAACACCATCGAAAAGATTGCTTGCAATGTTCACAAAATCAATGTGGATTCTTATTTAACTCTTCTGGGTCCCTGCCCATGAATACACTACAGCGAGCCACTGGCAAGGACCACCCTTAGTTACAGTCTATTCAACGTCAACTAATTCAGGGTACAAGACAGACTTCTAGCCCATGTTCTATGTAACTTATTTACTCTGTGTGATCTGCTCGAGGACATGATGAATCCTTTCCGGAAGATCTAGATTTCTTCACAGGAAACATCTTTAATATGGTGATTACTCAGGACAACAGCTTGAGAAAGTCCTGAATTCTTAACCCTTTCCTTCATCTCTGCAAAGATCCATACATGAAGGCAGTGGTCAATCTGGAAATAGGCACAGTTAAGGATGTGATTTAGTATGTTTCAATGACCGGGTAAAGTCTGCTCATTTTGAAGTTTCCAGTGGTTATGATGCACATAAACTCAGTGATTTGCCACGGCAGATGACCCAGGGCATCGACTTTCAACATTGTTTTCCCAGGTCTTCAGCCACAGCACTTCAATTCTTTATTTTGGTAGCCTAACATAGAACCCGTTGCCTGTGAGTGCATTCTGACCCATAGCGACCCTATAGGACAGAGTAGAACTACCCCATACAGTTCCCAAGGATTTCAACTGCTGACCTTTCAGTTGAGCCATTGCTCTTAACCACTACATCACCAGGGTTTCTGTAACACAGAGAGATCATGAAAATGGAGCAGGACTGGGCAATACTTAGTTCTGTTACTCTATAAGGTCTCTTCCATTTCTTTTGTTTGTTTTTTAACTCAGACCCCTTATATTGTAACAGAGAGTTTTATAGTTTCTTGGAGATGGTCCATGAATTATTATCTATTAAATCGTAACCAAGGTATAGTGGAAATAAGAGATAAAAGCAGGATTCTTAAGAAGTAGATTTTCATTTTTTAAGACTAGTTTTATCTTATCACATAGGCAATGCGTGTTCACTATAAATAGTTAGGAGATGAGCAGATTTTTAACAACAGTCTGTATTAGAAAAATAGATACCTTCTGTAATTCTGTAGCAAGTATAACCTAAATCACCACAATATATAGGAACTCAAAAAGCATGCCAACACCCAAAGAACCAGTGAGATTCCTAACATATATAATAAGGTAAAGTGTTATTTGTCTCCTTCCTTCCTTATCTAGTTAAGTTCCATGCCCCTTTGGGCTTCAATTTTGACAAAATTAATTGCTATGCCTGTTTTTTAGTTCTCGTAATGATCTCACAGTATAGAAACTGCATCTGGCTTTTATGTTCCCACTGTTAGAGAGCCATAAGTCAGATATCAAAGATCAAAGACCTACTTGCTGTCAGTCTTCTTCAGGGTTGGTTCCCTGGGGAACCAATATCCACCAAAGCAGGGTGGTTTTGGTTGCTGGGAAGAGTAACCGTCCTTGTAGACTGTACGTTTCATGGACTCAACTTTTTTAAATTCTGCTTTCCTCGTCTTTTCACAGTTGGTTTAGAGGAATAGCAAGCCTCCTTTCCTAGCCTGTAGCCTTTGGAGTTTAACATTTATAGAATCTGCCTATTTTAAGATTTCTGTAAGATCTAAATTGTGAGGATTTTTCTTTTTTTTTTGCCTTTATTTTATAACATCTTTATCAGATGTTTTATATATCAGGTACAAAATTATATATATAAAGTAGATATAATATATACAAAACCGAAACCCCTTGCCACCGAGTTCATTCGAACTCATAGTGACCCTACAGGACAGAGTAGCACTACCCGACAGGGTTTCCAAGGAGTGGCTGGTAGATTCGAACCTCCGACCTTTTGGTTAGTAGCCAAACTCCTAACCACTGTGCCACCAGTGCACCATATACATGTATAAAACCTAAAAACCTGTTGCCATTGAGTTGATTCCCACTCTTAGTAACTGTATAGGATAGAGTAGAACCTCCCCCATAGGATTTCCAAGGAGAGGCTAGTGGATTTGAACTGCTGACCTTTTGGTAAGCAGCCGAGCTCTTAACTACTGTTCCACCAGGGCTCCATATGTAAAATTTTTCACCTTTGAGGAAAATTACCAATTAGAGGTTTTTTTCAACCACCCAGTTCTACCCTGAGTGCTGCTCACTAGAGACATCCACTTTAAAATCTTTTGGCTGTTTCTTCTGGGATTTTTCTCCATATTTTTAAACAATGTACTTGTTCTGCTATTCCTTGTTTTATCAATATTGGATATTATATATTGATTTCCTGTTATGGTAGATGAAGACTTAAGTTTTTTACATGTCTGCCTTATTTTACCTTATCCTAACTTTTCAATGGAAACCCTGATGCCATAGTGGTTAAGAGCTACAGCTGCTAGCCAAAAGGTCAGCAGTTTGAATCCACCAGCCACTCCTTGGAAACCCTATGGGGCGGTTCTACTCTGTCCTATAGGGTTTCTGAGAGTTGAAATCAACTCAACGGCAAGAGGTTTAGTTCGTTTTTGTTTTGTTTTTTAAACTTTTCAATACTCTTCGATAATACTATTACCTTAATCAATAATGTTTACATTTTTATGATCATGTATATAATGCTCATTACATAGCCAAATGGCGCAGAGAGATTACGTTTCTATTCCTGGATTTTTTTTTTTTACCTCCTGAAGTTATTACCTCAGCTTTCATTAGCATTATTTTCTCGATATCTATCCTGATTTTTTTCCCACAATCCCATTACATCAGCCAAATATCAATCAATACTTCCCCTCTTATTCCAGGACCTATACGTGTAGCTGTTTGTCCTCTGGGTCCAGTCAGGATATGTAGCTCACCAGATCTGATACACAACTGTCATCCTAAATCTCCCCTTAACCATCTCCCTTATGGATCCCCTGTTTCTGGATTCTATGACTTCCTCTTTTCTAGTATTCTTTCCTGTTTTGCTGGAAACAGCACATTCTCCCGTAGTTTCCAAGAGAACGTGCATGTGATATAAATGCTTGGGACTCTGAATGCCAAAAATCTTTGTTCTGTCTTCCTATTTTATAGATAGTTTGACAGAGTATTCTAGATTGGAAAGTATTTCCTTTAAAAATTTTGAAAGCCTCAGTTCTTGTTCTAGATCTTTTTTTCCTTTTTTTTTTTTCTGTCAAGGTGAATCAGCTAGCTTGGTCACTCTGCTCTACTCTGACAGTTACCACTATTACTCCTGTTTACATATTACAAAAGTTGTTAAATCTCCTATCCTCCAATGTCTTCTCTCTTTTTTTCTCTTTGGCCTTGAAGGCTTATAAATTTTTATTCTTCTACTACAATTTTACTGAGGGGTCTCAAATGGGATGGAAAATAAATACATGTACTATCCATCATCTTTTTTCTTTTTTCTTGTAATTTTTTCTTACTGTGCAACTAACTTAGCAAAAAAAAAAAAGATAATAAAGTGTAGCTAAGGTGAAAGCTTCTTTTTGATGGAGTACCTAAATAACCGAACAAAGTAACAATGATGGAGAAGGACATTCACAGAGCTAGTACGAATGGGCATTACCCATTGGTTTTTCACAAACGGAAAATAATCTCTCATTTTCTTCTGGGGCAGAAAGAATGACTGGAAAAATAAGGAATAAAGAATAACAGCTTAAAGTCCATTTACGTAATAGGGAGAATGGAAATTGTATCTAGAAACTCAGTCTCTTGATTTGTATACAACTGAGAGTTTTTCTGCTTCATTACTTCCATCCACCCCCATGAGTCTATAACTATATAGACTCAAACAGATGTATTCTAAGTGCTTCTGTGTACCCCAACACGAACGAATCATTTTCGTTGGTTAATTTTTACATTATATATTTTTTGTTTTCATCAGTCTCCTTAGCATTGTCGTTTGAAGGTGTGCTTCTCTCTCAAATTCTGTAACACAGATGCTAGTTTTCTGTTGCAGTTTATTTTTTAAATGTCCCATAAAAAAATCATGCTGAAGAATGTTATAAGTGCTTTGTCTTAGTGGTGTTTAAAAGAACATTACTTTTCAAAGAAACTACTTAAAACTAGCCTGTGGAACAAATGGACATGCAACTTTAAAATGATACCAATAAAACAGCCAAGTAATCTCAAGAAACCTATCTAAATGCTAACCACACGGACAAGAATCGATCTGAACCCCAGTAATCACCTGTCCCATGAAAGAGCCAGATGTTGAGCAGATGTTGCTAACGTTCCTACTGATAAGGAAGGAAAAATAACCATGCACATTCAGTGTACATTAGATTCACCATGTGCTTTTACAAGCAAATGGTCAATTGAACTTCTAATACTGCAACCGAAACTTTTTAAGGCTTAATACTAAATGTTTTTAACTAAATATAGTTGAGAAATTTTAGAAAAAGAAACATTACACTAAAATGTTGAATAAAAAGACTGACATATTATTGATACACTTTTATATATTTATTATTGACTACTCATACCATTTCCCCAATACCTGTGACTTTCTGTGTTCTGGAGCAACGTCACACTCAAGGCAGTGATGCTGTTACTGCAGACAGGATGTTAGGACCAATAGTTTAATCTTGAAAAGGGAGTAGACCCATCTAGTCAATTCTAATGACTTAGCTCACATATTCTGAAGATTTTTTAAGCATTATCTTGTCCCCCTATAACACTATCCCCCTCACTTCTCTTAACTGCCTTTTTGCTCTTGAGTCCTCTCCTCTAATCATTCTGTTATGTAAGTTTTCCTCCACTACCTATGCTTAACTATGTCTTTGCTATTTCTCTGCTCCAAGAGGAGATGGTTACTATCAGAGGAAGTCACTGCACCTTCTTGATGTATATATACTTTTCAAGTTGGTAAGCAACAGTACCACCTTTCCTCCAATCTCCTGCCTTGACTTTAGCTATCAATCATTTCCCCTAAGACAAACTTTCTATGTGGATGAAATTCAATCCTTTGAATCACTTATATTTATAGGTGTCAGTCTTATGCTGAGTTCTCTACAGGAGGAAAAAACAGTGAAATACACATATACATATATATATATACACACACACACACATACACATGTATGTACGTATGTATATATGAAGAGAGAGCGAGAGAGATTTCAAGGAAATGGCTCACATAGTTGTGGAGGCTGGCAAGTTCCAAATCCATGGGTCAGACGTCAGGCAGGAGGCTTCTCCTGACTCACATGGTTGCAGGGTCTGACAAACCCAAAGCCGGCAGGTCAGAGGATGACAAGTTGGATGCAGGATCCAGAGAGGGTGAGTTTTGGAAGAACATCTATATATACTGGAAAGGAAATTCCCCTTTCAACTGATCGACTGCTCACAACAGATCACAAAATGAAGGATGATTACATAATAGCTGCCAAACCACTGAGAATCATGGTCTAGCCAAGTTGACACATAACCTTAAACATCACTGTCCACCCCTTGTCAACCTGGCACCAGTACCCATCTCCTTAAGCCATACATAATCTCTAAATAAAAACAATTATAAAGTCATACTTACATCTAACATGATATAACTAACATGTGTACAACCAAAAACATACTAGTCTTCTTTACACCTTATATTTTAAAATAAGCAATGGAATGAGGGAGGGAAGAAAAAAAGAGATTGTATATAAATATATATATATACACATATGTATATATACATATATACACACTCATACACCTATAACAAAACAAGGAAGAAATACTAAAAACAATTACAGTCCTTTTTTCTGCAACTGATCACATAGTCATAGCTGGTACTTAGAACTACCTTCTTCCACCACCACTCCATATTCCCTTTGCCCTCAGCAAGCACCTCAGCTGGTCGTGGTTCTTCGCTTGGTTGGGTTACCCAAACCTTCATTTCTGAAGGGTCTGGGCCATTAGTAGTCATTTCAGAATTGGGTTGCTGTAGTTTTCCATTGACTTTAATCACAGGGCATGGTAGTACTAAGAGATGGGATATCCTAAGGGATATCCTGTATTTCAGACATATTCTTCTTTACTTCTATTATGTGATATAAATCCAATTTCCCCTTGATAATCAGGATCAATCACACTAGCCAGTAAGGTAACTCCCTTGTTTGCCTGTTGATCTAGAGGCATAAGGGGCCCAAAGTGGCCAGGTGGCATTCTTGGCTTCCAGTTTAATGGAATTAGTAATATGCCCCTAGTGGAAGAATTCCTCTATTTGGACCCACAGAGCATAGGGTCATGGGAACAGGAAGCAAAATTTTTTTGACTGGGTCACTAGGGGTAATAATGAACGATTTCACTCCCATTTTCACCCCTTGATTCCTGGACCCATGAATCCTGGCTATGGGATAAACAGCACCATATATTGGACACTGGTTTAGAGCATATAGTCTCCTAGAGAACATTGCTCCAACTCTGCAAGGTATTGCCACCTAGCTGGTGCCATAATTGTTTTTAGAAGGCCAATCCAATCAGGCCAGCTACTTCAGGATGATGGGGAACATAGTAAGACCAGTGAATTCTATACGCATGGGCCTACTGTCACACTTCATTTGCTATGAAGTGAGTTCCTTGATCCAAGGTAATTCTGTGTGGGATATCATGACAGTGGATAAGGCATTCTGTAAGTCCAAGGATGGTAGTTTTGGCAGAAGCACTGCATGCAGAGAAGCCAAATCTGTATTCAGAGTAAGTGTTTATCCCATTAAGAACAAAAATGCTGCCCTTTTTATGATGGAAGTCATTCAGTGTCTTAGTTAACTAGTGCTGCTATAACAGAAATACCACGAGTGGATGGCTTTAACAAAGAGAAATTTATTTTCTGACAGTTTAGGAGGCTAGAAGTTCAAATTCAGGGTGCCAGTTCTAGGGGAAGGCTTTCTCTTTCTGTCTACTTTGGAGGAAGGTCCTTGTCTCTTCTGAGCTTCTGCTCCTGGGCAATCTTCATGTGGCTTGGCATCTCCCTTCCCCTATCTCTTCTCTGCTCGCTTGTTTAATCTCTTTTATATCTCAAAAGATATTGATTCAAGATACATCCTACACTAATTCTGCCTCATTAACAAAACTGAAAACTCATTCCCAAATGGGATTATAACCACAGGCATAGAGGTTAGGATTTACAACACATATTTTTGGAGGATACAATTCAATCCATAATGTCCAATTTAATCAACCTGCCACCAAGTTGCTGGCTGATCACCCCTAAGAATGGTGCCATATTGGGGACTCAGTGTTGGTTTCTCCTGCTGGCAGATTGGACATTCAGCAGTGGCTGCAGCCAAGTCAGCCTTGGTGAGTCGAAGTCCATGTTGCTGAGCCCATGCACAACCCCCATCCCTGCCACCATGGGATGAGCCATGAGCAATGACAGGAGCAGCTGGGGAAAGAGGATAACTGGTATCCACAGAACTCGTCATCTTATCCACATCTACCAATGTCACCCTTTGGTGAGCATCCACATGAGACACAAATTATCTTCACTTCTTTGGCCCATTCAGAGGGGTCTATCCACATGTCTCTTCCCCAAACCTCCTTATCACCAATTTTCCAATCATGTTACTTCCAAGTCCCCGACCATCCAGCCAAATCATTGGCCACAGTCCATGAATCAGTATACAGTCGCACATCTGGCCATCTCTTCTTCCAAGAAAAATGAACAACCAGGTGCACTGTTCAAAGTTTCTAGCACTGGGAGGACTTCCCTTCACCTCTGTCCTTCCGTGAGGTCCCAGAAAAGGGCTGCTCTGCTGCCGCTGTCCACTTCTGAGTGGTGCCTGCATATCATGCAGAACCACCTGTAAACCAGGCACAAGTTTTCCCTTCCTCAGTTAACTGATCATAAGGAACTCCCCATGAGACCATACTTGCAGATTGAGAGAAAGAAGGTAATGAGACAGGAGTGGGTACCACTTCCTCACGTAGCTTACTTGTGTCTTCAGGTCCTGCTCAGGCCTGATCTTGTATATACTACTTCCATTTAATGATAGAGTGCTACTGTGCGCATCCAACTTTGACTCTATGGTTCAGACAATACCCAGTTCACGATGGGCAGCTCAGGCTGCATAGTGACCTGCTGGCCCATGAATAAGCATTCAGTCTCTACTAAGGCCCAGTAACAAGCCAAAAGCTATTTCTCAAAAGGAGAGTAGTTATCTGCAGAGGATAGCTGAGCTTTGCTCAAAACCCTAAGGATCTGCACTGTGATTCCCCAACAGGGGCCTGCCAAAGATTCCAATTAGCATCTCTAGCTGGCACTGGCACTTCAAGGACCATTCAATCAGCCAGATTACATGGCCCAAGTGACACAGAAGCTTGCATGGCAGCCTGAACCTGTTACAGAGCCCTCTCTTGTTCTCTGCCCTACTCAAAACTAGCCACTTTTTGAATCACATGATGAATAGGCCAGAGCAGCACACCCAAATAAGGATATGTTGCCTTCAAAATCCAAAGAGGACCACCACACATTGTGCCTCCTTTTTAGTTATCTGAGTGGCCAGATGTAACAACTTATCCTTCACTTTAGAAGGAAAATACTAACATGTCCCATACCACTGGACCCCTAGAAATTTCTCTGAGGTGGGAGGTGCCTGAATTTTTGTTGGATTAATTTCCCACCCTTTTTAGCGTACAAATGTCTTACCAATAAGTGTAGAGTCATTGACATTTTTTCCTTACTAGGTCCACTCAGCATAATGCCACCAATGTAATTGACCAGTGTGACATCTTGTGGAAGAGAAAGGCAATCAAGTTCCCTAAGAACTAAATTATGACATAGGGCTGAAGAGTTGATATATCCCTGAGGTAGGACAGTGAAGGTGTATTTTTGGCCTTGTCAGCTGAAGGTAAGCTGCTTCTGGCGGTCCTTCGAAACCAGAATCGAGAAAAAGGAATTGGCCAGATCAATAGCTGTATGCCAGGTGCCAGGAGATGTATTAATTTGCTCAAGCAGTGAAACCACATCTGGAACAGCAGCTGCAATTGGAGTCACCACCTAGTTAAGTTTTTGATAATCCACTGTCATTCTCCAAGATTCATCTGTGTTTTGCACAGGCCAAATGGGTAAGTTGAATGGGGATGTGGTGGGAATCACTACCCCTGCATCCTTCAAGTCTTGGATGGTGGTACTAATCTCTGCAATCCCTCCAAGAATACAGTATTGCTTTTGGTTTACTATTTTCCTAGGTAGGGGCAGTTCTAATGGCTTCCACTTAGCTTTTCCTGCCATAACAGCCCTTAATCCATATCAGGGATCCAATGTGGGGGTTCTGCCAGTTGCTGAGTATATCTGTTCCAATTATGCATTCTGGAACTGTGGAAATCACTACAGGATGGTTTCAGGGACCCACTGGGCCCACTGTGAGATGGACCAGAGCTAAGTCTCCATTAATAACCTGACCGCCATACATCCCTACTGTGACTGTTGGGCCACAGTAACATTTTAGGTACTGTGGAGTTAATGTCAGTTTAAAGCCAGTGTCTAGTAATCCCTGAAAAGTCCGATTATTTCCTTTTCCCCAGTGAACAGTCATTCTCATAAAATGCCATAGAACCCTTTGAGGAAGGCTGGGAGAAAGATTAACATTATACATTTCTGGCAGTGCAGTGGGGTCCTTCCTCAAGGGGACCCAACCTCCCTTCATTCAGGGGGTTGTACGTCTGTAAACTGGCTCAAGTCTGGGAATTGATTGGGTGTCGTGACTCTATTCTGGCGACTCAAGTTAGACTGCCATCCACTTGATCTGGAATTCTTCTGCTTGTACAGATCAAGTAAATATACAGTAGATTTCCCATCTATTTTACTCCTAGGGATACCATGAGTAAGTAGCCAGCATCATAAGTCCTTATGAGTCAGACTATTCTTACTACTGTCTTGACTCTGCTGTCCATTATGGTAACCATGTCTATCTTGTCTTTGTCAGTTAAGTGCTACCACTTGGCCCCTATCACCATGGGGTCCAATTGACCCCATTGCAGTTAGGTGTCTTAATTCAGTTAGGGTAGCATCCACTGTGAAATCTGACTTACATAAAATAGTAATCACAGAGGTCTTCAAGGATGCTGGGGCTCCCTTCACAAATTTGTTCCTCATCGTTGTGGTAAAAGGTGTGTCCTCTGTGCACTCCATGTGTGGGTCTGTGGGTCTGACCTGATAAATCCCCTCTAACATGCCAATTTCCCTAAGCCTTTGGATACCTTCTTCTACAGTATACCAAGGCAAGTCTGGCATTTCAACTTGATTTAGTATAGGTCACCATGTAATCCATGCTTCAGTGAACCAACCAAATAAACTATTAGATCCTCTTCTAACCTCGAGCTGAAACACTGAAGGAAGGATCTGTGCTTAGTGGGCCCATATTAATAAGCTCAGAGGGATCCAAATTTATGTTCCTTGCACCATTATCCCACACTCTTAATAGTCATTCCGACACATATCCCCCAGGTTTCTGTTTGCGTATATTAGAGAAATCAAGCAGTTCTTTTGGAGTGTAGTGTACCTCCCTCTGGGTCACACTTTGTACTTCACCTGTTGGAGTTTGCTGGGAGTTAAGTCTAGCTATAGGTCTAGAAGCAAAAATGGGTGTTGGGGGTGGGTCCTGGGGATATTTAACAATATCTTGTAAGACATCTGCCTCAGGTGACGCCCCAGGCAATGCCCCAGGCAATATCTCAGACAAAGTCTCTTCAGGCACAGCTGCATTAATCTCATCAGATGGGGGTGGAAGGGATAATGGTTTTAGCAGGAAAGGTGGTTTAGTAGACAAAGATGGAGTAATCTCTTCAGATGAGAGTGAGAGGACTGGTTCTGATGGCAGGAAGGACTCGAAAGAATTTAGGCGCTTGATATCCCCAGCTTCCTGATTATCTGCCCATATGTCCCCATCCCAAGTTTCAGGATCCCATTTCCTCCCAATCAATGCCCTCACTTTAACTTCCGGCACCATTCAAGGTTGGGAATTCAGTTGGCATTATAATTCAGCCACTCTTACGATAAGACTCTTGATTTTCAGCAATATCAGCACAGTTACTACAAGAAATAAGGTTTTATTTCAGGGTACAAGTGGCAACTTTCAGGTCTTTTATGCAGCACTTGAGCTGTGATTCTGAAGCCCTGAGCTTATCTCTTTCTTCACCACTTTGTCTAGTGAAAGCAGGACCAATCAGCCAGCCTCCCTATACTTCTCATTCTGACAAAATTGTAGAAATGTATCAAATATGCAATCACCTAGAGCCTTGTTTGTCACAAATATTTGATCCATTGGTGGTGATATTTTGCATATTTCTATTGCCACCTCATGCCATGGATTAGCAGCATCTTTACTGCTGAAGGCAGAGTTATCAGCACCTTTAAGACTAACCAGACTTGAAAACAAATTAAGAAAACTCATCCTTATGATTTTTTTCCTCTAGAACCACTCTCAGTACCAAATGTCTTAGGCTGAGTTCTCTACAGGAGTAAAACCAGTGAAGCATATATATATATATATATATATGTATACACACACACACACATATATATACAGAGAGAGAAACAGATTTCAAGAAAATGGCTCTCGCAGTTGTAGAGGCTGGCAAGTCTCAAATCCATGGGTCAGACATCAGGCTGGAGGCTGCTCCTGACTCATGTGGTTGCAGGGGCTGATGAACCCAAATTCGGCAGGGAAGAGGATAATAAATCAGATGCAGGATTCAGAGAGGGTAATCTCTGCTAGAATATCTACACATATCGGATACAGGCCACACTCCCAAGGAAACTCCCCTTTCAACTGATCAGCTGCTCACATGAGGTCACAAAATGGAGGATGATTACATAATAGCTGTCAAACCACTGAGAATCATGGCCTAGCCAAGTTGACTCATACCCTTAACCATCACAGTGTCCTTGTTACTGTTTATACCTAGCTTGCAGCAACCTTAACTCAAAAATGCAAAAACTCCAGTAAAATATATATATTCTCATCAAATATCAACTCTCAGTTTCATTGCATGCAACATACCCAAGGATCCTAATATTGATGTCTGCTTATGCCCATATCATATCTCATATCCTAATATTGAAGATTTGTAGGAAATACGTATATATTTGTATATCACAAATTGTATTTATAATATATCTGCCAGAAATTGACATTATTTCCCTACATAAACCAATTTACAAAAGATTAACTGATATATGAATATATAGTCTATATGAATGTCTTGTAACATAATAAATCTTATAATCTTATTTTCATTGGCAGTCCAGCTCATTCAATAAACAAATTACATACTTAAACTTTTTTATTCCTCATAACAACCCTAATGAAATATTCCCAAATTTAAGATGTGGACATTGAGGCTCAGAAGGCTTAACTGACCTGTCCACATCCTTACAGTTGAATTATAGAAGTATACCTAAAACAAGTCTACATTCCTCAGAAATCCATGTTCTTTCCTTCTATACTAAGCAGGATATAAGTCTAACATTATGTTTAGGAAGCACCTTAGATATTGATAAGTGCCTGTCTTAGTCATCTAGTGCTGCTCTAACAGAAATACCACAAGTGGATGGCTTTAACAAAGACAAATTTATTCTCTCACAGTCCAGTAAGCTAGAAGTCCAAATTTAGGGCATCAGCTCCAGGAGAAGCCCTTCTCTCTCTGTCGGCTCTGTAGGAAGGTCCTTGTGATGCATCAGTCTTCCTTTGGTGTGGGAGCATCTTGGCGCAGGAACCTCAGGTCCAAAGGATGCGGTCTGCTCCCGGCAATTCTTTCCTGGTGGTATGAGGTTCCCATGTTTCTCTGCTCGCATCTCTCTTTTCTACCTCATAAGAGACTGGATTAAGACACTATCTAATCTTGTAAACCTCATCACAGTGATAGAATTTACAACACGTAAGGAGATCACATATAACCTCATCATAGTGATAGAGTTTACAACACATAAGGAAATCATATTAGATTACACAATCATACAATACTGGGAATCATGACCTACACACATTTTTTAGGGGGCACAATTCAATCCATGGCAGTGCCAATAAGCAATAGGAAAGAAATATTTCCTTCTGAAAGCCATGAAGTTTAAACTGTTAATGGTGTAATCATTCCTAGGGATTGGTATAAGCAATAGCAAAGTGAAAAACACTGGTCACCTTTTGTTGAGTTTCTACATATGGACAGCAGGGTAAGTCCTACACTTAGTAGTAAATGGTCACCTATATGTTATCTATAGAGGTCAGCTATAGAGATCACCTGTATAATATAATTACAGTGATTCTGATGGAATTGTCTTATTATCAAATCTTTCCAAGAATAACATAATTCATTGCTTAAATTTTTATCCCTTAGGAGTTCATCTTAGTAATATAAGAATATAGTTTTAGTTATAAGGAGTACCTGAGTTTTACACACACATATTTTATAACACTATGGCAGCCTTCATTAAATGCTATATAATACAAACTCTTAGATTTAAGAAAATGAAAATCATTATTGGGCTCTGAGTTTGGACTTTTGAATTTATTTCTTTCTGAAACTGGCTGTTTATATCTTTTCAACTCAACTCAGAACAAATAATGAATGATCATTACTTTAACAAGGAAAGATGCAAGTCTGAAATGTGTCTAAATGAAAACAAAACCCACACTCATCCAGAAGAAAATAAATTATTCTTAGGAACTGGGGTCTTGAACCTCAAAATAAAAGACACAAAGGACTACCATTATAACTTGATTGCTTTTTGATAAAAATATAAAGACATAAAGTGAAAGTACAGAGGTAATTCAAACCAAGGAGTAAATTTTATTCAATTAGTGGTTAGCTACGGCTCCATGGTAACAGACCCACGCTTGTGTAAAGCATTATTGCTGTTAAAAGATTGTACATTTTCAAACCTCACTTTAAATGTCTTGTTCTAAGGATGGTGCAAATCTTCAATGACACCTGAGACCCTATGCCATTTAGGATTACTGGGGTGTTAGAAACTCAAAGAAAGTGGTTCTTCACTAGTAAAAGTTACTAAAGTCTCTCTTTTTCTGCACGGTACAACCATATGAGTTCCCAGCTTCCAAGCAGATGACAGCCCTAACCTGGTCTATCGCAGAAAAGTATATGAGTTTGGGAGGACAACGGCGGTATGCTAGAAGCAGATGGTTTATATGGAAGAATACAAGAATATAATATTGTCTATGATTTTAAATTCTAGTTTGAGGATTTTGGGCTTTATCCTACATGAAGGATTTTAGAAAGTGGTCATGATGAAAGCAGAATTTTTGGTAGGTTGATTTGGCTTAATTATTAGCCAGAGAGAATCTTAAATGCAAAATAATATTTATATATATATATATTTAAAGAGCTGGATTAGCGGTTTTTACTCATGGATGCATTACCAAGAGTTTAATTAGATGTCCATAAAATATATTTTTTGGAGAAATGAATATAAATGAAAATGCATTAAACTATTATTAATTACCAGATACAGAACAAATCAATGTTGCTTTAAGAGTCCTTGGCTAAAATGATTCAGAAGGAAAAAAATATTTAATTTCTCTCAATTTACCTAAGTCAACAGAATATATGGTTAGGTGACTTTTTTTTTTTTAAATAAAGACATAATATAAATTCCCCTCTTTCCTAGATTTTTAATTTTTCCTTCATATAGGCCTTTTGTTACCAATATATAAACATATTGAATATTTTTCTATCCTAAAAATAAAATAATAATGGCTAACACTGATCAAGCAATTTATATTTTGTCAGGAATTGTTTTAAGTGTTTTACATATACAACCCATTTAATTTTATATCAATCCTAGGAAGTAATTTACATTTATCTTGATTTTATGATGAAGAATCTGAGACATGAGAGGTTAAGCAACTTACTGAAGGTGTCCAAACTAGTAACAAGTTTCTTTTTTTTTTTATTTTTTTAAATATTTTATTGTACTTCAGGTGAAGGCTTACAGAACAGATAGCTTCTCATGTAACAGTAACACACATGCTGTTTTATGACATTGGTTAACAACCCCACAACATTTTAACCCTCTAAATTCTCA
>NW_004443973.1:1789181-1846500 GCF_000243295.1 Trichechus manatus latirostris | reverse complement strand
ACATACACATTTAAGTGACATTGACTACGCTCTTCTAATTGTGCTGTTATTCTCACTTAAGATGAAGGCTTACAGGACAAAATAGTCTCCCATTTAACAGCTAGTAACAAGTTTCTTAATTAGCTAGGTATGATTCTTAACTACTGTACTAATTACCATGCTATCCTAGCTCCCCTCTAGCTACCATTCTTGGATGTTTTACCAGTTCTTCAGAGCCAAAGTTCTCCCTCCAAAAAATAATCACTTACTCAGAATCTCTACTTTCTCACACCTGACTCACTTTTCAGGGCCTGACTTCCACCCCTACCAGACCACTGCAACCACTCTTGCCTATGCCATCACGATTTCTTCATGGCTACATCAAAGAATGATTCTTGGTTGGTATCCTTCTCAAACTCTCTGCAAAATGTTTCACTTCTGAACATTCTCATCTATCTTGCATTCTCTGGCATCATCTAACCTTTGTTTGCTATGGTAAATTTGTTACCAATTCCTTCTTCCTTCCCTCTGCTATGTGTCCTGGCAGTACAACAGAGATAGCAGAATACAGTCCATTCTCGTTATTCAGTGGTTATGTTCTATAAAGTCGCCAGGGACGCTGAGTTAGGGTATGCTGAACCATTGCTCCTAGGGGAAATCAGGATATGCTTCTGCAATCCTCTGGTCGCATTTTCATTAGCCAATGAATACATAACCTTGTTTTATGTGTTCTTCTGTTTAAAGACATCTTATTTAATATATGGAGCCCTGATGGCGCAGTGGTTAAGAGTTTGGTGCTAACAAAAAGGTCAGCAGTTCAAAGCCATCAATCGCTCCTTGGAAACCCTATGGGGCAGTTCTACTCTGTCCTATAGGGTCGCTATGAGTCGGAATCGACTTGTCAGCAACGGGTTTGGTTGTTTTGGTTTATCACGGGGATGGTGCAGGACCGGGTAGCTTTTCATTCCATTATGCATGAGGTTGCCATGAATTGGAGGCCCACTCAACAGCAGCTAACAACAGTTTAATATATATATTGTTGATTTGTTAACACCAAACTCATGGCCAACAGCACTTTAACTCATGCCTGAAGGAAAGGTATCTAACATGTATTTCCTTCATAAGGTACCTTACAACCTTCTTGCACTTAGGAGCACTAGGCAGCACTTCATTACTACGCTTGGGGGCCATTTTAGTGAAATTACCAGCAAAAAAGCACAAAAATGCAAAAACTGTAGTACTAAATAGATGGTAGAAAAGATACTTGTTTACAGTATGAAAGCTGAGACAAGAAGGCAGAGCTTCACACTGTTTGACTCAGCTGTGAATGTGATTGTCAGCCCATTCAAATTTTTGCTACTCGCACATTGGTGAATGAGGGTAAAATTGACGTAAGTATTGATTTTGGGGTAACAAATTTTGGTGAATAGGTGAATTTGCAAATATAGCATCTGCAAATAATAAAGATTGACTGTATATTCCTTTCTTTCTCACCATTCCCCACACTGATGTTGATCTTGACCATGTGAGTTGCTTTGGGTAATGGAATGTTAGCATCTTGAAACAAGTGGTGACCTTATATGTACTTGAACAGTTTGGCTTGATCTCTTGGTTTCCTGTGATCTACCATGAGAGGAGCATGCTCCAAGTAGTAGCTCTCCTGCGGACAATAAGGAAACTTGCAGAAGACCTGAATACAACTGGCAGCTGGAAGCCATGCCCAGCTGATTCTACTTGAATCCAGGAAAGAAACAGCAGATTTGCATACCCATGAGCAAGAAATGCTTACTGTTACAAACTCCTGAAATTTTGAAATGATTACTATGCAGGAAAATAAATAAAAGGACTAATTCAGCTGCTACCAAGCCCTCTAGTCACTTCTCAATTTCACTTGCAGAATCAGCCTCCTCTACTTATTTAAATGCTGATGATCCCCGAAGTTCTGTCCTAGGGTCTTCTCTCACGACTGAAGGAGCAAAATTCTCTTCTATCATAGCTTGAACAATGCTTATATTCCTTTAATTCCACAATCTACAGTATAGTAGTTAAGAACATAGGCTAGGAGGTTACAGGTTCAACTCAACCACTTACCATGGGACCTTGATAATGAGCAAGTCATTTATATGACATAAGTCTAAGTGTTTTCATCTCTGAAGTTGGGAAAATAACCATGTCTGCCTTTGATCGGGTTACTGAGAAAATTAAATGAAACAATGCACGTGAAGTGCTAAGCACAATGACTGACACATAGTATAAGCCTGATTACTGCTTACTATTATTTTTACCTCAGCCAAGAATGTTTGTATCTCCAAACTCAAATACGCTACTATAAAGCTGCTCTTGAAGGTCACCTACAGACGTCAAAATCAATAGGTGCCATAATGAGCTCATCCTCTCTCCTCCTATGACACCTAACATTGTGAATGGCAACCTATTTCACACAGGTTCCAAATGAGGAACTTAAGCGTCCTCTGTGACTCTTCCTCCTCCATTATGCACTTTGTCTAGTCTGTCCAAGTTTTTTCATTTTATCTCCTATATATGTCATCTATGCATCACCTTCTTTCCATTCCCTACTGGTACCACCTTAATGCATTTATTTTACTGCATCAATCTCTATTTTTGTTAATTCTAACATCTGTAGGAGCTAATACCCAAAACCTCAGTAAGTTAACACAATCAAAGTTTACTTTTCACTTATAAGAAGTCCAAACTGTGAGTTCCAGGGTAGTGGATGATTCAAGACTTAAGCTCCTTCCATCATATGGTGCCACTATTTTCAACACATGGTTTCCAAAAATCACTGTACACATATCAAGCCAGTAGAGTGGGTATCAATCCATCTATTTCTCTGTCATCTATCTATCTATCTGTCATCAGCTATCTATCAATCATCTATTTACCTATCTATTCTCCCCACCTTAGAATCTAAGCAGAGAGAGAACCTTACATGTTTTATTCATCACTTACCCCTACCTACCTAAAATACTAGCACTACTTGGCACATGGCTGGTGTTTAGTGAAGTTTGATTCATAAATGAAGTTTCTTAAACTTTCTGTGCATTAAAGTGGGCACACTTTTGTCCATTCAACTAACTCTACCGAGCTGAAAAACACAAAACAAGTTTGTTTCTTATAGTAATGGTTACAAAAGACATCTGTGCTTGAAAGCCAGATTTACTAAGACACAAACTGATCAAATTATGCATAAAGAACTGATTAGCTAACCAATTTAATTGCAACCTCTTCTCTTTCCACTGAGGCTAAAAATCTGAATGGAACATCTGGGGGTAGTAAACATAATATGTTATTTCCACACCTAGTTAGGGACTTAAATTTTTTCAAAGAAATTTGACTTTCACATGCAGTGGAATCACTTAGTTTTTCAGCCTGGAAAAAAAAAAAGTCTTCAATTTAATCAATTAAATTATTCTTCTTGTTTACACTGGAAATTTTTAGTCCAGAAGTTCAACAAATCTATAACATGGTATTTAAAATAAAAGTTAAAAAAAAAACACAACACTGCAAGCAAAGCCGAATTCTTGATACTTAAAGAAATAAAAACATTTCTTAATGTTTAATAATTATTTTAATAATTTAATTTTAGTTTGATGTCTGCAAATGTGAAACAAAGACTTTTATTTTGTTCTCTCCCTAATATAATGTTTGTAGTAATAAAATCATAGCAGTTAATAATTATTAAAAACTTTTGATGTGTCAGCCACTGTACACGCATACTTAACAAGAACCATATGAGTTGAAGAAACCGAGGCTTGGAGGGTAAGTTTCTTACCTGAAATCAGAAAGCTAGCAAGGTTAACCACTACACACAGTGCAAATGTGATTCAGAAATCATAATATAATGGCTGTGTCCCAGACTACTGAAAAAGTGTGGCTAACATGCTTTGTCTCTTAACAGTCATGCTTTCTTCAGTTTGGATACCATCATTTTACCAAGGCATCCTTTTACATTTGATCTATAACTATCATCTGGTCCTCCTGAAGGATGTGACACAACACACAGTATAAGATTCTGACATATATACCCTAGAATTATCCTCATGGCCAGTAATTCAGTATCTGCCCCAAGAGCTAACTTTGATGCTAGTTTCTGTTAATGAGACATAGGAAAGACAAGTACAACAAGCTTTCAGGAAACTTAGAGAGCACCAAGTTAATGTAGTGTCAAACCTGTTATCCCTGAAGAGTTGATAAACTTTGCTTCTGTCATTTCTATGGACCACTATGCTTGCTTCCCTCCCTGACTTTGCTACTCTCCCACTCTCCCACTGTCAGCCATTCCTACTTAAGTACAATAGAACATCAAACTGGACACTATATGGTTGTTGTAGTTGTTGTTAGTTGCCTTTGAGTCAACTGTGACTCATGGTGACTCTATGTGTGTCAAAGTAGAACTATGCTCCATAGGGTTTTCAAGGCTGTGACCTACTGGAAGCAGATTGCCAGGCCTGACTTCCAAGGCACCTCTGGGTGGGTTTGAACCACCAACCTTTTGGCTAGTAGTCAAGTGCTTAACCATTTGTGTCACCCAGGAACTCCTGGATGAGTTGTTGTTGTTATTGTTGTTAAGTGCTGCTGAGTCGGTTCTGACTCATAGTGACCCCAGGCACAATAGAATAAATTGTTTCCCAGTCCAACGCCATCCCCGCAATCATTGCTATGTTTGAGCCCATTGTTGTAGCTGCTGCATCAATTCATCTCATCGAGGGTCGTCTTCTTTTTTGCTGACCCTCTACTTTACCAAGCATGATGTCCTTCTCCAGGGACTGGTCCCTCCTGATAACACGTCCAAAGTATGTGAGATGAAGTCTCCCATCCTCGCTTCTACAAGGAGCATTCTGGCTATACTTCTTCCAAGACAGATTGGCCCGTTCTTCTGGCAGTCCATGGTATATTCAATATTCTTCACCAACACCATAATTCAAATGCATCAATTCTTCTTCAATATTCCTTATTCACTGTCCAGTTTTCACATGCATATGAGGCAACTGAAAATACCATGGCTTGGGTCAGGTGCACCTTTGTCCTCATGGTGAGAGTTTTGCTTTTAATACTTTAAAGTGGTTTTTTGCAGCAGATTTCCCCAATACAACACCATATTAGAATTTGTCAAATCATCAGGTTTCAGAATTTCAGATTTTAAAGGATTTATTAACTAATCTGGCTTTAGATCTTTCTTTTGCAGATAAGTCAAATTGGCCCAGAGAAGTTTGCCATTAGTGGCAGTCAGGATTAGAACTCCAGGATCCTATTCCTGGATTCATGTTCATTCACACTCCCCTGACTTGCTGCTTTTGGCTGTCCATAACTCCTTAGAATTCCTTGGACCTTTAGAACTTGTGTAATTCCCAAAGGTACCATCCTGTCCCATTCCCATCACAACATTAATATTTACCTGTCCTATTACCCCTATTCTCAGTGCTTTCTTTCTGTATGCTTAGATGTTACAAAATTGCATAAATAAATACCAATGGATATGTTAATGTAGACTAAAGTCTGAAATACTTCTCTTTCTCAGCAAAAATTTTGTTTATTTAAATACATACCATCTGAAATCTCCAGTGATGGGGATTTCAGGAAATATCAGGCTAGGAAGAAAGACATTTTGGGAAGTATTTTTTCAGAGCCATTCACATCATTTGCAGCATAGAGCTAACCAGCTCCATACAGAAGGATGTAGAGACAGAGAAGCAGTGATAACATAACAGCTAGAACAAGCTAAATAAACATGCATATAAATATTTAAACTAGCAATAGACATCACTCCCTGTGTTTTAATATGTATATCTCTTCTTGAATCACAAACTGTTCTTTTAGCTTTTCCTTCTGGTTTCAAGAAAAAGCAGGTTTCAAGAGGGGCCATTTTAACATTTAATATAGGTACGTTTTCTACAGTTATTTTTTCAACTGTAGCAGTTTGCTCAAATTCTTTACTGGATTTCCACACCTGAAATTTATCACAACCTTTTGTTTACTAAAGGAAAGTGTACTTAATTCTAAAATTCTCTTCATTTGATTCTAAGATTATTTTTAATCTACAAATCATTTTTGAACTTTTATGCCAGTGCCAATAAAATCGCTGATTATTTTCAATAATTATAATAAATGTTCAAGAAAAAATAACTATTGAAACGTGATCTCATCTTGATACATTCTCAAATATGTATAGTATGGCTCAAACACATCCCATAATAATATAAACCCAAGATTAGGTTATTTGTATGACTGTATTTTATTTATTTATTCTTTAAACAAATTTATTAGAATTTATATATGATAATCTCGGTGAAAGGAAGCAATTCTTCTAGAAAAATAATGCATGCCATTATAATACACAAGACAGAGAACTTAAATAACTCTCAAAAAACATAATAACGGATAAAAGAGACAGTATTTTTAATCCAAAGCAATAAACTTAGTAATTACGTTTAATCAGTAAATTAGGTCAAAAGAAAATTTTATATTTTCTATCTGATAGCCTTTTTATCCATTAAAAGCTGAGGAATCACCAAACTTCATTAAAGCCAAAACTTGAGAAAATAAAGTGTATAAAATATGTATGTGTTCGCAGGTTTGTGTGCATCGTGTGGATAAGCTTATTTTTACAAAGTGAAAATCCAGCATGTTCAATGTTCAAATACGTTCAAAATAAAATTTTCAATGTTTCAAATAAAACAAATGAAATTTTTAAATAGTCTCCAAACACTTTAGTAGAAAGATGAGTTTAATGTACAATAATCATATTAAAAATGTTTAATTGGGTGTTTTCTAAACTCCCCAAAGCTTAGGATTGTTCTCTAGCAACATTCACTATGGATAAGAGTAGGACATAAGGGTTGGGCCAGTGGTAACTCTGGTTTAATCTTACAAGATGGAAAAACTATGGCAGAGGAGTCTCTACCCTAGACATAAAATCCTCCTCTTGCCTGCCCTGAGGATACTTCACCACGTTCTCTTTAAATCTCTATTCCCATGGCTTCTGTGATATTCATTGACTTCTCATTTTGCTCCAGTCTAGTCCTTCCTTCTTATAGTCTTTTACTGGTACTTTTCTCCCCCTGATGGTTAAATGTTAATGCTGCTCAGGGTTCTATCTTTGCTCCTCTTCTCATTTTAGTCTACATGTCCCAAAATTCTACTGCTACCTATATGTTGATGACATAAATCTATATTTCTTGCCCCCGCTATCAAGATTCCAACCTATACACAGACCCTCCTACTAGTGTTCTCTATTTACATGTCCCCAGTAAACCTCTAGAGTCCAGGAATGCACAAGAGATGGATGTGTGGCTGTTTGAGTCCCTGACAATGTTTCCTATCATTTCTTTTTGAAGGAATCCTTTAGAAGATAAAGTTAACCTGTGCTGTGAGTACAATATCTACCGATCCTAGTGTTTGGTCATTGAACTTTCACTTAGAAAGTTATATAGTTTGCTGCTGAGGTATTTCTGAGCTTATGGGCTAGTCAGCATACCCCTCCCCCCACCACTCCATCTATTTACTGTATCAATCACGTATTTCTTGAGAATCTACTCTTTAAATATCACTGTACTAGTTGTTCAAGGGATTACAAAGAAGTATAAGAATTGGCCCAGGTACTTAAGAAACTTACTATTTATTTGGAAAGATCGTGCATACTGTTTTTGAATAGGTAAACAGCAATGTATTTTTCCATCTATTTATCTATCTATCATTCCATAAAACTAGAAAGAAAGAATACATAATAACTCTAAATAGTGTGCTTCTAATTATGAAGTCTCAACTTGTTTGATCCTAAATGGACTCCATGTGGCAGCCTCAATCCTCACCTGGCCATTTCCCCAAGCTCGTTCACCTCGTCCATGCTGGGAGGATGGATGGCCGGATGAGTGGAAAAGACAGAGAGGGTATTCAAGGATGAGTGCACAAGTTGTTCAGTTTATAAGTTTTCTTAAAGATATCAGTCTTCATCCAGTATATATAATTTTTTGCTGAATTTCACATCCTGTCTTTAAAAACATTTATTCTAAAGAAAATATAGTATTGAAATGGGATAAATACAAAAAGATGCACCATAGAAGATGGACTTTGGGCACTCATGTTTGTTGATACTGACTTTTAAGAACATCCAACCAGCTCTCCTTGCGTGCTAAGATTTCATTTTCTCCAAAGCTTCTGACTGTAATTTTGTATCTCATGAATGTAGACTGCACTTGGACATAATGCAATGTTGAACAAACACAAGAATCCAGACCTCTTGATAATTATATTTCTCACTGGAGAGTAACAAATTAATTATCTGGTTTTTTTAAAAGTATACCATAAATTTGACAGCCATGGACTACATTCTAGTTCTGCTAATCACAAGAAAAACAGAACGAGGTTTTACTGAAGAGTGAATTATGGTCAGACATTAATAATTCTTTAAGAATTACTAATTAAGAGTCAAGGCACTGGATTCTCTACAAATAAAGTTGCATCAAATTCTTCCTCAGAGAGCCAGAGATTTGAAAGTAAATGATGAAATTTGCAGACAACAAATAAAAGCTAAAAGTTTTGTATCATTAAATAAATGCCTTCAAGCTGAGACCAAAAGATTCTCTTTCTTAAAAACATGAATTGGGAAATAGCAAAAATCAATCAGCAGTGGCAGGTAAGATGAAAGGACGTTTAGAGAGAAGAGCCATCAGGTACAATCAGGGTCATAAGAAATCACAGCAAAACAAACTTTTGAAGGCACAGAGGGAAGCAGAAATGCTATGAAAGAGAGACCTTTGCCATAAAAGAGAGAAAGATACAAATAGATGGTCCTTGGAGCTGGGCCATTTTCTTCAGGTAACTTGGGTAAGTCTCTGTTCATTACAACCAAAAGAGATCAATCAAAATAATAGGTAACCTTATCCCCACTTTATAAATTGAGTAAAAGAAGTTCAAAAGAATTGAAGTCACATATCAAGTGTGACATGCTCATAAAGTGTTTTAGTTGGTAATAGAACACAAGACTTTTAAAGACAAATAGAGTGTTTTCTTTACCATTGTTTTTTGTTTGTTTGTTTGTTTGTTTTAAATCTGAAGGGTCATCAGAACCATTTGGAGATTTTTTTGAAAATGCAGACTCCAAGGCTCTGCCTAGGACCTATTGAATCATGATCTCCACGGGTGTAGATATGACCTCTATCAGAATTTTAGATACATTCTCCATTATTATTTTGATGGTCATCCAGATGAGGGACCAAAGTGTCTACTTTTAAAGAACTTAAGTAAAACTTTTCAAATTGGTTTATTTATAAAATTAGCTAAAGACTCTATCTCTGGGTGATGTATTTATGGAGAGAGGAAAAAGAAATTTTTGATTCAACATTATGGAGCAAGTATTACGAAAATGCAGAGTCCCGGATGTTGCTAACTAATGATTCCTTATAATGAAAAGAAACTGAAATTTTGTGGTCACATTTATCCAATAAGCTGTGCATTAGCAAGAAGTCTGCCATAGGCTAGTCATACAGATTTGTCATACTAATCAATTAACTTAAATTTGGAAAATCAGACAAGACAGAAAACTCTGAGTTCATAACTGGTTAAGTATTCTAACCAAAGTAATGCTTTCAAGGTTTCAACTTCAATACAAGTCAGTATAACATAAATGAAAAATATATCCATGGTGAGCCCCTCTCCCCCTCCAAAAAGCATAAGCAACGCATTAGAGTCCATAGAATGAGGCCAAAAACCACTAACTAAAAGTAAATTGTCTGGCTCTCTGGACTGATGTGCCCCAATCTCATGATGTATACATTCATCTTCTTTCTCTTAGTCTTGATACTTCACCTCCAATGTCATACATAATCGGGAGATTAGAGTGAGGTCAAGGACACATATGCTTACTTGTCAAGCAAGTCTGCTTCTGCACGTGTGTGTGTGTGTGTCTCCTGGGGAAACCTTTCCCTAAGGACACAGCAGCAAGTGACCTCTTTCCTAAGAGAAATGAGGTCAAATGTGACGAGGACACTGATGTTCAAGTAAGGAACATCCAGCAAAACTCTTTGGAAACTCTAAAATCTAACCTGCAAGCCAGTGAGTCTGTTAAGATTTCTATTCCACCACTGCCTGCGTTAACTGTAAAGTAACTTTTGGCAGTACCCAGGGTTACAAAAACCATTCCCTATCGCACAAAGCTTCCACTGTTTTTATTTTAACCTCTACAATTGGTGGGGGAAAAAAAATGTCATACTTGCTTTCCTTTCCTTTCCCCTCCTCCCACCCACATAAGAACAGTGTCCTTGCTTATTGAACTCCATTTCCTGAGCTCCAAAGAGAAAAGATGAGAGCTATTTTTCTATTATCCTTGGTCTGGCAAACAAAGAAGAGGGTGGCTCATTAAACTGAATTAGGACTTGTTTTTATTTATGCCACTCTCAGGTATAAACCTAAAACATTTGAGGTGACCAAACCGTGCTATAATCCACACCTAACACTATTCAGATCCACTGATATCCCCATTAAGTTCACGCTATCCTGTTAACTTATTCTTTAACATTGGGTCAGATTAAAAAAGAGAAAAGAAAAAGAATTTAGAACAGGAGGCTTAGTGGGAAATGTTACAGTACTTACTGCCACAATTGATCCTGAGTCTAAAATTAATAATCATCATCTACCTCCTCTACCACTCATTCTAGATTCCTGTTATTCTTGGCCAGAGCTCCTGTAGGCATATGTTGTTTGCACAGTGGAGTAACCAAGACCTTCATCCTGAGCAACATGAGCCCCTGGTTGCGTGCCCTTATCAGACAATAGTCCATTCCTGATTACCACCAGCAATGAAAGGCTGCTGTGCTCTATCAAGGGGGAGTAAACCACTTATGTCAGGGCTCAGGGGAATTTAGGAGTTTGGTGTCACCAAGTGCATCCACCCACATGTCCCCATCCCAAATCTTATAGGGTTCCTTCCTTACCAGGCCCTTACCTGAATATAGGGCACTTGACAGTTCTGTGTGATAGCCACTCTCACAATCAGATCCTGGGACTGATTTATAGCTTACTCCTCTAGGTACAGAGGATGATGATCTATTTAAATGCTGCCATGACGGCTTTCTGGTCTTAACACCCTGCCCTGAGTTGAGAGTTGGTTCACCTGAGACTGTCATTTTCTTTCTTTAAACATTCCGATGGCACTTAACTATAACCATCCAGCTTCATACTTCCTATAATCACCATTGCCCTATAGCTCTCAAATGCTATGCATAAATATCTCCTTCCATCTGTATTTTATCCCAATTGATCACAGGTGAGAGAATAATTGTGATGTTGTAGCACAGCAGGGGTTATCACCACTACAATTAAAACCAGCAGTGGGTTTCTTGTTGCCATTTAGCGGGTTAGTTGTCCAATTCCATCAGCCCATCCTGAGTATCTGGTTTTTAATATAGAATAATACTATCTTGTTTAAGTTCCTCCAAAAGCAGACCAGAGGATCCCTGGAAACACTGGTAAGGGTTTGGGGAAGTGATACAGGGAAGAGTGTGTTATCAAGCAAGTTACCATTGTAGGCGTGGGGTGTTAATAAATAAACCAACCACTGCACCTTTCAGTTACTGTTTGAGGTTACTTCTAGAGGGCATTAATTCAATAGCATTTCAGGGACCTCACATGTACACGCAGACTGGACACTGGCAGCCAGAGAAAGTCCTGAGGTGAAGACATTCAGGTGCTGAATGTTAGATGGAGGGAAGGCATAGACTAAAGCCTGAGTAGTTATGGGCAAGGCACTGACAGCATCTTCTATAAGTGGCTGGCCTGGAGGTAGTGATGGTTCAGTGGTAGAAATTCTTGCCTTCCATGTGGGAGACCTGGGTTTAATTTCCAACCAATGTACTGCATGTGCAGCCACCACCCGTTTGTCAGTGGTGAGTTGCTATGATGCTGAACAGGTTTCAGTGAAGCTTCCAGACTAAGATGGACTAGGAAGTAAGGCCTGGAGAACTTCTGAAAATTAGCAATGAAAACCTTACGGATCACAGCAGTCTCATCCACAACCAGTCATGCGGATGGCGTAGGAACGCGCAGCATTTCATTCTGTTGTGCATAGGGTCCCCATGAGTCAGGAACCACCGGACAGTAGCTACAAACCACAATAATATCACAGACTCTATTTTACATGAGCACAGGTTTCATGACACCTGTCCTTTTTTCACTTTTTGTCACATTTCTGCTCTTTTCACATTTGTCCCCACAATCTCTCAGCCCTTAAACCACTTCAATACATGCCAACTCAACTTCAACTGCCTGCATCACTTTGTACGACCATGTTCTCTGGCTACTGAAACCTGCTCTGCCTAAGCAGATGTTGTTGTTGTTAGGTGCCATCAAGTCAGTTCTGACTCAGAGAGACCCTAAAGGTACAACAGAACAAAACACTGCCTGGTCCTGCACCATCCCCACAATTGTTGCTATGATTGAGCTCACTGTTGCAGCCACCATGTCAATCCATCTCATTGAGGGTCTTTCTTTTTTTTGCTGACCCTCCACTTTACCAAGCATGATGTCATCTCCAGGGATTGGCCCCACCTGATGACATGTCCAAAGTACATGAAACGACATCTCGCCATCCTTGATTCTAAGAAGCATTACGGATGTACTTCTTCCCAGACAGATTTGTTCATTCTTCTGGTAGTCCACAGTATATTGACTATTCACCAACACCATAATTCAAATGCATCAATTTTTCTTCGGTCTTCCTTATTTATTGTCCAGTTCTCAAATGCATATGAGATGACTGAAAATGCCTATGCAAATGGCAGGCCACATTTGCCAAAGAATTAGTATTTCCCAGGAGCAGCCATCAACGAATTACTGATAGGAATTAGGGTATAAATACCCCAATTCTCTTGCCCTCAGAGGAGATAACTGAGGAAATCCACTATAATTTTTTTTCGCAGGTTCCTCAGAGAGATTGAGTCCAGTTGCCCACCAAGACAACTTGCTTGATAACATATGTCTTATGGCTTCTTTCCTTCCCTGTCTCTCTTCCCCACTCCTCTACTGACGTTCCCTGGGATTACCTCCCCGATAAACAACTTGAATTCAAATATTTGTCTAAGAGTCTGTTTCGGAGGAAATGCTACCTAAAGCAACCCTCAATTCCTCAACTTCCTCTTTGTAAAACTAGTTGTTGCTCTAGATTAGAGGTTGGCAATTTTTTTTTTTTCCCCAGAAAGGGCCAAAAATAAGTATTTTAGGCTTTGCTGGCCAGATAGTCTCCATTGCAGCTATTCAACTCTGCCATTATAGACAATACATAAACAAATAAGCATGGCTGTCTTCCAAAAAAAAAATTATTTACACAAAGTGGCCGCTGACCAGGTTTAGCCAATGAGCTACAGTTTGCTGAGCCCTACTCTGAATTCATAAAGTTCTGTATTGTATGTCTCTCTATTCAAGACATACTTTAGAAAGTCCTCCAAATCACCAGAGAGGCTAGATCAGTATCTCTCTCTAAAGAGATGACAAGGTTTATCTGAAATCATACTTAATCTATAATTATTAAGCCACTGTATCTCAAAATTAGTCATGAATAGCAAAGACAAAGTATTTATAATAATTTATACTATCATTAAAAATGACTATCATTTTTTTAAAAAAAATTTAGCATTAGGCATTAGGAGCTGTATTGAAAATAAAATCTGAAAAATAATTTCCACTAGGGAAATTATTCCTTTTTCACATGGCAGGCCTTGTTGACAATATTATTCTGCCGAAGTTTAATAATTATAGCCTGAATCAGAACTAAATCACTTCCAGCTTAGAGCACTCAGGAAGAAATACCACATGTAACATATATAATAACTTAGAAGTGTGAAAACGTTGTTCTTTAAAAACTAATGCTATAATTAAATCAATTATGTAAGTAATTTAAGAGAAATTACTTGACTCCAATAAAAATGGATGGGGTTTATTCAAATCATCACTTTTAAATTGTTAAAAATAAATTAAATATTTAAATGCCAAATAAAATACATTGTTATAAATCTCTAAGAACCTGAAATGTAATTTCAAATCATTGAGAATTTTAAGAAGCAAATCTGCAGAATAAGCAACTGTAAATGAACGAAATCCCTTTGTGTAATCTCTTTTCCTCCCCTTTCATTTTTAACCAGGATGAAACAATCTAGAAATTAACAAAATAACTATAGATGAACAGAATAATTATAAAAAAGTGAGATTTTGTTCAAGCACAGTTTTAAAAACTTTAAACAATAATGAGGATGTAAATGTATTTAATTGGTGGGGGTGGAATTCCACTTGGTATTGGAGTTACTGCCTCTTCCTCTCTTACTTCCATAAACTGTTCAACAGAAAATTTTTACTTTCATATAACTGTATGTTTATGTGTCTTTTTTTCTAATACAGCGTGAGTTATAATGAATTAAAATAATTTCTTTTTACTCAGTTGGAGGCAACAGGCATGCATTGTTTTTCTATAAAGTGTAGTGTGTATCTCATAAAACTCTATTAGCATTGATTAAAGTTCAGCTTAGTGTTAAAACTTATCCACAAAGCATATATGCATACTGAGAAATCTGCCATGTTTGTTTTTCCTTTTAAAAATTTAAATAGTATTTCCTATGTGCTTACTTCTTATTCTTACAATTTATCATAAATGCCAGATAAACATCTATTAGTAAGTTTATAAAGTAGGCATTTATCTTGCTTTATAAAATACAAATGACAAAGAGGTTCAAACGGGGAAAAAACAGTGCAAATTAACCCAGTGAGAGCTTCACAAAACCCAGGCTTTCCTTTCACGTAAAAAGTGGGATATATTTCCATGTTTATTTTAGGAAACTCAATTGGCTATTAATTCTGAAAGGAGTCAAGATGAATTATCTATCCTTTATTACATATGGAAACTGTGGCAGTGTAGCGGTTAAGAGTTCAGCTGCTAACCAAAAGGTTGGCAGTTCAAATCCATCAGGTGCTCCTTGGAAACCCTATGGGGCAGTTCTACTCTGTCCTATAGGGTCACTATTAGCTGGAATCACCTTGATGGTAATGGGTTTGGTTTTGGGTTTTATTACATGTAACTATGTTTTTCTCTTCAAATCTTGCAAAATTAAGATTAGCAATATCCGTATTTTCTGTTTATATTGAGATTTTGTTGTATCAAAATATAGAAGAATATTGAACATACACCATTATTATACTTCCATAATCATGGGGAATCACTGCAGGATAGTTTGATGCTCTAACATATAACCAAAACTTCAGAAAGTTTCCATTCCTAATAAGAAAATGTACAGCACATAAAAATGCACAAGGTAACAGGAGAAAGTTAAAGGTGCAGCTTCCCAGTGATGAAATCACAGTTATCCTCTAAGGTTATAAAGCATTTACTGTATCCATGTTTGATAGACTCTGAACAGAAAATATCAGAGTAAGAAAGGATAAGTCTACAATTTGAATACCAAATCAGTCACGTCAGTAAAAAATCTTATTGGAAAAAATGAGCAGTTGTTTGAAGGCTGAGAAGAGTGAATTGATAAGGAAAAACTTATTTTTCAGACATAAATAATCTTGTGAAAGTATGCATGAAAATACAGTTGGAGAAAAATTTCAAAAAGACAATTTTAAGAGTGTTTCTGACAAAGATATGGAGAGGTGAAATAACTACACGTGATGGATGCGAATAGCTCAAGAATGGCGGGAAACTGTCCTGGAGGATTCAATAAAATAGTTTGAATTGGATTTAAAGGCACTGAGAATGTAATTTAAAAAGAGGGAAAGAATGCCAAAGTAATGAAAAACAGAAAAATTGTTTTAGAAGTGACTAGTTGGCATATAGCTCTAAGGTGAGAAGCAGACTTCTCAGAGAACTGAGGCAGAGAGCAAGGACATACTAACAAGAAGAGGAAAATATGGATAAGGCAAAAATGAAATCTGCATAAAGCAGAAACAAAACAGGACTTTATTTCATTTTTTGAAATAATACTCTATCATTCTACATGTCCTCAATGTTTTTGACGTATTATGATTTTTATTAGCATAGATGGTAACACTATATCCTTAGCTATAACAAAGTAGGGTAGCAAAGAAGAGAAGTTCTGAGAAGTCCAGTGGCTGTGGCTTCCTTTTCTTTATACTTAATAGCTTATTAATACCTTCTGCCTAGAGAGGAGCAAGAGAAACCAAAAGAAAAAGAAAAAAAAGCTTTCCCTTTGAGGGACAGAGAGAACATTTAGCAAAGTTCAAAAAGTTGTGAAAAACTAAACTTTCCTGTGAAACTCATTGAATGGGGGGAAAGGATGGTTTTACAACTGCAGAAAATTTTGGTTTTTTACAAATTAATACTTTTATTTCAATATCACAACTAATAAAATGTGTCATGTACTCATTTTATAAACTTTGAGAGACTGGTTATTACATTGTTTTATCGTCAGCCACTTTATTCCCCCAAAGACAATAGAAACTCCTTAAGCTATAGGTTCTCCTCTGTTTGTTCTCACATTCCCTTACAAATTTTGCCAGCTTCCTACATCCAAACTGGACTCCCTGCCATTCCATGACTACAAGTCTCACTTTCATACCTCCATAACTGTGGCAGAAGCACTTCTATGTGCTCACCAAATTTGTTTCTTTTTCATCCTGGGAATACAGCTTGTCACGGGTTGAATTGTGTCCCCCAAAAATATGCGTATCAGTTTGGCTGGGCCATGATTCCCAGTATTGTGTGACTGTCCACCATTTTGTCATCTGACGTGATTTTCCTATGTGTTGTAAATCCTATCACTATGTTAATGAGATGGAATAGCAGCAGTTATGTTGATGAGATCTACAAGATTAGATTGTATCTTAAGCCAATCTCTTTTGAGATATAAAAGAGAGATGAGAGCAGAGAGACATTGGGACCTCATACCACCAAGAAAGCAGCACCAGGAGCAGAGCTCATTCTTTGGACCCGGGGTTCCTGTGTGGAGAAGCTCCTAGACCAGGAGAAGATTGATGACAAGGACTTTCCTCCAGAGCCAACAGAGAGAGAAAACCTTCCCCCGGAGCTAGCGTCCTCAATTTGGACTTCTAGCCTACTAGATGATTACTAAAGAATAAATTTCTTTGTTAAAGCCATCCACTTGTGGTATTTCTGTTAGAGCAGCACTAGATGACTAAGACATCTATGATCCATTTTGAGTTAATTTTTTGCATATGGTGTGAAGAATCAACAGGAGTTTATTTTCTAATTTTTGTATATAGATATACAATTGCTGTCAGCAACATTTTTTGAAAAGACTTATTTCTCCACTAAATTGCATTTGTACCTTCATGCAAAAATCAAATGTTCATTTATGTGTGGGTCAATTTCTGGACTCTATTCTACTGCATTTTTCTATATGCTTACCTTAATGCCTATTCCACACCATACTGATTACTGTAACTTTTAATAAATCTTGTGGTCAGGTAATATTAGAATTCTCAGTTTGTTCTTTTTCAAAGTTATTTTGGCTACTGTAGGTCATTTGCATTTCCACATGCATTTTAGAATGAACTTTTTATATTCTACAAAAAAAAGCCTGTTGGCATTATAAATGAAATCATATTGAATCTGTAGAAAATTTGGGGAGAATTGATATCTTATTAGTCTCCTGATCCTTTAACATTGTACACATCTGCATTTGTTTATGTTCTTTTTAATTTCTCTCTGCAATGTATTATAGTTTTTAGTGTATAGATCTTGCACATCTTTCAATAGATGTACCCTAAATATTTCATATTTTTGACGCTATTGTAAATATTATATATCCTATAACCTTGCTGAACACATTTATTAGTTCTATGAGATTTTTAAAAATAAATTTCATCAGATTTTCTACAAGATGTTCATATTTTCTGCAAATAACAGTTTTACTTCTTTTTTTCCAATCTCAATGTCTTTAATTTCTTTTTCTTGCCTTATTGCATTTGCTAGGCCTTCCGTTACCACACTGAATGGAAGCAGTGAGAAGAGACATCATTACCTTGTTCTAGTTGGCAATTTATTTTCTTTCACTCTTTTGTTGCTTTTTGTACAATTTCATATCTCACCTGTATTGATCTGCCTTGTTGAGCACATTGAAAATGGTAGTAAGTGTATGGCTTCTACTGCTACTGGTAATAAACATTATTTTTCATTGATTGATTATGGATCTCCTCACATATTAAGATGAAAGATCAGTAGGTTCTGAACAGGAGATCTTATGAAGCAGTCTGTTAAAGAAATCACTTTAGTAATTATGTAAATATGTAATTAACCAAATATTAAATGGTAATTTATCTAAAAAGCCTGAGAATACCTACAGCTGCCAAGGATATTGAACAACTTGAAACTCACATATTGTAGGGTTAGAAAATGGTACAATCACGGCAGAAAAAAGTTTGGCACTTTCTTATGAAGCTAAATATACATTTCTAATATAGCCCAGCAATTTCATTCCTAGGTATTTACCTAAGAGAAATGAAAGCAATATGTTTGCACACTGATCTGTACATGTATACTCATAGCAGCTTTATTTACAATAGTCACAAACTAAAAACCATCCAAATGGCCATCAACAGATAAAAGAATAAATAAATTCCATACAATGGAACACCACCCAGCAATAAAAATGAATGGGTAATTGATACACACAGCAGAATGGATGAATCTCAAATAGCATGCTGAGTAAAAGAAGCTAGACCATAGAAGGACCATTTTTTACATAATTCTAGAAAACGCAAACCAATCAGTAGTGATAAAAAGTAGATCAACGGTTGCCTGTGGAGGGGAGCAGGGAAAGAATGAAGAGAAGGATTTCCAAGGGACATGAAGAAACTTTTGGGGGTGGTGTATATGTTTATTATCCTGATTGTAGTGGTAATTTGATGGGTGTGTACATACATCAAAACTTATCAAATTATAAACTTTTATAATGCAATTCACTGTATGTCAATTATACCTCACTAAATCCATTTTGAAAAAAGAATCCTTGTGAAAAATTGAAATTTTATTCATTTATATTAACTTTTCCTAAAACTAAATTTCTTTAACAATCACAACCATTATAAAACATTGTGTTAAGAAAAGGACTCGGGCCCAGAAGGTATGCTTTCTTGTCTAGCCCCACATTTTGTAAAAGCTTATTCTAGAATCATTTCAGCTTCTTCAAAAATCATCACAGAGTGGCCTTTGTAAAATACCCCTGATTAATTCTTAAAATTACACCTTTCTCTAATTATAAAACTTATAGAATATCTTTGTTAAAAAAGAAAAAAGAATGACATCAAGGTTTAAAGGCCAAATCAAAGTACTTTCATTTGCATGTAGTATCTCCAATAATCTCCCCTAATAATTTTGAAAATACTATTACTTTGAGTATATTTTTTTCTGGTATAAATATATATATATTTATATTAATATTTATAATATTTTATAATATTTATATATATGAATATACATATTTATACCAGAAAAACGTGTGTATTTATGTGTGTATGTATGTATATATGCATGTATGCATATGTAGAATACATATATTCCATATTAAAAACACAGACTGAATAAAAAACACAGATCTATCTTGTTTGACTTGAGCCGTGGTGGCACAGTGGTTAATAGCTTGTCTGCAAACCAAAAGGTTGGCAGTTTGAATCCACCAGCTGCTCCTTGGAAACCCTATAGGGCAGTTCTACTCTGTCCTACAGGGTCGCTATGAGTCAGAAATGACTTGACGGCAATGGGGATCCTGTTCGAATACGTCATTCATTCTTCAACATTTATTTTCTGGCCACCTACTATATGCCAAGTACTGGAGCTACAATGGTGACAAAATAGACATAGATGTAACCTCTTGGAGCTTACTTTAGAAAATGAGACAAACATTAATCAAAAAATTAATCAAAATAAAAATTAATCAAAAAAGTAAAAACCATATAATTACATCTTATCGCAAAAAAAGGAAAGAGAGCAATGTCTGATAACTCATTGAGGAAAGCCAGACCAGTGGTTTATTTTCCAAGGAGTTTTGGCCAAAGAAGGAAGAGGAGCATGTGGGTTCCTTGTGAGGAGCAGCTGAGGGCATGGGAACACAATGGGCAGGTAGCCTTTGTCTCAGGTAATCATCCCCCGCCCAATTTAAGGACTGATTCTTTTAGAGAGAAAGTCTATACAACAGGAATAATAATTTTCATGGGGGACTTCATGGGGTTCTGGGGCATAAGTAGGATGATTCTGTGACCAGGCAACCAAGCATAGCAGGAAGTATGGGAGAGAAGTATTTTTCCCAGAGTTCAAGGACTACTATGTGGTTTCAGCAGAGAGGTTTTGAGAAATTCAGTGTCTATTCTAAATTTCAAGGGTTTGAAGCATTGAGACCACCAAGAAAGAGTACCTCCCGGCCAACACATCACTGTTTCCACTGGAGACACTGGCCATAGGGGTCTGACAAGGCTCTGTCCACAAGTATCTTCACAAGCAAGAAAAATCAGACAAGCATTCAGTGACTAGAAGAATCTTAAAGCCCTGTTTGTGAGCTCAGAGGAGACATCCTGTCATTTCCCAGCAGTTAGGTAAGGCTCTGAATGTAGCTGGTGGATCTGAGCTGGGCAGGTGCATCTAAAAGACCAGGACATTATACATAGGTTTTCAATGAATAAAGATGCACCATCATATTATCTGACTCGGCTTTGTGATCAAGATGGTAACAAATGACCTTCATTTAAAAATTAAGTAATGTAATGATCAAACTTTGAAAAAATATAACATTTTATAAAGGTATAACACATTACTTATAACAGTGTATTCATTTATATATATATTTAAAGTTTTTTGGTATTTTTTCAATATTTTCTTATCCTTTGATAAAAAGTAGCTACTAGGTGAAAACCAAAAGGTCAGCAGTTCAAATCTACCAGGTGCTCTTTGGAAACTACATGGGGCAGTTCTACTCTGACTTATAGGGTCGCTATGAGTCGGAATCGACCCCACAGCAATGGGGTTTTTTTTTTTGTTTTTTTTTTTTAAAGTGAAAACACAAGAATGATTACTGCTCTTTTACAGAGAGGAGTGACCTAAGATTCAAAGAAGTTAAGTGCTTTGCCCAAGACGACCCTTTTGGTAAGTGGCTCAGACAAGGCTTAGACAAGAATCTAAAGTTCTTCCACTCTACTGAGGTCATCATGTTAAGAATGGATTCGCAATGCCAAGTTTACTAAAAGCTAACAATATTTGTAAAAAGTTTGCTGAAGTCTTCACTCTTGGTCAAGGATTGAAAAGAAGCTATTCAGAGAATTGGGAATTCAGACCACATTTTTATTCTCTCTTTTAAATTACATAGTTTTATTTCCAATGGGTATTATATAGACTGCACATTCTGAATACATTAAAACATTTTTTTAAAACACATTTTTTTAAAAAACTTATTTAAATTGGTTATAATTAATTGTCTGAAGTAAAAAAAACATGGAAATTTTTCTCATTCCTGGTATGTGTTGGCTTAGTTTTAAATGAAGAAAATCTGCCAAATTGCTATTAGATTGAAGCACTCATTTAAAAAAGTGAAAAATTACCTATATCCTTTTGCAAGACATTAAGAATGGACATGTTTTCTTTGTTCTTCTTCTGACAAGCCTGTATTTAACTTTAAAAGTCTTGTGTTTTGGTTTCTCCTTGCTTCCAAATAATAAATTTCTGGTTTGGAGTTTAGACAAGCTTAGTTGTGCAATGAATCTTAATACCCACACTTAAACATATTTCAATGCTAATCAGATGTTAATACTCTTGTGCATTTATGCCTTATGACACTTTCCTGATATATAACTCCAGAGTTAAATTTTAAATATTTATGCTTAATTTTTTAAGGAAACTGATGCTCTTTGAACATTTCTCACAATTTTTTTAAATAAAAGTATTGTCTGATAAAACCACAATTCACTGAACTAAGAAATTCTGAATAGCCTCCTTCTCTCCACCTCTCCACTCAAAATACCATCATCAACAATCTAAAAGGATCATTGGTTCACAATACAATGTGTTAACAAACATACATTGACTACCTAATATGCTCCAGTTACTGTTCAAGGTGTCCGGGATACTAAAATGAAGGATGTAGTTCTCATTCTCATAGGCTAAATGTGCAGACAGAGAAGCGCTCTGATGACGACCACATAGGATGATTAGTGCTGGGACAAAGGAAAGCACAGATTGCTATGGAAAAACAGATCCTTCCATCTAGATGAGAGAGACAGAAAAGTTTCCTGAAGAGTTCTTTGGGGGATTACCCTTGAATAAGTACTGAAGTTTTAGTAGGAGTTATTCAGGCAAAGAATGGAAACCCAGGCATGAAGAACAACATATTCGAAAGCTTGGAGGTATGAAAGAACAGGAGGTCTTCAGTAAACTTAGGTAGATCTTTAGAGACAACCACATCTTAGAATCCCTATCCGAGGTGTGGCAGTTGATGATCCTGGGAGGCAAGCAGGGGTCATACGCATTGTTAAGAAGTTTGGAATTTATTCAGAGGTCTGTTTGGGAGCCAGTTACCTATCTAAAGCAGGGGAATGCCACCCCCGTAGTATGGTATGGTGGAGAAGAGATCGAAGACAGATGAGCCTATGGTAGGGAAACTCTGAGGCTATTTTGTTATCCGACTGAGGAACATGAGAAGGCAATGAGGATGGAAAGGGTGAGATGTGGTAGCAAACTGAGGGAGATGATTGGGCTTAGTGACCATTACTACTATAGTGGCTTTGGAAAAGGAAGGAGCAGTTTGGGCTGACAGAATGACAGGTTCAGTTCTGGGTACCTCAAATTTGTGGTGTTTATTGGAGCCCTGGCGGTGTAGTGGTTTAGAGCTACAGCTATTAACAAAAAGGTCAGCAGTTCAAATCCACCAGCCGCTCCTTAGAAACCCTGTGGGGCAGTTCTACTCTGTCCTATAGGGTCACTATGAGTTGGAATCGACTCAACGGCAACAGGTATATATGGGTATGGAACATCTAAGCCAAGATGTCCTTCAGAAAGTAGGACACTTGTTTCTAGCCCTCAGGAAAGAGATCTGAGATCTGAGTAATACATACTTGGAATTTGCCACAATACAGGGCAAAAGAGGGTCTGGGGTCAAGCCCCAAATCTGTACTACTGCTAAATATTCCTAGGTGATTCCAAAGCAGGTAATTCATAGACCATATATGCAACAGTAAGGAGTGACTGAAGTTATTGATGTGAATAAACATCTCCTGGAGACTTTATAAAGAGAGAAGGAAATGGCACTAAGCATGGAACCATGAAAATGCCATTATCTAAAGGGCAAGTAGGAGAAGATGAACACTGTAAGAAGTGGGTAGACAGAAAGCTGAGGGAGAAAATGTCAAGGAAACATGAACCAGAATAATTATGCCAGCGCTCCTGAAAATCAGCCCTTTCCCTTTATTTCTTTAGTTCATACGACAGACCTTTATGTAGTTATTATTTTACTAATATTACAGATGAGGAAGTTGAAGCTTTAAGAGTTAACTAAATTTCCCCAGCTTCACACAGTTATAGGTGTTGTGGATATCCAGAAAGATCCAGTAAGAAAATCTTGAAAATTACAGGCTAAATTTGGCAACTGAGGGGACTGAAGAGCTTAATGAGTAGTTACAGTGTATCAACGGGGATCAAGGCCAGTTGTGAAGGGTTGAGGCTTGGTTAAGACAATGGGAAGTGGAGACAGTGAATGTAACCAAGAAGTTTTATTGCAAAGGGAAGGAGAGAGATGATGTTGTTAAAAGAAAAAAAAAAAAATGGTGGCAACTAACAATGGAGGGTGTTTTTTGGTTTTGTTTTCTTTTAGTTTCTTAACTGATTCTTGAGTATGTTTATATACGGAGTGGGAAAAAGAGTAGAGATGGGTAAGCTAGAAAGAGAACAAGAACAAGAGTGAGAAAGGAAACAGACAGAGGAGAGAATGAATTACCATTTGGCAAGTCCATATGCAAGACATTTTAAATATTATCACACTTACTATTTTTTAATGTATAAATAGGATCATCTAACTCTGTGGATATGATTATTCCCAATTTATGGATCAATGAAATAAGACTCAAAAAAACTAAAATTAAATCCATTGCCATCAAGCTGATTCCTACTCACAGCAACCTTATAGGATATGGACCTTCCTCACAGGGTTTCCAAAGCTCTCTCTCTCTCTCTCTCTATATATATATATATATATATATATATATGTATGTATATATATATATACATATATATATATAATTGTGCTTTAGGTGAAAGTTTACAGCTCAAGTTACTTTCTCATTCAAAAAATTTATGCACATATTGTTTTGTGACATTAGCTGCAATCCGCACAATATTATAGCACGCTCCCCCTTTCCACCCCAGGTTCTCTGTATCCATTTGACCAGTGCCTGTCCCTTCCTGCCTTCTCATCCTGCTTTTTGGATAGGAGCTGCCCATCTGGTCTCATATATCTGATTGAACTAAGAAGCACATTTCTCATGTGTATTATTTTTATTTTATAGTCCTGTCTAATGTTTGTCTGAAGAGTGGGCTTTGGGAATGGTTTCAGTTCTGGGTTAACAACGCATCTGGGGGCCATAGTTTCACGGGTTCCTCGAGTCTCTGTCAGACCATTAAAGCTGGTTTTTTTACATGAATTTGGGTTCTGTTCTACATTTTTCTCCTGCTCTGCCCAGGACTCTCTGTTGTGTTCCCTGTCAGGGCACATCTAGCTCTTCTGGTCTCAGGCTGGTGAAGTTTCTGATTCATGTGGTCCCTTAGTCCTCTGGGGTAATATTTTCCTTGTGTCTTTGGTTTTCTTCATTCTCCTTTGCTCCAAGTGAGATGGGACCAATTGATGTATCTTAGATAGCCACTCGCAAGCTTTTAAGACCTTAGATGCAACTCACCAAAGTGGGATGTAGAACATTTTCTTAATAAACTTTATTATGCCAATTGATCTAGCTGTCCCGTGAAACTATAGTTCCCAGGCCCTAACCTCAGTTACTCTGTCCCTCAAAGTGTTTGGATGTGTCAAGGCTATAAATCTTTACTGAAGCAGACTGCCACATCTTTCTGCCATGGAACATCTGGTAGGTTCTAACAACAGATCTTTGGGTTAGCAGTCAAGCTCTTAACCACTGTGCCACCAGGGCTCCTTGAAATAAGACTCAGAGACTATAAATCATGTACCCTAAGCCATCCAACAAGCAGGGCTGGGATCCCAATACAGGATTTTCTGGCTATAAGATTCTTGTTCTTTTAATTAAACCAGTTTTGCAAACTTTTAAAAAACTCTGTCTGCCTTTCACAGACATTACAATCTAGCCCTCATACTTCCAGCTGACCTAATAAGTCCCCTCAATATATATCACTATAATCTGTTTATTCTAACTAGCCAGGAATTTCAATCTCTATAGTTTGTAATATAAATCCAATCAGAATTTTTATTTCCAAATATAAAATTGCAACGCTAAATGTTTGTTTCTTTTCCTTCAGACTACACACACTACCCTGTCCTAGTTCTCCCCTGTTGAAAATTAATGTTCCACACCACGATGTCCCTGGCCTGACCTGTCCTAATGCTACCTCACATGGAGAAATGACCCCTGTCATTTGAAGTTTTTAGCATCACCCATTTAGTAAGACTGACAATATTATATACATAAATCCATATAATTAAGAAAGAGTGTTCACAGGAAGCATTTATACTAGGCTCCTTAGCAGAAAATCAAATGCTGCAGTGGGCAGTGTGCCTGTTTCACACCTCCAAGGAGCTCTTTATTCTGATCCCCATGCGACAATCACGTGAATGAAAAGAACTTCACCCACAGCACCAAGGCTGCTGCCCAAGCTCATTTCAATGTCATGAGACTCCAGGGGAAAAGTAATATCTTTATAGCAACATAATGATTCTCTGCGGCTTCAGAACTTTCAGAGAACACTAGTGGCTCTACTCTTCTCGGCAGCCACCCCCAGTTCCATTTCATGTGATATGGACTCTTCCATATTCCCTTCCTTTTTATAACCTGTTCAGCCCACATTTATTTCAACATGTCTTAGCATTCCCAGCATGAATTACTCATTATCCTATTTTTTCTTAGTCACTCTTCCTATGTTTATGTAAAAGCGTTGAGAGCTGCCTTTGGGAATGAGTATTTTCTTTTCCCTCCATCGCCCCCTCTCTCATTTTACCCTTCAGAACTTTATATCCTGAAAGTACAAGGTTATTTCTCACCATGTACTAATTTTCCTACTTCAGAAATTTTCTATTTTGTCAAAACCTCGTGGAATATACCTTCTACTCCAGGACAAAATGATTGTTTTTGGTTTCTGTAAGAGGCACTGATGGCTCAGAATCTCAACAGAGTTCTGCAGAGCTCAGGGACAAACCTGACAGCTTCTCGTCTTCACATAACATAAACACATTCTACCAGGTCTTTATCGACATTGTTCAACAAACACTATTATCTATGACACCGATGATAAAAATTCTAGTAATCCAAGATTTTTTTTTAAAGGTTCTGTAAATAAATTAGTTCTAAATCCTGGCTTAATCTTTTCTTTCCTGGGCTTACGTTAATCAATAAATTAAAAAATACTCACTATGGTCCTGGCCTTAATTTTGCATCTTAAATCTATTTGTATTTAGCAGTAATAGTAATTTTATTTACTCCCATATTCCGACACAGCAGCTACTTTGCTTAGGCAATTAACATAAATATATGAAGAGTTATATCATTATGCAGACTTAATTTACTCCTGTGGCAATTTAAGGGATAATTTTCTCCAAGCAGATTTTCTGATGGCTCAAACGGACAACACAAGAAGTGAGAGGTATGCTTAAGCCCTCTTCCTTCTACCCTCAGCTGAGTCATCCATATCTGTACAGCTGTTGTTTAGAAGCCACCAGAATGACTACAGCTCCTGGTGACAAGCACAGCAACCCACCAAGGAACACAAAAAAAGTAGTTCCTCTGAAAACTGGCATGACAAAGCAAATAAATATGATATACATTGTTTAACTGGCATACAATGGGATTATTTTCTTCACTCTTAGACCTTATGATTCTGGATATTTAAGTCAGTCTCTACAAGATTCTGAGACTATGACAAATCAAAAAGCAGCTTTCCACTTACAAATTTCTTTCTTCTTTAGAAGAGCATATATTATGCCAGGGATCTGCATTCTCCTGGTGGACTTAACAGTTGGTAGGCTCGATTGCCTATACTTAGTGCCTTTCCTTCAAGGCCTATAACATCAGGGCCAGCTGGCAGCTAAACAAGCTGTCTTGGCTCATAGAGAGGAATGAATAAATATAGTAATAGTTTAATTAATAAATATTCAAAGTCATGAATGATCCTATGAATTGACACTGATGTTAGTGACAACGTAAGCTCAGTATGGGAGGCTCCTGGGTTTTTTTCTTCCTTATTATATCCCCAGAGCCAAGAATGTGGTTGGTTGGTTTAGCTGGTTGTTTCAACGAATACAAGTGTACAGACCACAACATGTATATACACATTCAGCATATATCCACTAGTATGTCAGATCCTCTGCAAAGTGTCAAGATACAAAGTTTCTCTCTTTATGGGACCATATTTACCAAGAGGAAATTGTCAGGAGGAAACTTCAGAGAAAAATACAGCTTCACATAGGCTTAAGAAATAATATTTAAAACATTTATTTTTTTTTAAACTATATTATTAATTCAAATAAGAATAAAGCAACAACATGTTCTGGAACTGAGGGAATATGTTATTTTAAAAATTTAGCTTTTTTACTTATATAAGTAGATATTATTAACAATAAATAGATAATTGCTTTGAATTCACTCTTTTGAGGACTCAATAAAAATAGCTTTCAAAAAAGTAACTGTTCTTTTTGGTATGAAATCGCCTTTCCTATGTTGTTAGCTAACCTCGACTGAAAAATTTGCAAATGAGATAGTTATTACAAAAGACTTGAGATAAAGTTACACATATCATTTTGACAGAGTATCTTGGCAGTTTACAGTAACACATCCCCTATTACTTATTTGGTGACTCCTTTGATATCAAAAGCACTACTCTAAACCAAAAATACCCCAAGAAATGTAAACAATTACTTATGTGCAAAATATTTTGTTCTGTTTCACTAATAGGTATACAATCTGCAATTCTTAATTCAATTTTTACCAATTTATCTTAATATTTACACATTCAGTCTCTTGCAATAGGTTCTAATAAAGTGTTTTGAGGAAAATAAATCTGTTTTCAATGAGAAGCAAAAACTAGTATTTAGGGCAAATGACTGCTAATGGCTTGTGTGTGGCTATTTATTTAAAGCAGACAGATGTTTTGCATGTTGAATGAGATATAAAAGTAAGATGGTCATTAAAAACACAAGTAATGGCATTTTCCAGTAAGAACATTCACTGGTGCCCTCTAACTGAATCCCAGATCATGAGATCAAAACCAGACTTTCCAAAGTCTCCTGTAGTTCCCGTTGGCATACTTCTACACTTCCTATTTCTCGGTGAAGGGACATGGTGTCCCATTTTCAATAGTTCACCAGCTTTCCCTAAGGCAATATGTTAGAGGGAGCCCTAGGATTTTAGTTACAAGTCAACATGCAGCTATCAAAATTACTTCTCCTATTTAGAGGGTTAATATGTTGTGGGGTTGTTAACCAATGTCATAAAACAACATGTGTACTACTGTTTCATGAGAAACTATTTGTCCTGTAAGCCTTCACCTGAAGTACAATAAAATATAAAAAAAAAAAAAACAAAAAACTCTCCAAGTTATAAAGGTGTTGTAGGTGGGATTTAAAAAAAAAAAAAAAGTTACTTCTTCTTCCTAAATCTTAACGTACACACAGACACACGCACATCTCTAAGAATGTTAGACTGTGCATTAATTCCTTAGCTCTTCATTGAAAAATGCTTTTTGAGAACCTATTAGGTGCCAGACACTGTGCTAATAATGGGTTTCAGTGATTAATGAAATGAAGAAAAAGGGGAAAAAATGTAGTCGGTCTCCTGCTGTATGGATCTGAGACAGAAAAGCCACAAAGAAGGAAGTCTTTATTACTCTGACAACAGGAAAAGTGAGTCTTTCATTTTAACTAAACTGAAGAAAATCTGTTTTTACATTTATCTAATGAACCACATTAGACTCTGCAGTGGTTTTTCAAACTTTTCCCTTCTGATATGATTCTGTAAGGATTCTTTAGAACCCCCTCAGAGAGCAACTCAAGTTGAGAATTGTGCAAGGCTACCCTCTGCCCCTTCTCTCTTCAAGAGAGCTCTACAAATGTGGGTTTTACATATTTGAACTTCCAGTTATGTTTTTATTTGAAGGTATAGTTTCACAGCTAATAACCAATTTATAATGACTAGGCTACATACTATTTTACGTTTCTCTGCCAGCTTCACCAAGGTTCTAGGAAATGATATTTTATCTGGCCCTATAATGTCAAAGTAACTAGCTTTAGAAGAAAAGTCTGCTATCTATCAGTAATAGCTGTTGGAAATGAGAGCTCCGAAGTCACATTACAGTTTTAATCCCTCTCCTGCCAAATGCAATCTGTGTGATTTTGGGCAAGTACATTTTCTTCCTAAACCTCAGTCTTCTCTTCTGTAAAAGGAAGTAAGAGTAGCATCTACATCACTAGAATGATATTCAATACTGTATGGAAATCTCTTAGTATAGTATCAGACACATAGTCTTGTACAACATCAATTCCTGTACAGGTTCTTGGACATTGGAAGCTTAATCCATTTTGTATGATACAGAATCTTTGTTGTACAAGTAGAATTTACGTGATTCACCAATAGTTTTAGTTTTCATCTTGATAGACCTTTTCCTTTAAGATACTCCGTATCCTTTACGAAGTTTAGTGGAAACATTTGTAGAATGCACCAATGAAGCAGATAGGTGAAACTATACTTTTATATTTTAGAAAAGAAATAATAGAGAAATGGTTTCTTAGAAAACAATTCATAACCAGGCCTTAGACCCAATAACCAAATCAGAAACTGTGTTCCATGAAAACTAACATTGTAACTACACGAGTTAGTAGATTTTCAAATACATTTAGTTTGTACAAAATGAGTTCTAGTTGAATCCCAAAAAAGTATTCAATATTCTGATTGTTATCTATAATCTAGCTATTCTTCATTTTGTAAGGCTCACAAAAAGTTGCTTCTTTTCTGATTTGTCATGAAATAAAGCGAATGTTATTTTAATCTTATGACTTTTAACAAACAAATCTAAAATAAATGGCTCTGTAAAAGCCTTCGGACTTGTAAACAAGTTAAAGCAGTGGAAAACAGGGACATTCCAAGCAAATAAATATAAGGACAGGAAAACTCACCCAGTTGCTCTCTTCTTTGTGACCAATTAAAAATATTCAGCTGTTGTCAATGCCGGTTAAAAGATCTTAGGACTATATAGGACAAAACCTCCCACTTCTCCTCCTCAAATAAGAAATCAGCTGTTTCTTTCTATGAAAAAGGTCCAGTTATAAAAATTACAAAGAGAAGTTCCCTACCAGGGAATTAATAACTACAGCCATGAGAATTTTCTCTAAGAAAGGAGATGGAGATAAATAGAAGTTGAACACAGACTGGAGCCAGATCAAAAACATTTTTTTTTTTTTTGGAAAATATCCCTACCCGTCTGCCCTAATGCCTGGCAGTTAGAGATTTCTCTTTACAACTCTGTGGAGTGAAGGGAAATTTTTTGAAAGACTTAAGAGCCGGCCAGAGGGTGCTGGAAAAATCCATCTCTAGTGCAGGTGCTAATTGCAGGGTCCTTGTCTGGAGAGGTATGTTTGACCTGGTAGGAAGCCCCCATGGACCACAGGGAGGACTGAACCACAAGGAAGACCAGATCGCAAGGAGGACCAGACCACAAGTGCAGCAACTCAGCAACATTGGCAGTACCCTCTGAGATGTGCTGTTTCTGCCAGCAGGGCAAAGTTGGGTCAGCTTCCAGGAGCTTCTGTCAGGAGCACCACCCCCTGGCAGAGAAGGCCATAGTGTAGTGGCAGCATCCTGGGCTCAGTTATAGGGGCAGGTGTTGCAGTGATGCTGCACAGATTTTTTTGATCAGTGAGTAGGTTCTTTAGGTACAACACAGATTTTCTTGGTGGCCAGGGTATCAACCAGAGACTCACCATAGTCAATAGGAATGACATTCTTATTTTGAGCACTGTAGGAGAATTGAGACAGAGGAAGATGGGTGGTGCTATTAATTTTTGCTGTCCACTTCACAGTCTGGCGCTAGAAAAATGCTCATTACATGTTAATATGCTTCTTCTCATTTGAGCCTCACTATGTTAATATGAAGAAGTCCTGGCACCGCAATGGTTAAAGCACTCAGCTGCTAACTGAAAGCTCAGCAGTTCGAACCCACCAGCTGCTCCATGGGAGAAAGATATGGCAGTCTGCTTCCATAAAGATCACAGCCTTGGAAACCCTATGGGGTGCTTATGCTCTGTTCTACAGGGCTGCTATGAGTCGGAATCAACTTGATGGCAATGAGTTTGGTTTTCTGGTTTTATATTAATATGAAGTAGCCCTGGTGGTGGAATGGTTAAGTGCTCAGCTGTTAAGTGAAAGATTGGTGGTTTGAACTCACCCAATGACTCCACAGGAAACAAGACCTGGCGTTTTGCTCCTGTAAAGATTACTGCCAAGAAAACCCTATGGGGCAGTTCTACTCTGTCACATGGGGTTGCTATGAGTTGAAATTAACTCAATGGCACCTAACAACAACAACATATTAATGTGAAGGCTGTAGGTTAAGAAATTATCATTTCAGTTGTACTGAAAACAGAACAAAATAGAGAGGTTGGTTCTAAAGGTTTTTGCTCAGTGGTTAGGGAACAGAGAGCAGAATCTTTCCTACCATAATTCCCTTAACCAGCATTTTGACTGTCTCACATCCATCCACTAAAACTGCTATTTGGGGACAATGCATTATGAGATAATCAATGTAGACAATTTTAGGTATATATTTTAAATTACGCCAAATATGAAAATGATATACATAAATAATTTTACTACCTAAATTTAGGGGATTTAAAAGTATAATAATTTACTTGTCAGAAATTGCCTATATGTGAGAAAACAGATTTTCCATCTAGAGCTGAGCATCCTTTACTTTAGAGGTCAAATTTGTTACTGTCGTTGCCTTTTGCTTGAAGTTTTATATTTTTCCCCAAATTTATAAGGAAACAAAAACTCTGCTCTGTAGATATCTGTTGCAGCCAGTATGCCCACCCCACATCTACACTCTTCTGCAATATCCCTTGGCACCTGTCCCTTTCCTTTCTAGCATGGGTAGTTTGCCTGTTCCATCCTCTACCCACTGGTCAGCATAAGCCCAAGTCACTTGAGATTAATCATTCAGAAAATACTCATAGGCAGTGGTTCAGTCTTAGGCAACAGGTTCAGCAAACATTTTTGTGTTTATTATGTGCCATTCGCTTTCACAGAGGTTATCACAACAAATTCCGAGGTAAGTACTATTATTCCTGCAGCTCAGATAGGTTCCATGACATGTTCAGGGTCATGAAACTAGTTATTGTGGGGATTCAACCCAGGCTTTTGACTTTGAATTTAGTGTTCTTTGTCCTATGCCAATAACACATCATGGCTAAAATCTCAGAGTACTAATGAACTTTTGATAAGTCAACAGGAGCAATAACTTTAATGATTAGAGTCCATGCTGAGCAACTCAAAATAGGAAGATATAATGTTTCCTATAAAAATAGGAAATCATCTCGTATGCATGCAAAAGCTGGACAGTGAATAAGGAAGACCAAAGAAGAAATGATGCATTTGAATTTGGTGTTGGCAAAGAATAGTGAATATAACATGGAATGCCAGAAGAATGAACAAATCTGTCTTGGAAAAAGTACAGCCAGAATGCTCCTTAGAAGTGAGGATGTGAGACTTAGTTTCATGTACTTTGGACATGTTATCAGGCGGAACCAGTCCCTGGAGAAGGACATCATGTTTTGTAAAGTAGAGGGTCAGCAAGAAAGAGGAAGATCCTCAATGAGATGGACTGACAGAGTGCCTGCAACAACGGGATCAAACATACTTATGACTGTGAGGATGGCGCAGGACTGGGCAGTGTTTTGTTCTGTTGTATATAGGATAGCTATGAGTCAGAATCTACTCAACAGCAGCTAACAATAACATAAAAATAAGAAGATACAGAAGAATGGTGAGAGACCTAGAGAGAAATATGGGTTAAGGAAGGGTTTTTCTAAATGGAAGAAATAAAAGCATGTTTTTACGCTGAAAGCGCTGATCAAATAGGACAAACTGATGTAGTTTAGAAAGGGAACAACGGCTACAGGAAGGTCTTTGAGAAGGTGAGAAGGAATGGGATTTAGTGCATAAGGAGAAGTGATGGCTTTAACTCGCTGGTTCATCTGCATTTATAGGAATGAAGGCAGAGTATGTGAACTCACCTATGGATAGGTGGCTGGATGTGCTGGGAATGCTGCAAGTTCTCTGATTGCTTTTATTCTCTCAGTGAAATAGAAAACAAACTCACAAAGACTCCGTCTGAGAAGGCAGGAGAGACCAAGAAGGCATGAAATAGTTTCTAACAGAGCGTTTGAGCCTGAAGCAGTAAGGAAATGCAGAATGATTGCCAGGCAACATTCTGGGGTTATTTGAGGTTAGCGGTCATGCCTTTAAGCAACGGATATTAAGCATCGTTTTGTTTTTCGTAAGCTACATTCAACTGCCCAAGTGCGAGTACAAATAGTTTGAAAGTTGGATTTAACAATATTGGGGGTTTCCCAAAAGGATAATATGGAAAGTAATGACACAAACCAAAAATAAAGAAAACAAACCCATTGCCATCGAGTCAGTTTCAACTCATAGTGACCCTACAGGACAGAGTAGAACCGCTGCTTCATAGGGTTTCCAAGGTTGTAATCTTTACAGAAGCAGACAGTCATATCTTTCCCCCACGGTGCAGCTGGTGGGTTCGAACTTCCGACCTTTAGGTTATCAGCTGAATGCTTAACCAGTGTGCCACAAGGGCTCCTATGTACAACAGAACAAAACACTGCCTGATCCTATGCCATCCTCATAATCATTACTATGTTTGAGCCCATTATTGCAGCCACTTTGTCAATCTATGTAAATCCATTGCCATCGAGTCAATTGCAACTAGTAACGACCCTATAGAACAGAGTAAAACTGCCTCATAAGGTTTCCAAGGCTGTAAATCTTTATGGAGGCAGACGGCCACATCTTTCTCTCATGGAGCAGCTGGTTGGTTCGAACCGCCAACCTTTCTGCTAGCAGCCAAGTGCTTAACCACTGCGCCACCAGGGCTCCTTGAAAATGTAAGGAAGGTAGCTTATGCAATGGTGAATCGAGTTTGAGCTGTGTAAAGAAAGAAAAAAAGGACACAGGTCAGGGGGAGAAATAGTAAAAAGGTGGCAGGATTAATGGATCATAGGTTCCACGTGGATGAAGAATTTTTGCAGTTAGGTAGGATAGTAGAGGTTGTAAACTGGACAGATAAGAGATGGTGGTTAAGAGATTGAGATACTTGAGATTATGACTGTGGAAGGAGTGCAGTGATTAGGTGCAGAGTATGATCATGGCATCAGGTGTTTGAGGAATCAGGGGGAATCACTGCAATAAGGAGCTCAAAGACCTGAAAGGCCAGAATTCTAAATGGACCCATCATGGAATATGACAGGAGAGACAGCACCAGTGAGCCAGGTGCTACACTCTTCAAGCGCAAGTCAGCCAAGGTCTCTGCATTCTTCAGAATCACAGCAGAACTGAAGGATTGAGTTGGAAAGCATCTTAACCTCCATCACAAGGGCTTCTGACTATGAACAGAGCTTTTGGGGACCATGAAAGGGTTTCTGGAGTTCCAAGAACCCTCTGAAATTGTAAGCAAGTTTTTTTCTATGTGTAAATACGTGCGTTTTTTTCCAGAGAGGGCAGCCACAGCTTTCATCAGGTTATCAAAATGGTCTAATATCTCAATGCATAAAATTGCTGCTAAGGTATAAAAAATTATACATAATAAATATAAAACAATAATGCAAATGTAATCCATTCCTGGAGCTATCTTTGCCTATAAGCATAACAGGCTACTGTTTACATGGTGCAATTTAACTTGCTGAGCTCTCATACCCTCCTCTTCTCTCACTCCACTCCAGCCATGGTGGTCTCTCAGCCATTCCTCGACTCTGCCACGCATAGGTGTTTGCTGTTCACAAACTCTTCTCTCGGCACTCTCTTCTATCTGGCTATAGCTTTCTCTTCAGGTCAAACTTCTCTAGCAGTCACTCTCCACACACCGCCTCCATTTTCTGACCTCCCTACCTCTGAATCGATTTCAATCTGACTTTCATTGTAGCTCTCCCAAAAGGTCAGCAATGACCGCATTGCCAAATACAATGACTTGATTTTAGCCCTCAAAATATAAAAAATTGTTTGGTCTCGCTAGCCAGTTCCTTGGCTTCTCTAGTATTACTCTCAGTTCTGCTTCAGCTGCTCTAACTCCTCTCCCACAATCTCTTTACTGGGTCCTTTTTCTTTCCCTCTACCCCTTGGTAATTATCTCACTCAATATATTCTCCCTGGAGGCCTCATTTACTCTTAGGGCTTCCACTGAGAGTGATAAATGGCTGGTTTCCAGATTTTGTGCTCCACTTGCTTCTTGAACTCCAGAATCACATTTTCATCTCCTCATTCGACACCTCTACCAAGAAGACTGTGAACTCTTTGAGGCATATCTGTTTATTTTGTATCCCCACTATCCTTTATAGAAGAGGAAATGGAGGCACAGAGAGGCTTAGTAACTTAGCTGAGATCACACAGGGAGCAGCTGATCAGATGCAACATAGTTCAGGATTTGAATCTCAGCACTGGGTAAGCTACTTAACTTTTCTGTGTCTTTGTTCCCTGGTATATAAAACAGGATGGAAAATAGTATCTATGTCACAGTCAGTTGTAAGAATTAATCCCTTTAAGCTCCAATTTTTTCATGTTTTGAATTTTTTGATGATGGCATGTGTTTTCAGTAGTGGAATGCATGCTTACTAACTGAATGTGTTCAAATTTTTGGTTGGCAATATAGATTTTGAAAATTTCACGTGGGCATACATTTTCCCACAAAACATTGGTGGTAGTCTGGTGCAACGTTTAGTGAGCTCCATCTGTCCCAAGGATCACTGGAGGATGATGCCTTCCATTTCGTAACACTGGTTTTCCAAATATGACACACATACCAAAAAAAAAAAAAATCACGGCTCCCTGACTATCACACAGGAAGCCATAAATATGCTTAAAGGATTATCTAGCTGTACAAAAGCCAAAAGAGACAAAAGTTTGACCTGATCACACTTCCTGGACGCAGTGCCTCATATCTAAGCCTTCTACCTTAGTGAACTTTCACCAAAGATTGTTTCTTTAGTTTTTCACTGTTACACAAGTCCCCACTGGAAGGCAGCGTATACATTTAGTGGGATAAGTAGACTCCTGAGAATCGAAAAATGTTCTTCTGTCCCAAGAAGCATACAAGGGTTAAAATGAAATATACTTATAAATTACCTAGAAAATACCTGCCAAATACCTAGCAAATGGTAAATAAAAGTTAGATCTTATTTCCTTTACCTGGAGATTTAATGTTTCTTTTAAATCTAAGTTCAATACTCCTTGCATTATATGTTATAGTACAAATGTTACAGTATAGTATAGTGCATGACCTCAAATGCAGGAAAAGGATTTGAGCAGGTAAAGACAGAAAGAAAGATTATGAACTTTCACATGAAAGAAACACGAGAGAGCAGAACACTGAATGGGAAGAAAGAAAATTCTCTACGTGTTGGAGTTTCACAGTTAATTTCATTTAAAGAGTGTACGGAATACATTCAGTTCACCACATCATAATACTGAGTTACATTAACTTCACCATCTAAATGGAGAGGGTGTGTGGAATCTTTGACAGAATAATGAATAATTATGTTATTTTCAAAGGCATAGAATTATTAACTACTTAAAACTTTTGGTAAATAACATGTAACTTTATCTCTTTAACTGTAAAAATTAGCCCCCAGAGTCTAGAAATTAGCTTTTCATCACTGTTGCCACTTAAACTGGAGGAGGAACTTGTCTTGTACTCTCAGATACTTGGGCACTTGGGAGCAAACAGAAGTGCATCAGAAAGAGCTGGTTGATTTCTTTTGCCTATATATGTTGACAGGCTTTGATTCTTAATCTTAAAAGGTCACATATTTTAATAATCATCACAGGATAGAGTTTTGTCAAGTCGGACTAAATGCCTGTTGTTGTCTTTTGGACAAAACACAGGATGGTCCATTTTAGTGTACTAAAAATACATATAGGGCTGGGTTTTTTTTGTTTGTATTCTAAAGAAAAGGAAGTATGATGCTTTTACTTACTGATAATGTCTAGACACTAGCCAAAACTTTCCCAGTTTGGTCCTCAATGATTTCCCTGTTATTTGAAGTTCTAGTACCCTTAGGTTAATATCACATTTGACTTTTAGTTATATTCCTGCTGGAGCCCTCTTTGTTGTCCTCAGCAATACCTATTCACTGTCAGCACAGTTTGGACTGATTGAAATATTCTGATATCATTCAGAAGGCTACAAAAGACAGACAGTCATTAAAAAACATATGACATTTGGAGTCTGTTGAGTTCATTCTCATCCTGCCATGAATGGGGCCAGGGGAGAAGTGAGGGTGCTTGAGTTGGCAACACCTGCACTTGAGCCCTGACTCTACCACTCATTAACTACTGATCTGGGGTTACTTAGACTCTTTGGGCCTCAGTTTCCTCATCTGTAAAATGGGGATAATGCCACTCATCTCACAAGGTTATTGTAAGGAATTAAGGAAATGAATGTGTACAATGCTTTCAATAAATATTAGTTTACTTACCTGAACTAACATGAGAGTTCCTTTCTTGATGGTTTAGCACTTAGAATGTTAACTTGTGTAAGCACCTATGTGATCAAAATCACTTTACCCATCACAGCAGTATCTGTCACCAATTCTACCCCTCTGCTAAGCACATGGTCTTATTTGTAACCAGGAGGCAAGAGTCTAAGATGACAGGCAGGTAAGTCATTTGTCTTCTTCTACATGACTGCATCACAGCAGGAAGCAATATTTCAATGGTAACTAGACTTCACTTAATGAACTGATTGAAACCTTTAACGTTGCTTTTACTTGGTGTTTATTAGTGTATGAGAACATGAATTTTAATTAAAGTCATTCTCATGGATTTGAGCGGACTATATTATTGTCTTCTGTATGTTTATGACAGGATAACCTTGGCCTAACCTCAAAAGAATATTTCCTTTTTTTTGTGCAATTACACAACAGAAAAATTGACAGGGTGTGTGATGAGACCTTCTTTGGTAGAACTAAAAGAGATGCAATAAACAGAGCCTTTTCCACTGAAATCTTTCGGTGTAATTTGTATTTCTCAAAGATGTATTTATGTCACCTTGTCTTGTTTCACACTACTTTTTTAATTATAAAGTTGCCTAAGGAAATACTTAGTATAAAACTACATGATTTTGAAGCATATATTGAAGATTATTACCAATTTCTGCAGTCTAAAATTGATTAAACATACAATCAAGATGCACTGATAATCACCAGTGATGGAAATGTGGAAGTTGGAAACACAGCAGTGGTTAGAAAATACGTTCTTGGTGATAGAAACAATGCCGGAGATTGCATGATAGAATTTTACAAGATGAACGACTTCTCCATTGCAAATATCTTTTAACAACAACACAAAGAGCTACTATACACATGGACCTTCCCAGATGGAATACACAGGAATCAAAGCAACTACATCTGTGGAAAGAGATGATGGAAAAGCTCAATATGATCAGTCAGAACAAGGCCAGTGTCTGATTGTGGAACAGATCATCAATTGCTCATAGGCAAGTTCAAAGTTCAAGCTAAAGAAAATTAGAACAAGTCCGTGAAAGCCAAAGCATGACCTTGAATATATCCCACCTGAATTTAGAGACTATCTCAGGAATAGATTGGACGCATTGAACTCTAATGATCAAAGACCAGACGAGTTGTAGAATGACATCAAGGACATCATACATGAAGAAAGCAAGTCATTAAAAAGACCGGAAAGAAAGACTAGACCAAAATGGATGTCAGAAGAGACTCTAAAACTTGCCCTTGAATGTAGAATTGCTAAAGCAAAAAGGAAGACATGATGAAGTAAGGGAGCTGAATAGAAGATTTCAAAGGGCAGCTCTAGAAGACAAAGTAAAGTATTACAATAAAATGTGCCAAGACCTGAAGTTGGAAAACCAAAAGGGAAGAACATGCTTAGCAATTCTCAAGCTGAAAGAACTGAAGAAAAAAATTCAAGCCTTGAGTTGCAATATGGGAAAATACTGAACAGCACAGGAAGCATTAAAAGAAGATGGAAGGAATATAGAGTCATTGTACCAAAAAGAAATGGTTGAAGTTCAACCATATCAGGAGGTAGCATATATTCTAGAACCAATGATACTGAAGGAAGAAGTCCAAGCTGCACTGAAGGCATTGGTGAAAAACAAGGCTTCAGGAACTGACAGAATACCAACTGAGATGTTTCAACAAATGGATGTACAATTGGAAATGCTCACTCATCTATGCCAATAAATTTGGAAGACAGTTACCTGGCCAACTGACTGGAAGAGGTCCATATTTGTGCCCATTCCAAAGAAAGGTGATCCAACAGAATGTGGAAATTATTGAACAGCATCATTAATATAACACAAAAGTAAAATCTTGCTGAAGATCATTCAAAAGTGGTTACAACAGTACACTGGCAGGAAACTGCCAGAAATTCAAGCCAGATTCAGAAGAAGACCTGGAACGAGGGATATCATTGCTGATGTCAGGTGGATCTTGGCTGAAAGTGGAGAATACCAAAAAGATATTTACCTGTGTTTTATTGACTACGCAAAGGCATTCAACTGTGTGGATAACAAATTATGGATAACATTAAGAAGAATGGGAATTTCAGAACACTTAATGGTGCTCATGAGGAACCTGTACATAGACCAAGAGGCAGTCATTTTAACAGAACAAGGGGATACTGCATGGTTTAAAATCAGGAAAGGTGTGCAACAGGGTTGTATCCTTTCACCATACTTATTCAATCTGTATGCTGAGCAAATAATCTGAGAAGCTGGACTGTATGAAGAACTGGTGGAAGACTCACTAACAACCTGCAATATGCAGATGACACAACCTTTCTTGCTGAAAGTGAAGAGGACTTGAAGCAGTTACTGATGAAGATCAAAGACCAGCCTTCAGTATGGATTACACCTCAATACAAAGAAAACAAAAATCCTCATAACTGAACTGACAAGCAACATCACGATAAACAGAGAAAAGACTGATGTTGTCAAAGATTTCATTTCAGTTGGCTCCACAATCAATGCCCATGGAAGCAGCAATCAAGAAATCAAACAATGCATTGCATTGGACAGATCTGCTGCAAAAGACCTCTTTAGAGTGTTGAAAAGCAAAGATGTCACTTTGAGGACTAAGGTGAGCCTGATCCAAGCCACGATGTTTTCAATCGCCTCATACGCATGTGAAAGGTGGACAATGAATGAAGAAGACCGAAGAAGAATTGATGCCTTTGAATTATGGTGTTGGCGAAGAATATTGAATACATGGACTGCCAGAAGAAGGAACAAATCTGCCTTGGAAGAATACAGCCAGAATGCTCCTTAGAAGCAAAGACGGCGAGACTTTGTCTCACATACTTTGGATGTGTTATCAGGAGGGACAAGTCCCTGGAGAAGGACATCATGCTTGGTAAAGTAGACAGAGAAAAAGAGGAAGACCCTCAACAAGATGGACTGACATAGTGGCTGCTACAATGGGCTCAAGCATAACAATGATTGTGAGGATGGTGCAAGACTGGACAGTGTTTTGCTCTGCTGTACCTAGGGTTGCTCTGAGTTGAAACCAACTCAACGGCACCTAACAAGAACATGCTTTTATCCATGAATTTTCATTTTACAGATGAAAGTACAGCAATAAAAATTCATTATTGTTGTTAGGTGCTGTCAAAGTGGTTCTGACTCATAGTGACCCTATGTACAACAGAACAAAACACTGCTTGGTCCTGCACCATCCTCATGATTGTTATTATACTTGAGCCCATTGTTGTAGCCACTGTGTCAATCCAACTTGTTGAGAGTATTCCCCTTTTTTTGCTGATCCTCCAATTTACCAAGCATGATGTCCTTCTCCAGGGACTAGTCTCTCCTGATAACATGTACAAATTATGTGACATGAAGTCTCTTCATCCTCGCTTCTAAGGAGCTTTCTGGCCATAGCTCTTCCAAGACAGATTTGTTCGTTCTTCTGGCAGTCCCTGGCATATTCAATATTCTTCATCAACACCACAACTCAAAGATGTCAGTTCTTCTGCCGTCTTCCTGATTCACTGTCCAGCTTTCACATGCATATGAGGTGACTGAAAACACCATGGCTTGGGTCAGGCATACCGTTTAGTCCTCGGAAAATACTTTTTAAAAGAGCTATAAAATTCAATCAAAAATTCATTCATTTAATTTGAATAAGATGTTTCATTATAATATAATAATATATAATCTTGAATTATGATCAGAATGTGATTGCTTTGAAAAGTAACTCAATCTGATTCTCTGGTCAAAATGCTCTACTTCAAAACACCCCAAGTTCTGCGAGCTATGTTCAGTTTGGTAAAAACTCACACACTTTTAAATTTTGAACAAATGGGAATCACAAGGCAGGAGCTGGTCCTCTGTCATGCAAAATAAAATATTCTTTTTTCATATATGGCAGTGGTTCCCCAAATGGCACGATTAAATTCACCTTAGAACTTTTAAGTAATGTTAACACTCCATGAGATTTTGATTGAATAGGTCTGCTTCCTGTGGAATTCATAAACCTTTTGCAATTATGCTTATATTTTGCAAAAGAACAAGAGTTTTCATTTTCTAGAGGACTGAACCCAATTTACTTGGAGCGATGGGAGAATAATCATATATTCAGTGCCCAGTTTTAGAGATGTAACCTGCCTCCAAGTGACCCTGATAAAACCAGCTCCTTTTGTGTAGTCTGGGCATGGATCACAGACATTATGCTATAAAATGCAACCTTTATTACAGAAAAGCTTATGAGGATTGTTGAATTATGACAAGGCCAAGGTAAATAGTAAATGAAGTATATGCAGTCTGTAGGATTAATTGAATCGTCAAAGGAGTTTCAAAATAAGCAAATGGCTGCTTTTAAGGTTATTTGTAGAATATGCAACCTGTCTTTCCATTTGCTTTCAGGTAAATTTTATCAAATTTAAATGTTATTCTTCAGAAAGTTTATCTAATAAAATGCACCACCATAACTGTTGCATGGCCAACGTCTGCTCTCATCACTGAAGACTAGCTTGCTGTCAAAATTTTCAGAAAGCCTCCAAGTGGAATAAATGCTAAAGCACAAAACTTCTGAAGCCTATTTTGGTTCCCCACCTCTCCCCCTTTCTCTTTTCAACATCAAAGAAAGCCAAATGTACCTTGTCTCATAAAACTCACTTCAAAAACTGCCTCTTATAAAATAGCAGAAAATGGGAAGTTTGAAATTAGAAACAGAGTACACAAAAACTAGCCCTTAACTAGATGAAGCATCTTTAGATTTTCAAGCAGGGAAAGTGCTTAAGAGAAAATTTACCCTGAAAAATTGTATGATTGTGGTATATACAATTAAAAATAGCTAGAATGTAAGGGATAATAACTAGATTATCTATAGGCCTGAGGTCTAAATAGCAAGAAATTAACTGAGGTTTGGGTATTGAAAATAATTTAATTATGATGAATATTTTAACATGTCAAATGGGATAATTACAAAGTTGTTTTTTTTTTTAATTCTTACATTAGAAATCTTTTAGAATAGCAAGAGCATAAACATTACATTGCTTGAAGCAGGAACAGTATCTGCTAAAGTTGCCTTCCCCTTCAAAAAAAGGGTATAAGCACATTCATGCACTCCAGCTTTTTTTTTCTGAATAAACACAAGGGAAAATTATTTTAAAAAATACAACTTTTAATAAATTTTTTTTCTATTGATGCCCTAAAATACCACTCTTAAACAGATGGATAGAATGATGAAAAGCCTCCAAAATATGGTCATAAACAAAAGCAGGCTCATTCTATAGTACCTGGCATAAAAATGATTAAATGTTTGACCTATATATATAAATCCTAATAAGCCCTGTGATGGTTAAGATTTTGTGTCAACTTAGCTGGGCCATGATTCTCAGTGTTTATATGTGATCACTCCCATGATTGAATATACTGTGAGCAGCCAATCAGCTGAAAGGGAGTTTCCTTGGGGGTGTGGCCTGCATCCAAATATAAACGGACGTTCTGGCTTTTTGTTTACTCAGATCCTGCGGCTGCCTCATGTTCATCTGACCTCCAGTTCTTGGGACTCGAGCTATCAGCTTATCTGCCGATCTTGGGATTCATCGATCTTCACAGCCTGTGAGTGGAGCCCTGCTCTCCGAACTGCCGATCTTGGGTTCGCCAGCCCCTGCAGCTATGTGAATGAGGAGAAGCCTTGTGGTCTTGCCTGCCAACCTTGGGATTCATGGATATTCACAGCCTGTGAGCAAGAGTCCTGCTTTTTGACCTGCCGATCTTGGGTTCGCCAGTCCCTGCAGCTATGTGAATTGGGAGAAGCCTCTATCCTAATCCAAGGAGTTGGGATGTTCGAGCCTCTACAATCACATGAGCTGTTCCTTTGATACAAATCTCTCTATATATATACTTATACACTTTACTGGTTTTCTTCTCTAGAGAATCCAGCCTAAGATAAGCCCATACCCCAATTTAACATAATTCAGATTCTAGGCAGACATTTAATTATATATTTACATATTTTATATTAATACATATGTTCAAATGTAAAGTGAGTATTTAGAAATGTCACACAAGGCCTAAGAAATTACTGATGGCATTCAGTCCCTGTCATAACTAACCAAAGTAGCAGGGTGGTAAGACTAGCTGAGACTCCTAAAGCCTGGTTATTCTATAGTTTGGTCTCTTATTAGTTGTAGAACCATGGGCAGAGCAGGTCAAATAGATTTTTATGGGTATTGGAACCCTCATTTGTAAAACAGAGAGTTTAGTTATGTAATTTAATTTCTAAGTCCTCTTCCAGTTCTTAGTATTTTGACTCAAAGTACTATTTTTCCTAGGAGTTTCCAAGGTGCAATGTTTTTGAGGTCAGTGACTGTATTTTGTATTTCTCTGGAATCCTCCAGAATTGCTTCATGTGGTGCTGGGTATGTAGGCAGTTGACTATTCAATAATAATGAAACCTAAGTTTTCAATGGTACTTTATAGCCTAAAAGCACTTTTACAAACACCATCATTTTTTCGTCTCTGATTCTGACAGATCTATAGACAGGAACATGAGCAAGAATAATTCTCTCCAGTTCATAAAGGAGAGAACCAAAACTCAAGGGGATTAGGGTCCTGCCTAAATTGTAAAACTAAGAAGCAGCTAATCTAGTCCAAGAACTCTTTTCTGATCCCTCATCTAGTCATCATATTGATGAAGTCATTTGTATGAGCTGTGCTTATATGCAGAAGTTACTTTCCTAAATGTCTAACTATAAAGATATAGCAATACTTGTGGCTATAAATCTTGTATATGTCTATCTTTTAATGGCGTCTTTGTAGATGTTCCCATTTCTAATCATCAGTGTATAATGCAATCAACCTTCTAGCTCCTCTCCGAGGATTCAGCAGCCCCAGAAACTCCATCTTGATATGGTCAGATATTTCAATATACAAGTATGAGATGCAGATTTATCTTAGTCATTATCCCAATTTAACATCAGCCCTTACCTGTGAAAATTTCTTTGTAACTCCACTGAATGAGCAACTAATAGGAAGATAGTTGTTCTTTATGTTAGTGTTTTATTGGATTCATGTGGAACACTAGTCTTTGAAGAAGATCCAAGCTTGGTACATTCTTTTACTCAGTTATCTGCTGTAGATCAGCATAATTTGCTCACATTTGCTTCTGGGAATTTGATGTCTAATGTTCATTTATAACTATTACATAGCTTATATGATTTGGTTAAGAACACTTCACTTCTTTCGTACTCTGTCTAGACCAAATTTGGTAGCTTCTTTCGTACTCTGTCTAGACCAGATTTGGTAGCCAAACAGGGAACGTTTTCTCTAAGATTCCGAAGTAAAAAAAAATCACTTCCCCAGATATTAATCTGTATGGATTATTCCCCTATCCACTTCAAGTTGCTGCTCAGGTCTCTTTCTCAACGAGGCACTCTGACCACCCTAGTTAAAGCTGCAATCCATCCCAGCACTCTCATTTCCCCTTATCCTGAAATTCTTTGTCTTATATCAATGGTATACTCTACCTTTTAAAATATCAAATTATTTATTTATTATGTCGTCTGTCCGCTACAGTGTAATCTCTGCAGGGAGAATTTTTGTCTGTTTTGTTCAATGCTGTAATCCTTAAGTCTAGGATAGTGTCTGACACACACATTGTTGTTAGATGCCATCAAGTTGGTTCCAACTCAAAGCGATCCCACGTACAACAGAATGAAATGCTGCCCTTTCAAATCTTCTATTCAGCTCTTTTTCTTCATCCTTCCTTCCATTTGCTTTAGCTACTCTAAGTTTAACAGCAACTGTCAGAGTCTCTTCTGACATTCATTTTGGTCTTTTCTTTCTTTCTTGTCTTTTCAATGACTCTTACTTTCTTGTATGATCTCCTTGATGTCATTCCACAACTCGCCTGGTCTTCAGTCATTAGTGTTCAATGCGTCCAATCTATTCTTGAGATATTCTCTAAATTCAGACGGGATATACTCAAGGTCATACTTTGGCTCTCATAGACTTGTTCTAATTTTCTTCAGTTTCAACTTGAACTTGCACAGGAGCAGCAGATGGTCTGTTCTGCAGTCGGCCCCTGGCCTTGTTTTGACTGATGAGATTGACCTTCTCTATTGTCTCTTTCCACAGATGTAGTTGACTCAATTCCTGTGTATTCTGCACAGCAAGATCCACCTGTACAGTCGCCGTTTATCTTGTTGAAAAAAGGTATTTGCAATGAAGAAGTCGTTGGTCTTGCAAAATTCTATCACGCGATCTCTGGCGTTGTTTCTATCACCAAGACCGTATTTTCCAACTACCAATTCTTCTCTATTTCCAACTTTTGCATTCCAATCGTCAGTAATAATCAATGCATCTTGATTGAATTTTTGATCAATTTCAGCTGCAGAAGCTGGTAAAAATCTTCGATTTTTTTCATCTTTGACCTTAGTGGTTGGTGTGTAAATTTGAATAATAGCTGTGTGAACTGGTCTTTCTTGTAGGCGTGTGGATACTAGCCTATCACTGACAGCATTGTACTCCAGGATAGATCTTGAGTGTTCTTTTTGGTGACGAATGTAACATGATTCCTCTTCAATTTGTCATTCCTGGCATAGTAGACCACATGATTTTCTGATTCAAAATGGCCAATACCAGTCCATTTCAGCTCACTAGCACAAGAATATCAACGTTTATGCATCCCATTTCATTTTTGACTGTTTCCAATTTTCCTAGATTCATACTTCGTACATTCCACATTCCGATTACTAATGGATGTTTGCAGTTGTTTCTTCTCATTTTGAGTTGTGCCACATCAGCAAATGAAGGTCCCAAAAGCTTGATTCCATCCATTAAGGTCAACTTACCTTGAGGAGGCAGCTCTTCCCCAGTCATATTTTGAGTGTCTTCCAACCTGAGGGGCTCATCTTCGGGCACTACATAAGACAGAGTTCTGCTGCTATTGATAAGGTTTTCAGTGGCCAATTTTTTCAGAAGTAGACTGCCAGGTCTTTCTTCCTAGTCTGTCTTAGTCTGGAAGTTCCACTGAAACCTGTCCACCAAGGGTGACCCTGCTGGTATTCGAAATACCAGTGGCAAAGCTTCCAGTATCACAGCAACACATGAGCCACCACAGTACGACAAACTGACAGCCATGTGGTGGACATGGACATAGTAGACAATATAAATGTTTGTTAGAGGAATGAATATGCTATTATCAGGTTTAGATCTATATAAAGGATGATAAGATAAATCATCAAATTTTGGATTTTCTAAAATCAACAATATCCTTAGTATTTACCCATTTTAGTTGTTAATAATCTAAAAGATTTAACTTTCTAAAATATATTATCCCTACGTACAAGAAACAAATCAAACTAAACAAAAAAAAATTCTGCCTTTATTTTAATTAACATTGAATTTTAGCTTACTCTATGGTCACAAACAATCAAAAAATAAAACCCAAAATTTTCTTAATGATATGCAAAGATGGATTGAGATAACATATGGTAGAACTAAAATTCCCACAAAAGTGTGGGCATGTTTGCTTAGGGATAACAGACCACGGAGGCAAGTGGAAGGATAAAGTAGAAAAGGTGGAGACAAGAGTATTTAGTAGGTACCTTGTCAGGAACTGTGTTGGTCATTTTATTTCAAATTTCACTAGGTTTTATTTAAATTTTTATTGTGGTAAGTATGTAGGTAATAGAATAGTTGCCATTTCTACAATCTTCATACGTACAGTTCAGTGACATTAATTACATTCATCATGTTGCTCAATCATCTTCATTAGCCATTCCCAATTTTTTCCAGTATTCTTAACAGAAGCTCAGTGTAACCTAAGCATTGTGTTTTAATCAAGCAATTTACTTTTTTTAAATAATATTTTATTGTGTTTTACACATCAAATTAAGTTACCATTTAACTATTTCTGTAAATATTGTTCAGTGACATTTTTCACAATGCGTTGACATTCTCATTATCTCCACTCTGGTTGTTCTGTTTCCATTAACCTAGCTTCCCTGTCCCTGCACCCCCCACCCCCATCACTTATCTTCTCATCTTTATTTTAGGGTAAATGTTGACCTTTTGGTCTCATATAGATGATTTTTTTAAAAAGCACAGTACTCACAGGTGATATTGCTTATTTTATGAGCCAATCTGTTGTTTAACTGAAAGGTGATTTGTGGGAGTTGTTTCAGTTCCAGGTTTAAAGGTTATCTCAGGGCCACTGTCTCAGGAATTCCTTTAGTCTTTACTGGTCCATTAAGTCTGGACTTTTGTTAGAATTTTAGTTTTGTTCTACATTTTCTCTCATTCTAGCCGGGACCATCTATTATGTCCCTCATTAGAATGGATGGTAGTGGTAGCTGGGCATTGTTTAGATCTTCTGATCTCAGGATAGATAAAGCCATAGTTTGTGTGGGCTAATAGTCCTGTAGTGTAGTTTCTTCTTTGAGTCTTTGGTTTCCTTCTTTCTCTTTTGTTCCAGAAGAGTAGAGACCAATAGTTGTATCTTAGATGGCCACTCACAAACTTTTAAGACCTAAGACGCTACTCACCAAACTAGGATGTAAAACAAACTTCATGAACTATGTTATGCCAGTTGACCAAGTTGTCCCACAAGACTGTGATCCTAAGCCTTCAAACTAAGTAAGCCAATACTGCAAGGTGTTTGGTTATGTCTAGGAAGGATCCATAACTGTGCCCCCTACATGGTTTATTACATATATATGAATATATGCAGCATACACAAACATGTAAGCAATTGACTTTTGAAAGAGCAATATTTGTACATGGTACAATGTTCTAAGCAATGTAAAAAAGTAGACTGCAGAATGTGTGACTCCCTCTCATCCCTGACACCTTTAAAGCACTCAGTTCCTCTTCCTGGAGCGAACAACTATAAGTCATTGTTTCTCCTATAACTTTCTAGAGATGATCTATGCACATAAAAGTGAATTCATACATACATATTGACATACTTTACACAAATGATAAATGATTTCTTCTTTAAAAATAGGGAAACCGATCCTGGGAGTTTAAGTGATAATCCCATCCTAACTAAGAGAATAAATAGCAGATCTTGGAATTGAACTCACACCTGTCTAAATCTCATTCCAGAGACAAATCTGAAGCATTTCACCCAAGATAACTGATAAAATTTACTTGCCCTCCATGGAAGCACTCTTCCTTAATTTGGAATATAGTTAATAAGTAGAATATTAAGACTCTGTGGTATTTTCTAGGGAATTATTTTTAAACAACATATGATACAAAAATTTGAAAAAGCAGGCCTGATTCTTAATGGTTTAAGTCCTCATCCATGTCAGAAAGAAAAAAGAAGACATCAGGAAGCTGAATTTTGGAGGCAGGGCCAAGACGGCAGAGTAGTCATATGCTTCCTGTGGTCCCTCTTCCAACAAAGACCCAAAAAAGCAAGTGAATCTATTATATATGACAATTTAGGAGACCTAAACATCAAAGGCAAAGTTGAGGAATCGGACAGAGTGATGGGGGAGGGAGAGATGGTTCAGAAGTAGCAAGGAGTTGCTAGACCTGACCCGGCAGGAGCTGGTACCCTTCAGGCCAGATTGGCTGGTGAGCGCGATGAGGCCAGCAGTGGTACTCGGGAGGCATTTTCCACATTCGGAGAGACTATCTTAGTCATCTAGTGCTGCTACAACAGAAATACCACAAGTGGATGGTTTTAATGAAGAGAAGTTTATTTCCTCACAGTCAAAGTAGGCTAAAAGTCCAAATTCAGGGTGTCAGCTCCAGCGGAAGGCTTTTTCTCTCTGTCGACCTTCTTCCCTTAGGTGTTCTCCCAGACTAGGAGCTTCTCTGCACAGGGACTCCCAGCTCTGCTCCCAGCACTGCTTTCTTGATGGTATGAGGTCCCCCTGTCTCACTGCTCACTTCTGTCTTTTATATCTCAAGAGATTGCCTCAGGACACAATCCAGTCTTGTAGATCAGGCCCTGTCTTACTAACACAACTGCCACTCATCCTCCCTCATTAACATCATAGAGGCAGGTTTACAACATACAGGAAAATCACACAGTACTCGGAATCATGGCCTAGCCAAATTGATACACACATTTTTGGGGAGGATATAATTCAAACCATGACAGAGACCCAGTGGCAGAAAGTCTACTCAGGACTCCAGAACCACTGAAAAGCAGTGCTCAGTCAGAAAAAGATAAGTACATACATCTGATCTACCGCACAGAACCCTTTAGGAAAAGCCTCTCTCCCATTTACCTGCACCCTCCCTGTTCTGCATCAGGTCCCGGGCTGGCTTCAGAGTCCCCTGGGCTGGAAGTAGGACCTGTCCTGTGCCCTAAGCCATTCTCCCGGTCTTGGAGAAAGAACAAATTAACAAACAGGAAAAAATAATCTGCCAGCTCCCTTAAGCCACGAATTCAGGGTAGGCACAGTTCATTTGCCTACCCTGGTATAAGGGGTTCACAGACTTTGAATGCCTTTCACTCCTGCATAGACCTGTGTATAGAGAATAGAAAAACGAAAGAGTTAACAAGACCAAAAGCTGGTTCTCTGAAAAGATCAACAAAATTGATAAACCACTGACCAAATTGATAAAAGAAAAACAGGAGAGGAAGCAAATAACCCAAATAAGAAATGAGATGGGCAATATCACAACAGACCCAACTGAAATTAAAAGAATCATAGCAGAATACTATGAAAAATTGTACTCTAACAAATTTCCTAGAGGAAATGGACAAATTTCCAGAAACTCACTATCTACTTGTGATGGTTAAGATTGTGTGTCAACTTGGCTGGGCCATGATTCTCAGTGTTTATATGTAATCACTCCCATGACTGAACCTGCTGTGAGAAGCCAATGAGTTGAAAGGGAGTTTCCTTGGGGGCGTGGCCTGCAGCTGAATGTATGCAGACGTTCTGGCTTTTTGCTTCTCTGGATTATGCAGCTGCCTCCTGTTTGTCTGACTTCCAGTTTTTGGGATTTGAGCTAGCAGCTTATCTGACGATCCTGGGATTCATTCATCTTCACAGCCTGTGAGTGGAGTCTTGCTTTCCAACCTGCCGATTTGGGTTCGCCAGACCCTGCAGCTACGTGAGTCGCGGGAAGCCTCTATCCTAGTCCACGGACTTGGGATGTTCTAGCCTCTACAATTGCGTGAGCTGTTTCCTTGATATAAACCTCTCTATATATGTATTTATATGATTTACTGGTTTTGCTTTCTAGAGAACCCAGCCTAAGACATTTGGTACCAAGAATGGTTCTAGAGAAACAAAATTGTAAGGAGAGTTTTCTAAATTCTCAAGTCTGGTTAGTCTTAAAGATGTTGATGACTCTGTTTCCAGCAGTGAAGAGGGCACTGCTAATCCATGGTGTGGGGTGTCGATACAAATATGCAAAATATCACCACCAGTAGGTTAGGTATTGGTGAAAGGTGAGGCTCAGGGTGAACACATGTGTGATATCTTTCCACAGTTTTGTTTGAGAAGTATAAGGAAGCTGGTTGGTTTTTCCTACTTTCACTAGACAAACTGGTAAAAGAAGAGATGCGCTCAGGGCTTCAGAGTCAAAGCTCAAGTGCTGCATAAATGACCTCAAGCCTTCCACTTGTGCTTTCAAAGAAAGCCTTATTTCTTGTAGTAACAGAGCGGAAATTGCTGAAAAGCAAACCCAGAGCCTTACTGTAAGAGTGGCTGAATTACACCTCCAGCTCAAATGTCAACCTGCAGAGGTGTCTGAAGTTAAAGTAAGGGCATTGGTTGGGAAGAAAGGGGATCCTGAAACTTGGTACGGGGACAGATGGGCAGATAATCAGGAAGCTGTGGACACTGAGCCCCTAAATTCTGTTGAATCACTCCTGCCAGCAGAACCACTCGCATCAAAAGAGATTACTTCATGTTTGTCTGCTAAACCACCCTGACCAGAAAAACCATTAGCCCCTCTACTCCTATCTAATGAGATTAGCCCTATCCCAGCTGCCTCTAAAGAGCCCTTGCCTGAGTCATTGCCTGGAGCATCGCCTGAGGCAGATGCTTTACAAGACAATGCTGACTATTCTCAAAACAATTTCACACTAACGATTCTGGCTTCTAGACCTATAACTAGACTTAAGTCCCAGGAAGCCCTAAAAGGTGAAGTGTGACCCAGAAGGAGGTATCCTACACTCCGAAAGAACTACTTGACTTTTCTAATATGTACAAACAGAAATCTGGGGAATATGTGTGGGAATGGCTATTAAGGGTGTGGGATAATGGTGCAAGGAACATAAAGATGGATCAGTCTGAGTTTATTGATATGGGTCCACTAAGCACAGATTGTTCATTCAGTGTTTCAGCTAGAGAAGTTAGGAAAGGATCTAATAGTTTATTTGGTTGGGTTGCTGAAGCATGGATTATGAGGTGGCCTATGCTAAATAAAGTTGAAGAACCAGACCCGCCTTGGTATACTGTAGAAGAAGGTATCCAAAGGCTTAGGGAAATTGGCATGCTAGAGTGGATTTATCAAGTTAGACCCACAGACCCACAGACCCACACATAGAGTGCCCCAAGGACACACCTTTTACCACAACTGTGAGGAACAAATTTGTGAAGGGAGCTCCAGCATCCCTGAAGATTGCTGTGATTGTTATTTTATGTAAGTCAGATTTCACAGTGGAAACTGCCCTAACTGAATTAAGACACCTAACTACAATGGGGCTGATTGGACCCTGTGGTAGTAAGGGGCAAATGGCTGCACTCAACAGACAAAGACAAGGTGGGCATGGTTACAGTAATGGACAGAGGAGTCAAAGCAGCAATCAGAATAGTTGGGCTCATACGGACTTATAGCACTGGCTACTCAGCCACGGTGTCCCTAGGAGTGAAAGAGATAGGAAATCTACTAAATATTTACTTGATCTGTACAAACAGATGAATTCTAGACCAGGTGAACAGCTAATTCAAATTGCCAGAATAGACAGTCATGGTCCCTGAATCATTTCCCACATTTGAGCAAGTTTGTAGACCCACAACCCCATAAATGAAGGTGAGACCGGGTCCCCTTGAGGAAGGAGTCCAATAAACTGCCAAAAATTTTTACTGTTAATCTTTCTCCCAGCCTTCCCCAAAGGGATCTACAGCCTTTTACGAGGGTGACTGTTCATTGGTGAGAAGGAAATAATCACATTTTTTGGGGATTACTGGGTACTGGCTCTGAACTGACACTAATTCCAGGAGACCCAAAACATCACTGTGAACCACCAGACAGAGTAGGGGCATATGGAGGTCAAGTTATTAATGGAGTCTTGGCTCATGTCTATCTCACAGTAGGTCCAATGGGTCCACAAACCCATCCTGTAGTGATTTCCCCAGTTCCAGAATACATAATTGGAATAGATATACTCAGCAACCAGCAGAACCCCCACACTGGATCCCTGATAAACAGAGTAAGGGCTATCATGGTAGGAAAAGCCAAGTGGAAGCCATAAGAACTGCCCCACCTAGGAAAATAGTAAACCAAAAGTAATACCATATTCCTGGAGGGATTGCAGAGATTACTGCCACCATCAAGGACTTAAAGGATGTAGGGGTGGTGATTCCCACCACATCCCCATTTAGCTCACCTATTTGCCCTGTGCAAGAAACAGATGGATCTTGGAGAATGACAGTAGGTTATCGAAAACTTAACCAGGTGGTGACTCCAATTGCAGCTGCTGTTCCAGATGTAGTTTCATTGCTTGATCAAATTAATACATTTCCTGGTACCTGGTAATCAGCTATTGATCTGGCTAATGCCTTTTTCTCCTTGCCTGTTTCAAAGGGCCATCAGAAGCAGTTTGCCTTCAGCTGGCAAGGCCAGCAATACACCTTCACTTGCCTACCTCAGAGCTACGTCAACTCTCTAGCCCTATGTCATAATTTAGTTCGTAGGGACCTTGATCGCCTTTCCCTTCCACAAGACGTCACACTGGCCCATTATGTTGATGACATTATGCTGATTCAACCTAGTAAGGAAGAAGTGTCCATGACTCTGGACTTATTAGTAAAACATTTACGTGCTAGAGGGTAGGAAATTAATCCCACAAAAATTCAGGCACATTCCACTTCAGTGAAATTTCTAGGGGTCTAGTGGTGTGGGGCATGTGAAAACATTCCTTCTAAAGTGAAGGATAAGTTATTGCATCTTGCTGCGCCCACAACTAAATAGGAGGCACAATGCCTAGTGGGCCTCTTTGGATTTTGGAGGCAACATATTCCTCTTTTGGGTGTGCTACTCTGGCCTATTTATCAAGTGACTCGAAAAGCTGCTAGTTTTGAGTGGGGACCAGAACAAGAGAAGGCTCTGCAACAGGTTCAGGTTGCTGTGCAAGCCACTCTGCTTCTTGTACCATATGATCCAGCTGATCCAATGGTGCCTGAAGTGTCAGTGGCAGATAGAGATGCTGTGTGGAGTCTTTGGCAGCCCCCTATTGGTGAATCACAGTGCAGACCCTTAGGATTTTGGAGGAAAGCTCTGCCATCCTCTGCAGATAATCACTCTCCTTCTGAGAAACAACTTTTGGCTTTTTACTGGGCCTTAGTAGAGACTGAACGCTTAACCATGGGACACCAAGTCACCATGTGGCCTGAGCTGCCCATCATAAACTGGATGTTGTGTGACCCACAGAGTCATAAAGTTGGATGTGCACAGCAACACTCCATCATTAAATGGAACTGGTATTTATGAGATCGGGCCTGAACAGGACCCGAAGGCACAAGTAAGTTGCAAGAGGAAGTGGCCCAAATGCCTATGGTCTCCACTCCTGTCACATTACCTTCCATCTCCCAGTCTCCACCTCTGGCCTCACGGGGAGTACCTTATGATCATTTGTGTCTGGTTTATCGAAAGAGAAAACATGTGCCTGGTTTACAGATGGTTCTGTGCGATATGCAGGCACCACTCGAAAGTGGACTGCGGCAGCACTACAGCCCCTTTCTGGGACCCCCATGAAGGACAGTTTTGAAGGGAAATCCTCTCAATGGGCATAACTTCAAGCAGTGCACCTGGCTGTTCACTTTGCTTAGAAGGAGAAATGGCCAGATATGTCATTATATAGTGTTTTGTGGGCTGTGGCCAATGGTTTGGCTGGATGGTCAGGGAATTGGAAGGAACATGATTGGAAAATTGGAGACAAGGATTTATGGGGAAGATGTATGTGGACAGACCTCTCTGAATGGGCCTAAGAAGTGAAGATATTTGTATCTCATGTGAATGCCTACCAAAGGGTGACCTCAGCAGAGGATGATTTTAACCAGTCATCCCCTTTCCCCAGCTACTCCCATCATTGCTCAATGGGCTCATGAACAAAGTGGCCATGGTGGCAGGGATGGAGGTTATGCATGGACCCAGCAGCATGGACTTCCACTCACCAAGGCTGACTTGGCTACAGCCACTGCTGAGTTCCCAATCTGCCAGCAGCAGAGACGAACACTGAGTCCCTGATATGGCACCATCCTTTAAGGTGATCAGCCAGCAACCTGGTAGGAAGTTAATTACATTGGACCACTTCCATCATGGAAAGGGCAGTGTTTTGTCCTTACTGGAACAGACACTTAATCTGGATATGGACTTGCCTTCCCTGCATGCAATGCTTCTGCCAAAACTACCAAATCCGTGGACTTACAGGATGCCTTATCTACCATCATGGTATCCCACACAGCATTTCCTCAGATCAAGGGACTCACTTCACAACAAATGAAGTGCAGCAGTGGGCCCATGCTCATGGAATTCACTGGTCTTAGCATGATCCCCATCATCTTGAAGCAGCCGGCTTGAAAGAACAATGGAATGGCCTTCTAAAGACATGATTACAGTGCCAGCTAGGTGGCAATACCTTGCAGGGTTGGGGCAATGTTCTCCAGGATGCTGTATATGCTTTAAACCAGTGTCCAATATATGATGCTGTTTCTCCCACAGCCAGGATTCACGGGTCCTGGAATCAAGGGATGGAAATGGGAGTGGTACCACTCACTATTACCCCTAGTGACCCACTCGCAAGATTTTTGCTTCCTGTCCCCTCGACCTTATGTTCTGCAGGCCTAGAGGTCTTAATTCCAAAGGGAGGAATGCTCCCACCTGGAGACACATCACTGATTCCACTGAACTGGAAGTTAAGAATGCCACCTGGCCACTTTGGTCTGCTTATGACTCTGGCTCAACAGGCAAAGAAGAGAGTTACCATACTGGCTGGTGTGATTGATCCTGATTACAAAAAGGAAATCATATTGTTATTACATAATGGAGGTAAAGAAGAGTATTTCTGGAATGCAGGAGATTCCTTAGGGCATCTCTTAGTACTACCATGCCATGATTAAAGTCAATGAAAAACTACAGCAAGCTAACTCTGACATGACTACTAATGACCCAGAAGCTTCAGGAATGAAAGTTTGGTCACCCCATCAGGCAAAGAACCACGACCAGCCAAGGTGCTTGCTGAGGGCAAAGGGAATACAGAAAGGGTGGTGCAAGAAGGTACTTCTAAATACCAGTTACGGCCATGGGACCAGTTGCAGAAATGGCGACTAGAACTGTTACGAGTATTTCTGCTTTTTATGTGTGCAACAAATATTTTTGTTTACTTCACTTATAAAATATAAGATGTAAAGGGGGCTAGTGCGTTTTCAATTGTATGCGTGTTAGTTGCATCATGTTAGGCACAAGTATGACTTTCTCGTCTTTATTCAGAGATTATGTATGGTTTAAGGACATATGTACATGTGCCAAGTTGACTGTGATGGTTAAGATTGTATGTCAACTTGGCTGGGCAATGACTCTCAGTGTTTATATGAGATCGCTCCCATTATTGAATATGCTGTGAGTAGTCAATCAGATGAAAGGGAGTTTCCTAGGGGATGGGGCCCGCATCTGAATATAAGCAGATGTTCTGGCTTTTTGCTCAATCTGGATCCTGTGGCTGCCTCCTGTCATCTCACCTCCAGTTCTTGGGATTTGAGCTGTCAGCTTATCTGCCAAACTTGGGATTCATTGAGCTTCCCAGCCTGTGAGAAGAGCCCTGCTCTCTGACCTGCCGATCTTGGGTTCACCAGCCCCTGCATCTACATAAATCAGGAGAAAACTTGCGGTCTTGCATGCCAATCCTGAAATTCATCGACCTTCACAGCCTGTGAGCAGGAGCCCTACTCTCCAATCTGCCAATCTTGAGCTTGCCAGCTTCTGTGGCTGTGTGAATTGGGGGAAGCCTCTACCTTGATCCATGGACTTGGGACGTTCTAGCCTCTACAATCGTGTGAGCTGTTTCCTTGATATAAATCTCTCTACATATAATTATACACTTTACCGGAGTTGCTTCTCGAGAGAACCCAGCCTAAGACAGTAGGGAAGAGGTCAAAGTATCTCTATTTGCAGATGATATGATCATAT